>NC_056430.1:38434045-38742378 GCF_018296145.1 Oncorhynchus tshawytscha | reverse complement strand
CGCTCTTTGCTACACTCGCAGTTAGCGACGGTCTTCTTTGATGAGGTCGTGAAGCAAATGGTTGTTGCCTTCGAGGGCCGAGCTTGCATCAAGTACGGCCCAGAGACTAAAATACCCAGAGAACTCATGTTCCATGAGGTGAACCAAACGTGAGCCTCCATGTGCTTGTACATATATGGGAAATTCACACGTTTTCTCCACTTTCAACCCATTGCATTTTGTGGACGACCATTAGATAGATGACTGTTGTTGGACACGGTTGAAGTGGGGAATGGATCTCCAGCTTGACTGCTTGAACAACACAGCAACCACTTGCATGTGAGAAGAGCATCATTTCAGACTGGGTCCGTCCTCCGTATGTACTGGATTCTTAGGCCATTCTCCTATTTATTGCCAATTTGCTGCAGAGCCTGATATTTACTGAAGCAAATTCCATATTTTGTAAAGTGTAATGAATTGTCAGGCTTTCAAGATTCTTTTTACCAATCCAGTAAATACTTCAGCTAGTTAACTGGGACTCATAAGATAACTGAACATAATATATTTTGGGTGGTCAAAATTACCATGTCACACCCATTTGATTTTCATAAGATGTTTTAACTGGTTTGAATCATGTCCACACATTAAATCTATGTAAAAATATAAACACAACAATTTAACTGAGTGTGTGTATATAAGTAAATCAGTTCATTGAAATAAATTCACTATGCCCTAATCTATAGATTTCACGACTGGGATTACAGATATGCATCTGTTGGTCAGATAGCTTAAAAAAATTGACCTCACAATAGGGCTCAGGATCTCATCACACTCTCTCTGTGCATTCAAATTTCCATCAATAAACTGCAATTGTGTTCCTTGTCTGTAGCTTTTGCCTGCCCATATCATAACCCCACCACCATTGAAAGGGAGATTTATATAGCTTTCCTATAACATTCCCCTGATTTGCCTTAATGTTTATTTTGGGGTAAAGGGACATTTTAGATTTTAACGTCATATTAATCTCCAGCACCACCCCAACAAATGTGAAAACAGCATGTTTGTGTTTTGAAAAAGTTTACAATGACATCAGTGTGCATTGTGATTTTAACCAATTATGAGTAGGTATTGCCTACACTTCGAGGAAGACATCTTTTACCTCAAAACATAAACACTCCCATTTTCACAGGTTGGGGTTGTGCTGGAGATGTTGAAAAGGGGTGATTCTGTTGGTGGGAATCAGGGCTCTTAAGGTCCTGCCAGCCATTACCACCCCGTTTATGTATGTATTTTAGACTTTAAAACAAAAGCCAATAAACTAAAGTACAACTCTTCTGTCAATATCAGGACATTTCAGGTTGTCACAGGAGTGCTTGGCAAATTAGGAGAAAGCGTATCGATTGTCAGCCAATTGATCATTTGAAGCCACAGTTCAAATCAGTTGCAACACATAGCAATTTTGTATTTTCTGACCAAAGCACTCTGATGTTGTTTATTTGGAATCCAGTCTCCGTACCACATGCATATGACGTCTTGACCAGGCCAAAGGGAAGCAGAAACCTGAGTGCTGTGGAGACGTGTCTGGTACACTATTAATAACTGCAATGTCCTCAACTCCAGCCAACACATACGTATCATACACAGCCGGCACAGAATAACATGACTGTTCTGTGGTAATGTAAATGCATTCAGGTAAAGATTTTGCAACAACCACATCTCCATAAACAGACAGCAATAAAAAAAACAGAATTCGAGAGAACAGTAATTGTTAACATTTGCCTTTTATTTCAAATTGTTTTCCATTTTCTCTCCCATATCCAGCTCTGCTAGATAATAAAGTTCAGATTTCTCCACTTCACAATGATCTCACGTAAGATATATTTATCTTTATACCAGAATAACAAAATACTTGGTTAGAACAGGATCAAATACAGGGACAGGACAAACTTTAAATACGTCTAAAATACATATGTACTATTTGGGAAATACACTACAGGGGACAGTAGACAGTGTGAGGGGGGGCTGTTTGAAAACAAATTAAATGAATAGCCAGGGGGTACTGTCGGTGTTGTGCCCAATTAGAGTGTATTGGATATGGTCGGCATTGAAACAGACCATTACAAACAAGCCCTCTCCCCACCCACTAGACCTGAGAGCAACCTTAAAACTAAACCAAGCAAATCTGTACCTTAATAACAATCCAGTTGAACACAATTTCTTCGTTTTTTTAATTTAACCTTTAAATAGGCAAGTCATTTGAACAAATTCTTATTTAATGATTAGTTGGTATGGTGTTTCAGATGTATACTTGCGTCATGAGCAAGATGAGACATTACAGTTGGATGTAGTAAAACCAGCAGACTTTCTAAAACAAACATTTACAAAACATTCTAACAGTACATCGATTGAGACACCAATATTAACGGGTCACGCGTACTATTTAGTCATTGCTTGCCAGCTCTCGAATTACATTCATTTTTCTGACTCGAAGGAAATGTTCCATTGATGCTTTTAAGTTGCCCTCGGGTCTTGAAGAAAAACTCTACAAGAAAGATTACCCCCAAGTGTGATATAACACAATATAATAAAACATTATTTTTTTAAATCAACCCTTTCATCTCAGGTAGATTTAAAATAAAATGGAAAACGGTGCTGTCTTCTTACCCTGATCACTTTTCAAAACAACCTCCCTTCCCAATAGAACAGAGCTATTTGTGAAGCACTGTACAAAGCAACCTGCATAGTATTCCGTTTACCAGAAGTGCAATGGGTTTGGCGAACACTGGCAAAAAAAATGGTGTAATAAGTGAACTTGGCCTTGATTTATAGTGGTGTGCGTCAATCATTGATGAAAGGGGCAGCAGTATACTTTTACGAACCTACAGACCCTGGTCATTTACATACTGTACATATTCTTCTGTGGTTATATTACAGAAGGACCTTGCCTGCCATGGAGTGTTGTCTTTTCTTTCGTTATTTTGGAAAATTCCGTCTGACAATGCAAGTGCCCCAGATTCTCCAACTGAAAAATTGACATGATTTTGAGTTCTTTTGGTCAGCCACTTGTGGAAGTGAGAAAAAAAAAATCCAGAAAATCACATTGTAGGATTTTTAATTAATTCATTTTCAAATTATGGTGGAAAATAAGTATTTGGTCACCTACAAACAAGCAAGATCTGGCTCTCACAGACCTGCAATGTCTTCTTTAAGAGGCTCCTCTGTCCTCCACTCGTTACCTGTATTAATGACACCTGATTGAACTTGTTAACAGTATAAAAGACACCTGTCCACAACCTCAAAGAGTCACACTCCAAACTCCACTATGGCCAAGACCAAAGAGCTGTCAAAGGACACCAGAAACAAAATTGTAGACCTGCACCAGGCTGGGAAGACTGAATCTGCAATAGGTAAGCAGCTTGGTTTGAAGAAATCAACTGTGGGAGCAATTATTAGGAAATGGAAGACATACAAGACCACTGATAATCTCCCTCAATCTGGGGCTCCACGCAAGATCTCACCCCGTGGGGTCAAAATTATCACAAGAATGGTGAGCAAAAATCCCAGAACCACACGGGGGGACCAAGTGAATGAGCTGCAGAAAGCTGGGACCAAAGTAACAAAGCCTACCATCAGTAACACACTACACCGCCAGGGACTCAAATTCTGCAGTGCCAGACGTGTCCCCCTGCTTAAGCCAGTACATGTCCAGGCCCGTATGAAGTTTGCTAGAGAGCATTTGGATGATCCAGAAGAAGATTGGGAGAATGTCATATGGTCAGATGAAACCAAAATATAACTTTTTGGTAAAAACTCAACTCGTCGTGTTTGGAGGACAAAGAATGCTGAGTTGCATCCAAAGAACACCATACCTACTGTGAAGCATGGGGGTGGAAACATCATGCTTTGGGGGCTGTTTTTCTGCAAAGGGACCAGGACGACTGATCCGTGTAAAGGAAAGAATGAATGGGGCCATGTATCGTGAGATTTTGAGTGAAAACCTCCTTCCATCAGCAAGGGCATTGAAGATGAAACGTGGCTGGGTCTTTCAGCATGACAATGATCCCAAACACACCGCCCGGGCAACGAAGGAGTGGCTTCGTAAGAAGCATTTCAAGGTCCTGGAGTGGCCTAGCCAGTCTCCAGATCTCAACCCCATAGAAAATCTTTGGAGGGAGTTGAAAGTCCGTGTTGCCCAGCAACAGCCCCAAAACATCACTGCTCTAGAGGAGATCTGCATGGAGGAATGGGCCAAAATACCAGCAACAGTGTGTGAAAACCTTGTGAAGACTTACAGAAAACGTTTGACCTCTGTCATTGCCAACAAAGGGTATATAACAAAGTATTGAGAAACTTTTGTTATTGACCAAATACTTACTTTCCACCATAATTTGCAAATAAATTCTTTTTTATTTTTAAATCAAATTTTGTGTCATAGTTGAAGTGTACCTATGATGTAAATTACAGGCCTCTCTCATCTTTTTAAGTAGGAGAACTTGCACAATTGGTGGCTGACTAAATACTTTTTCGCCCCACTGTATATATTTTTTTTATGGCTTTGACAGTTCACTAGGCTGGAACAAAATAAGCTGAAATTTGACATTGTACGTTTTTCTTCACCCCTTCAAGAGAGGGTGGAGGCCTTTCTTGTAACCGTCACCCTGTGTCCCTCCCAATCAGTTGGAAGTGTACTCCAATAGGTTTGTCCTAACCTCCTGCACACCTGCAGAAGCACTCCACTGTGGGCGTCCATGTTGGGCCAGGGGTTCTTGGCCTTGCCCTGCTCCAGCAGCACATTGGGCACGATCTTGTAGAGTTGGTGCACCAGCTTGAACATGGGGTCATCGGGCAAGTGCTTGAAGGCAAACTCCTGCTGGTAGGTGTACCTGGGGTCTGTCTTCCTCAGGACAGCGTGGCCGTAGCCTGGAACCACCTGCGAACACAAACAGAAGGCCAAAAAGGTAGGTTGAATCTCTTTCTAAGGTTACATATCATTTCCCTTGCAGCTTATTCCTCAAATGTAAATGTGTCTTTTATTTTGTGCACCTGTTCACTTCACTTTTACGTAGAGATGGAAAAGTATCCCTTGGGTTTCCTGTCGTTGACTCATCCCCCTCATTGACCCAACTTGGCCCGCCCTCCTGACCAGTCCACTCACCCTTCCAGACTTGAGGGTGTTCCAGATGTAGTCTCTCATGGCCTTGTCAGACACTTCTCCTCCCATCTCCTTCTGCAATGCTGTCAGCCACACCAGCACCTCCTACAAGGGGAGCAGGTCAGAGGCCAGGCAGGGGCTCACTCCAACCTAGTCAAATCACTGCTCTCATTCGCAATTACCACGACTGCTGTTATAGTTTCATATTTTTCCCATCTCGCCATTATGTTAACAATAACAGAAAATGTGCTATTTCTAAGCAATTAGGATGAGCATTGCTTTAAATCACTGTATTATCAGCAGTAGTAGGTTGGATGTTAACTTGGACATTAGCACCCGTACACACCTGGTTAGCCAATCCATGAAGGGGTCCAGCCAGACCGTTCATAGCTGCGCTGAAGGAGAGGTAGGGGTCAGACAGGGCACTCGGCTGGTGTGGGCACTCACGTTACCACCCTCATGGTCACTGTAGCAAAGGAGAAAGGGAAGTGTGTGAATGAATGAGTAATGCAACCACATAACTGCACTGATGCAATGACGGAGCAGGAGCTGAATATGCACACCCAAACGTTAACAAGGTGCAGACTAATGGACGATAAACTACATCATAATGAATGAAGTAGCATTCTCTATAAAACTGACCTGTGAATGGTGAGGTAGAGGTACATGAGCTCGGTGAACGTGGCGTCCCTGTAGCCCAACATGTTGGTAAAGTTGTGGGACCAGTCCAGACTGAAGTCAATGGCACCGATGCTGCTTCCCTCGCGGTAAAGGTTGCGGTAAATCTTGGCCGCCACGCAAGGCAGCTTAGCGATAAGATCCATGGAGTCTTCATAGACAAACTGAGAGAAGAAACAATTTTCTATTCGGACAAAATCACTCTTTCAATAGATCGTATTACAACTGGGACGCATTCAGTTGATTAAAACTTTTACTTCATTTCATCCTACTGAGCAACATGATGTCCCACAATGGCATGTGCCATTCAACATTCTTCAATGTATGTTTCCTGAGCTCACCTCCCACCAGTACTTGGCTTTGTTCACTCCCTCGGAGTAGGCCTGGGCGAAGCTGCTCTCGCTGTTCAGAGCTGTGATGGTGGCGCTGAACTGAGACATGGGGTGGAGGTTGGTGGGGAAGTTATCCAGCATGGTGACCACATGGGAGGGAAGAGCTGCACGCTTGGCCCACTCCTTGGACAGCCAGTTCACCTGGGGACAAATACAATACACAGAATCAGCAATAGGGTAATTGGTCAAACTATTCACACCAAACGTAATGGTTTAAGGCCTTACAATCACAAAGAGGGCCACTGAATATAGTTTTCTATGCAAATTATCATCTGATGTCATTAAACAAAAATAGAAGCAAACCTGCTCCCACAGATAAACAGGATCAAAAGCTATCATCTGGTCCCCGATTTGACTTGGTGGGAGATCTGTCCACGTGCCCTTGACCCTGGTTGCTCCTGTGGGTCGCTCTGGATGGGAGTCGGCTAGGTGACTGAATGTAATGTAAATGTTGAGCGGCTTTACTGCAGGTAGATTGTATGTTTTAATATTCAATCATTTCAAAAAGTTATCGTCTGTTGTAAAGCTTTATGTTGTGGTTTATGGGTCAACCCTTTTCATTGAATATGTACATGTTATCTGTGTTCTGTACCATTATTGTTGTATCATAAATTAAGATGCTACCTAGACCTACTGCTAAGCTGCTGTGCCATACGCTCTCTCCATAATGCGTTACCAAGCTAACACTCACCTGTTCCTCTGTGGGCACCTGGCCTGTCACCAGCAGCCAGAACAGACCTTCGGGCAGGGGCTCGGCACATCCTGGAGCCTTGGGCAACATTTGCTGGCACTCCGGAATGCTGTAGCCACAGAAACAAATTCCCTTTTATTTTTTTAAGAGACCCATAAAAGCTATTTAGTAGTAATAGTTACCATAACTAGGTATCTACATAATTCTACCATAAGTCTTAATGAAATACCTTTGATCCCACTCCCCATATTGATATTACATAGGCTCCATGTCACATGAGTGTTATGAGTTAAGCCAATCTCCATAAGTGATGCTGAACTGGCTGAAAAATTACACCCTTCTTATTCTCAGCTAATATAAGCTGATGAATATGGTGGGACTTGAAAAACAAAGCTCCCCAAAGAAAACAATTTAGAATCTCAATTCACTATTTAAGTAGGTAGTTGTCTAGCTTCAAGCATCAGACACAGGAGGGTGTTGATTTAGTTCCATTTCATTCAGTACTATCCACAACATTTGCATACTGCCATTTCTCTCAGGGGAGTGCTGAGCAAGCATGGAAATCAATCGGTTTCAAAGCTATTC
The DNA here is from genome assembly GCF_018296145.1 of Oncorhynchus tshawytscha. Classification (NCBI taxonomy): domain Eukaryota; kingdom Metazoa; phylum Chordata; class Actinopteri; order Salmoniformes; family Salmonidae; genus Oncorhynchus; species Oncorhynchus tshawytscha. Next base: position 38,734,901 of record NC_056430.1, on the reverse strand, counting down.
TCTTCAGCACAGCCTCAGATATGGGACTTCTCTTTAGAAAATAAGAGGGCATGCCGCTCTTTTTTTCATTGTCTAGACTGTTTAAACAATCTCATCTATTATCTAGGCAAAATTAAGCCATCTAAGATACCAACAAGAAATAGTAAAGAGACAAAAATGCCCAATCTATCCCCCTACCTGATACTTTGCATTCAAACCTCTTGCCCGTCATAGACCAACTCACCTCATCTTCATCCAGCACTGAGGTTTCATACACCAGGCCCTTCATACCTCTTATCCCACCGTATATCTGTAAAGACAATGGCGCATACACACACAATTCTGCTTAGGCATTCTTAATATCCACAGCGGTGCCATATTTCACACTACAACTGACACTGAAAAGGGTACTAGAACATTTACAAATGACAGATGAGCTGAAATTACCATATCCACAGAGATCGAGCCGATGTTGGTCTTGCCATACTGCGTTTTGAAGTTCTTAATCCTACTCTGTTCTTTAGGAACGAGATTCGAGAGCACATCTCTCAGGTTCTACAAAAAAAAATGTTTAAAAAATAAATCACATTTAGAAAGACGACGTAAGTTTAAAAAAACAACAGCTCTCTTTAATTAGGGCCACCCAGTTTGCAGGACTAATTATGGCTAGTTAATTAATATTTGGCTTGCCTAGCTAGCTAGCTAAAATTATTTGAATGATGCAGCAACACCAGATCAACAGCATCAGATTGTTGGCCCCCTGCCCCAGTTCCTAGAAGGGAAGTGGATTGCAGTGGGAGGGGATGCAGAGGCTCACTTTGTAGGGGGCTTTTTCTAGACCAATGCTGTGGTGTGGTGCTCTTACTGGCGCTTTTACAGTCACCGGAGCATCACCCAGGTGGGTGCAACATTTCAGTACTATCGAAGAGGACAAAGTGCCCAATGAAGAGCTCCGTAGCCTGTGTCAGATGTTTCTACCACCCTGCCTGGCTGTACCATTTACGCTCCCTCCTCAAGATACTATCTTTCTGAACTGCCTATCATCTAGGACCATTGCCCAAGAACCACCAGATCCCTACATTTGTTGTTAAATTGTTTTATTTATTTTGTTTTTAAAGCGACTGAAAAGTGGTATATAAAATAGATATTATTATTAGTTCAAAATGACAGCATTGCGAGGTAAAAATCATATGTGTAGCCTAAATCAAATTGAAAAATGAAGGAGGTCCAGCCAGAGTTCTTACTGTTGATGTTGTGGCGTTTCTGGAAAACACTATGAGACATGCTACATTCTGAAAGGCACAAGGAGGACTGTGTCAGGAGAGAGGCAATCAGTCAAACAAGGTTGAGTGTCTGACATGTTACATGGACAGAAAGTCAGCATAGAAAGGCATCAAGTTTCAACTATTCAGAGGGGCTTTAGTCCTCACTTTAAAACATCAGCAAGCCACAATGCGCTGCAAAGTATCCCCTTACGATGACCTAGCCTACCTCATCACTGCAAGAGAGACTGAAGCTTGAGTTCCACGATAAAGGATAATAAACAGACAATTGTGAATGATAGACATTTGTGCAGTAGCAAATACATTTACAGGTATTCTAACAATGTTGTAACTGACTCCTTGCTCACAGCACTGAGTGAAGATCATCCATGTTGAAGGGCATAAGGACACAGCCTACTGTAGAGTAAAACCTTAAAAATGAATATTTTGAAACTCAAGTCAGAATCCACAGATCTGACCTTGACAGATAAAAATACACTGAACAAAAACATAACACACAACATTTAAAGTTGTGGTCCCATGTTTCATAACCTGAAATAAAAGATCCCTGAAATTTTCCATACGCACAAAATATATCTCACAAATTGTGCACAATTTGTTTATATCCCTGTTAGCGAGCATTTCTCCAATGCCATGAACCACCTGACAGGTGTGGCATATCAAGAAGCTGATTAAACAGTATGATAATTACACAGGTGCACCTTGTGCAATGAGCTTCTGTGTCCCACAATACAATGCCACACATTCAAGTTGAGGGAGTGTGCAATTGGTATTCTGACTGCAGGAATGTCCACCAGAGCGGTTGCCAGATAATTTAATGTTAATTTCTCTACAATAAACCGCCACCAATGTTTTAGAGAATTTGACAGTACGTCCATCCTGCCTCACAACCGCAGACAACGTGTAACCACACCAGCCCAGGACCTCCACATCTGGCTTCTTCACCTGCGGTATCGTCCGAGACCAGCCACCCAGACAGCTGATGAAACTGGGTTTGCACAACCAAATTATTTCTGCCCAAACTGTCAGAAAACGTCTCAGGGAAGCTCATCTGCATGCTCGTCGCCCTCATCAGGGTCTTAACCTGAATGCAGTTTGGCATCATAACAGATTCAATTAATATATATATTTTAAATTGTTGCGTTTATTTTTGATTAGGGTAGATCTTTGCCTAACTGGAAAAAAGAAGCCTTCACATTATCAAGACATAAGCTCATTGGAAAAAGTAGGTAGCATCACTCAAATGATTGATGGAACAGTAGTGGAGAGGGTAGTAAGTTTTAAGTTCCTCGGCGTACACATCACAGACAAACTGAATTGGTCCACCCACACAGACAGCATCGTGAAGAAGGCGCAGCAGCGCCTCTTCAACCTCAGGAGGCTGAAGAAATTCGGCTTGTCACCAAAAGCACTCACAAACTTCTACAGATGCAAAATCGAGAGCATCCTGTCGGGCTGTATCACCGCCTGGTACGGCAACTGCTCTGCCCACAGCCGTAAGGCTCTCCAGAGGGTAGTGAGGTCTGCACAACGCATCACCGGGGGCAAACTACCTGCCCTCCAGGACACCTACACCACCCGATGTCACAGGAAGGCCATAAAGATCATCAAGGACAACAACCACCCGAGCCACTGCCTGTTCACCCCGCTATCATCCAGAAGGCCAGGTCAGTACAGGTGCATCAAAGCTGGGACCGAGAGACTGAAAAACAGCTTCTATCTCAAGGCCATCAGACTGTTAAACAGCCACCACTAACATTGAGTGGCTGCTGCCAACACACTGACACTGACACTGACTCAACTCCAGCCACTTTAATGATGGGAAATGATGTAAAATATATCACTAGCCACTTTAAACAATGCTACCTAATATAATGTTTACATACCCTACATTATTCATCTCATATGTATACGTATATACTGTACTCTATATCATCTACTGCATCTTTATGTAATACATGTATCACTAGCCACTTTAACTATGCCACTTTGTTTACATACTCATCTCATATGTATATACTGTACTCAATACCATCTACTGTATCTTGCCTATGCCGCTCTGTACCATCACTCACTCATATCTTTATGTACATATTCTTTATCCCCTTACACTTGTGTGTATAAGGTAGTAGTTTTGGAATTGTTAGCTAGATTACTTGTTGGTTATTACTGCATTGTCGGAACTAGAAGCACAAGCATTTCGCTACACTCGCATTAACATCTGCTAACCATGTGTATGTGACAAATAAAATTTGATTTTGATTTGATTAGTTGGAACACAGCAGCTCAATCATGGCTGGTCCTCTTTTGCTTTGCAAGCAATGGATACCTTTTCAAGTGGAGTTACAGCCAAAGACAGTGTGATTTGCCTCCAGCTTTGAGATTAACATTGTTGTAATGGAAAATGCGTTGCAAGAGATGGGAACTTTGTCTTTGCCTGAAACATGCAGTAGCCTACAGCAACTAAAGTCAGCTAGCCGGTCTCTGATCGACTCCGAGTCTGGCTCCTGAGTCCATGGGACAATATCAAGGTAGTGAAGGTCCACTTGAGGTCGATACAGTATTAACTAGATGTTATTTGACAAACTGGGACAAATCTCATTACAAACTCAAATGGAGAAAGGGGGTGAGCTAGGGCTAGCAAAGTCGGTAACTAGCTAGCTACACAGCTGGCAGAATAATAGGTAGGTACTAGTACAGACACAACCAATATTTAATAGTAACGTCAGCATAGTTGGTTACATAGTTTAGCTGGTTAACTTTGTTAGCTAGCCGTTACTCGTTTACAATGTAAATGACAAAGAAAATAACATGACATGTTACAATTACCAATAGTTAGGGTCGTTTACTCAAAGGCTGTTTAATTGGCTAAACCAGCTAGCTAATTGCCAAATCCAACCTCGGATTGTTATCTGAATGCTAAACTTGTTCTAGTGAGGTAAGGCTACAGAGAAAATGTTATATTTCGATAACTTCCTTATGTTTGTAGACTCGTGCTTCAACTCAAGGACAAATCTACCGGATAAAAATGTGTAGCTGCCTAACGTTAACTAAATACAGCAGACGTCAAGGTTAGCCAAGGCCTAAATTATTTAGCTAACGTGCTACCTAAATGCTAGCTTCACGTTTGGTTCTGATTGGCAAGTGGCTAGCCAACCTTTTAGCATACCATCTATGACATGGGGACAATGCAGCGTCCTCAAGTAGATAGCATCTCCAAGTTGCATCTTTTTTTGGCATTGTATGTATGTAAGAAAACTGTGGCAAGACATCAGTAGGTTTAGAATTGAACACATTTATGAATATTTTACACTATTGTGGAGAGATGTACTGTTTGGATTCTTTACATACAGTAGAAATAAGCTGAAACATTTTTGTGATTAATTTCATTTTTCTTTTGGCCAAATTTCATATACACAAATGTAAATTTACAAACAGAAAACCACATTTTCGTACCCTACAAAAATAAATTGAACCTTATTTTAAGACGGTTAAATGCTCTACTAACAAAAAAGCTGTTAAAATTGTAAGTATATGTATGTCCCTTGTGTAATTGTAACGTGATATTGTACCCTCTAGCTCGATTGTCCATTGTTTGTAATCTATGTATGCTTATGTTCCCTCATGTGCTTTATGTATTGATTTATTGTTAATAATAAATTAAAATATATATATTATATAGAATCTCCTTTAAATAACGGCTTTACCTTTGTTGAATGCAAGAGCTTCGGGGAACACCTGCAAGCGGACAGTAGGGACATGGATGTGAGGGGTTTGTCTTGGTATATAAATATTATCCTACTGTACTGCTAAAAATCTCATACCTCATTGACCATGCCCCTACTGAGTTTGATTGGTGAAGGTTGAGAGATGAACAGGCCTACAAAGGGGATTGGCTGGAATTCTAAACCCAGAGGCGTAACATGGCATGACTTCCTGCAATGCTTGCGAAAGTGTTTGATAAGCGAACAATTATTTTTTTGACTTGTTAATTCTCTCAATCTAAAGGCGCAACCTAGATTCGAGCCAATTTCTTTAGTGAAACATGTTACTATTCCAACCTCGTGAAAGTGACAAACTGACACGTTTTCATTTTCAACAAAAACTTTACCGAAGGATTGCCTTTGATATAACAAGCACATGCGCAGTTCGGCGCGAGACGACCGGACCCGATGACGTGTTTCTAGTTTAGCTAGCCAACGTCGCCATTCCATCGCCTACAAGTGTGATCGGGGATTTTTATTGGAGAAGCAGGTTTAGCCTATCTTCACACTACCGTTTTTGGCCATAATCTACCCATGTTGGTAGATGTGTCAATCAAGCATCAAAGATTTTAAATTTGGTTTATAAAATGGTCTGTAATAAAAAAAAAATGTGTGTAACATGCAAATAAACGTTTAACTGCGTGAGCATTATCTAATAGTACAGTAGTCTGCTCTTCAAACGTGTGTAATGCAACACTAAAACCTCACCTTTGCACAGCTCGGGATGGCAAGGCTGCCAACAGTGCAATTTTGTTAGTTTTTTCACAATGTTTAAACTTATTTTGTACATAATGTTGCTGCTACCATCTCTTATGACCGAAAAGAGCTTCTGGACACCATCAATCATCAATCACCTTGAGCTGTGCAAATAATGTCTTTAATGATTCCGAAGAGGGATTTACTCCAGACACCAGAACAGGCCCTCATCCTCATCAATTGCAGGAGAAAGAGACTCATGTTTCTCGGAAGGAGATAGGGCTGCCTTGAGAATCTGGCTGACGAGTGGCTAATCTGCCTTTGCCATTGGTACTACAGGAAAAGGAGGACCGATAATAAAATGGAGAACTAAAAGCATGTATATTCTACCAACTGGACATTAAAAACGAATATCTTATATTTCACAGAGTCGTGGCTGAACGATGACACAAATAACATACAGCTGGCGGGTTATAGACTGTATCGGCAGGACAGAACAGCAGCCTCTGGTAAGATACGGTCTATGTATATTTGTAAACACCACCTGGTGCACAATATCTAAGGAAGTCTTGAGGTTTTGCTCGCCTGAGGTAGAGCATCTCATGATAAATTGTAGACCACACTATCTACCTAGAGTTTCTGTATTTTTCGTAGCCGTCTACATACCAAACTAAGGCTGGCACTAAGACTGCACTCAATGAGCTGCATATGGCCATAAGCAAACAGGAAAATGCTCATCCAGAGGCAGCGCTCCTAGTGGCCAGGGACTTTAATGCAGGGAAACAAATCCATTTTACCTCATTTCTACAAGCATGTTAAATGTGCAACCATAGGAGGGAAAACTAGACCACCTTTACTCCACACAGAGACACGTACAAACCTCTCCCTCCATTTGGAAAATCTGACCATAATTCTATCCTCACGATTCCTGCTTACAAGCAAAAATTCAAGCAGGAAGCACCAGTGAATAAAAGTGGTCAGATGACGCAGATGCTAAGCTACAAGAATGTTTTGCGGGATTCTTCTGATGGCATTGAAGAGTACACCACTTCAGTCACTGGCTTCATCAATGACATCATCCACACAGTGACTATCAACATACCAACCAGAAGCCATGGGTTACAGACATCCGCACTGAGCTAAACAGTAGAGCTGCCACGTTCAAGGAGCGGGGCTGTAACCCGGAACCCTATAAGAACTCTGAAGATCGAATCATACTACACCGGCTTAGACGCTCGTCGGTAGTGGCAGGGCTTGCAAACTATTAGACTAATAAAGTGAAAAACAGCCGAGAACGGTACATTGACACAAGCATACCAGATGAGCTAAATTACTTCTACGCTCGCGTCGAGGCAAGTAACACTGAAACATGCATGAGAGCATCAGCTGTTCCAGACGACTGTGTGATCACGCTTTTCGCAGCTGATGTAAGACCTTTAAACAGGTCAACATTCACAAGGCCGCAGGGCCAGACAGATTACCAGGACGTGTACTCCGAGCATGCGCTGACCAACTGGCAATTGTTTTCACTGACATTTAACCTCTCCCTGTCTAGTCTAATACCAACATGTTTCAAGCAGACCACTGTAGTCCCTGTGCCCAAGAACACCAAGGTAACCTACCTAAATGACTACCGACCTGTAGCGCTCACATCTGTAGCCATGAAGTGCTTTGAAAGGCAGGTCATGGCTCACAACACCATTATCCCAGAAACCCTAGACCACTCCAATTTGCATACCGCCCCAACAGATCCACAGATGATGTAATCTCTGTTGCCCTCCACACTGTCCTTTCACACCTGAACAAAAGGAACACCTATGAGAAAGCTATACATTGACGACACCTAAGCTTTTAACATCATAGTGTCCTCAAAGCTCACCACTAAGCTAAGGAGCCTGGGGTTAAACACCTCCCTCTGCAACTGGATCCTAGACTTTGATGGGCTGCCCCCAGGTGGAAAAAGGTAAGTAACACATCTGCCACACTGATCCTCAACACAGGGGCCCCTCGGGTGTGTGCTCAGTCTCCTCCTGCACTTTCTGTTCACTCATGACTGCACGGCCAGGCACGACTCCAACACCATTAAGTTTGCCAATGACAAGTGGTAGGCCTGATCACCAACAAGACAGCCTATAGGGAGGTCAGAGACCAGACAGTGTGGTGGAAGGACAACCTCTCCCTCAACCAGGACCTCTATACCAGGAGGCGTCAGAGGAAGACCCTAAAAATTGTCAAAGACTTCAGCCACCCTAATCATAGATGGTTCTCTATGCTGCCGCACAGCAAGTGGTACCGGAGCAACAAGTCTAGGTCCAAGAGGCTTCTACCCAAAGCAATAAGACTCCTGAAAGTCTAATCAAATGGCTACCCAGACTATTTGCATTTCCCCCCCCCCCACCTCCATTTGACACTGCTGCTACGGTTATCTAGGCAGTCACTAATAACACTACCTACATGTATATATTACCTCAACTAAGCCGTGCTCCTGCACATTGACTCTACCGGTACCCCAGAGAGATATACACACACCCTCGCTATTGTCATTTTACTGCTGCTCTTTAATTTAGTTACTTTTATTGTAGGTATTTCACTGTAAGGTGTTGTATTCAGCACATGTGAGAAATAACATTTGATTTGAAAACAATGACTCCAGATTGTTGTAGAAATATATATTTCCATCAAAGTATGAAAAACAGATGACAGTGACAAGATTACACAAAGTAGAAAACGAATTGGAGTTGCTCAAGTGTAATCGAACCTTTCCATTCACAGAATACAATGAATCAAAGCAACAAGCATAACAAAATCAGCAACTACGTTGGACAGTTACAGTATCTAACAATTGTTAGAGAATTTTATTCACCATTCTGCTTCAAGAGTAAGCGTGAGTGTTTAAACTCGGGAAATCATCCAGCGTGATTTGTTGTTACTACAGGTCTGTGTAAGACAAACAGCACTTCATTACAGTAATACACATTACAAGATTGTTCCAGTCTACAATCCTCACCTCCCCTCATCCCTAAGCAACTAGTGCTGGAGCAACTCCGGATAGTCCTCGTCCCCATTGTAACGCGGTAGAAGGTAGATGTGCGTATCGCTGAGCTGCATCCAGTGCACGACAGAATTATAGCTCATCATGAGGGATTTGCAGAGCATGGTCGCAAAGGTCTGCAGAGAAAAAACATTGAGTTACGTCATTTTGGTACTGCCTTTTACATATTGTATTAACTCGTTACAGCAAACAACTTGGTAAGTGCTGCATCCCCAGTAGTAGGTCATGTAGTCCGAAGGCTCAATCCCAATGCTCACCCTTAGCGCGCCCCCTCAGTTTTAGACGACCCAGTGAGCCATGTGGAGTGGGAGTGGTGTCCCAATTCAACTTTGAGCAAGGCGTGGTGCCTTTTCAGTCCTCTAGTTGCCCCCCAAAAAAAAAAAAAATCAAATAGAGTTGCTAACTTCCTACCAAGTGGTACTCAGGACCATTGAGGATCCCATGGTCATTGTCCGGGAAACAAAAGGTTTTGTTTTTTCCTGCTGGGAGTATGTTTAGAGAACTGCTTCATAGCTGCGGAGTCCTTGAAAAAGCTAATGGAATGTTTGTGAGTACCTAAAAATGTATTTTATGGATTCTGTGATTATGAAAATTATAAATTATATGTATAATCGATTAGAGATTTGATAAAGTAATACTGGGAATATAATTAGATCAAATTTAAACTACCCATATGTAGACGTACGTAGGTTGAGTTGGTATCTTTAATGGATAATTTGATAAAGATTTTGTTTAAGTAGAACTGACTTGTGTTAAGTTTCTCCTCATTTGATAGTAAAGATATTAACCACCACACTATAGAGCCACTGGCAGAAGCTTTCAGATCTCCATCCATCTATGGTGTTCGTATAGGTGGGTGTGAACGTTTAGTCTCGCTATATGCTGATGACATTTTGCTTTACCTCAAACCAGAAATCTTGTACCTTTTTCAAACCTTGCCCATTCAAAGTTTTTTTCAAACAACTTAATAGGAAGGTTGTGTCATTTCTGTGGAAATGAGTCTCAAACCCTTTCATTAAAAACACTAAAATATACCTTTCTATAATAACCCCATCTTACCCAATGCCCTGAGAGATGGTATTACATTTCTTGGTTAAAACATTTGGTAATCTGTATAGAGAAGGTGAACTTACCATCCTTTCAACAACTGGCATCTAATTTTCAGTTACCTCAAACTCATTTCTTCAAGTACCTACAAGTTAGGCACTATATTGCCACTTAGCATGGAGGTAGGATTCAGCCCATGAGTAAACCTATAATTGAAACTGTGGCTGGAGAGGAAAGGGGTCGAAGGTTTAATTTCTTACATGTACTCTAGTCTTCAAGCTCTGTTGGGGAACAATGAAGCTCTGAAGACTTGAATGAAGTGGCATGATGACCCTGGTCTCATTTTTGAGGATGAGAAAATCCCTTTTCTAGATGCTCAGCATCTTTCATTTAACACAAAGCACAAGTTGATGCATTTCAATATTTTACATAGGGTCTACTTTACACCAGAGAGACTGTATAAGACCAATTCTAAACATTCACCATTTTGCCCAAGGTGTAAAACAGGGGTGGGCACCCTTATGCATATGTTTTTGTTCTGCCCTGAACTAAGCAATTATTGGAAAGACATTCAGATCTTATCACAGGTCACTAATATGACGGTACCACTAGAGCCTTCCCTTATTGTTCTTGGAGATTAGTCTGTTCTACCAGTTAATATTGGTAGCAAAACCAGATTCCTTAAACTGGCAGTCATTGCAGCCAATAAATGCACAGCTTTTATATGGAAGAGTGACGTCGCCAAACAAGCAGATATGGCTAAAAGAACTTCCTACATTCCAGCTGAAAAAAAGTATGTACAATTTACATAATAAATCCTTTGAATTTACTGATGCCTGGAGTGACTTTCAGCAGTTTCTAGAGTCGTCACCTTAGCTGCCTCTTTTTCTTCATTAATGCATTTGTTTATGCGTCGAATTAATTTTCTAGCATTGAATGTGAAGATCATGCCGTTTTTTTTTATCATTGAAGCTACTACCAGTAGACGGGAGGAAGGGGGGTGTTCATGTGTTGGCGAGGGAAAGGTTTTGCACAATGTGCACCCATGTAGCATGGTGTTGTGTAGGTGGAAGGAATAACTGCGCATTATCTGTCATGTTTTGCTGATTGTTAAATTGTAAACAGGCAATAAATGTTTTTAAAAAGTGAATGCTTATTTGCTATGTGAGGCTTATTTGATCAAATGTTTAGGTTGTTACCAAAGTGCAGCCATATACCAAACCTCAGGCCTAAAGTATATTATAATTTTTACAGTTTTGAATTGGGTTTAGTAATTTCAATGTCAATTGAGCTCCACTTTGAACCACAGCCAGAGGATGGGTACATTACAGCCACATTGTTTTGCTGTTCTCATTTGTTGCTCATATGGTATGTACACATGTTGCATGAGAAATAAGGAAAGCCATTACTGCCGCCAGTTCAGGCATTTTGAAAAACAAGGATCTTCACCAATGAATTGCGTTGTAGGCCATCAGTTGGCAAATTCTGATGTGAGTGATGTAGAAAATGTTCCAATCCCTAGGGCTATTCAACTCTCCCTACCACTAGTTGCTCCGTTTGAGTGCCACTCCCCCACCGCTGATGGAGAGCTCTGGTGGTAATCTCTGGTGGTCAATATCATGTACTGGATCAAGTAATAAAGTGGCATACCTGTTCTCTTGCTGCAGAGTTTGTCTTTGACGTTGTCCGTTTCATGTGCAAAGAATTCGATGACCTCATCTTCATGTTGTTCAACGATGGTTTCACACTGGGGGTAAGGTGGAGAAGATGGTTTAATAAGACGTAGTGGGACACATTTCCCTGAGTTGCAGGAGCTTGGAGCCATTGGCTTGCAAGCCACAAAAAAACATGTGGAACGTTTCCCCTTTACTGCATTGGTATGTTTGGGTGGAAGTTGCAATCAACTGCAGTCATTGTTGCTATTATCCTTCACTATATTATCAGAGGTTCTAGAAAGTCACACTGATGCGCTATAGCATGTCATCGTCCCTACCCCCAACATGTGAAATTGAAAAAGCTACCCACAGCATATTTCAGGCTGGATGTGACTCTGGAATCCAGTTTAGCCTCTGAGAGGTCCATGGATTTGCCGTTCCGAGACGCGACCCTTTCGTAGGTCTTCCTGCTGGTGGTGGGGTCCACGCGTTCCCCATAATCCTTCATCCGCTCACACACCTCCTCCATCAGCTCTAGGAGGTTACCTTCCGAGCGGGCGAAGGGAACCTAGGGGGGACACAATGTTGGCGAGCTTAAAAAGAAAACAATTATAACCAGATAACATTAAACACTAATCAACTGTAGAATCCTACAAATAAACATTGAATGTGTAAAATAAGGCCAATGTAGGACCCAGTAGCCATCAGGTACCCTTACATCTCGAATAGACTGGCTACCATCCGGGTTAATTCTAAAAGACCCTGTCTGGATCATTTTCTTAGGATCCACCTGGGATATCGCCCACTCCATCTCATCCACCATGGCCCTACATGCTGACGGAGAATAACCAAATATTAAGTTGTTCAATGAAGGCATGTGGACCAAAAGTGGATGCACAATGTAGAAAATCAGGGTGTTGATCAAATTATGAGAATAAATGGGATCTAGTGTAGTAAATTGGTATTAAGTCCAAATACTTACCTCCACATTTGAGATCTTGTCCCTGCCTGGCTCCTTGGCAGTAGCTTACAAGGAGAACAAGTAACACACATCGAGCAAGTGATTGCAAGTGATAAGACATCATCTAAGCAAAATTGGGGAGGAAGAAAACCACAGAAAATATCAATTATACTGAAATAAAATCATGTAAACATTAGAGACATGACAACTCATCGAGAAGGACTTGCATAACATTCAGTGAACAGCTATTTCCCCCCCCCAATGTTCAGGGACTATAACCAAAGACAGTACAGTATGAAGATCGTCTGAAACTGCTTCTATAAATAGAAATCCCCGATCACACTTGTAGACGACGTTGACTATCTTTGCTCATGCGTAGAGAAACATCGGGCGACAAACTGCGCATGTGCACGGAGTAAACTCAAAGGCACTACTTCAATATTAAGGTGCTGACGAACATTTTAAAACTTTGTTAATCACTTTCACGAGGTAGCAGTAATTACAAATTCAACCACTTAAGACTTTGGCTCGAATCTAGGTTGTACCTTGTCTCGAAATCTAAAAAAGGTACAACCACGGGAACAAATTACACTTCTCCCATTGACTTGGCTGTTCCCGGAAGTCTCGCGATGTTGCGCCTCTGGGTTTAGAAACTCTGTGCCAGTTAAGTAACGTAATCAAAAGAAATGAATGGTAAAACACACTGAACATGCATGCATGCTACTGCGCTGAACGGTTTCTAACGTGTAACAAATATGCAATTCAACATTCAATGATTAGTAATGACCTGTTTGTGAATTTCAGCCACCGCTAGAAAGATTTTAAGATTTTCATTCCACGCTGTTCCATCGCATTCGGTAAAAACTGGTGACGTAGGCAACGGGATGCTACCGGTAGTTGTCTGAATTTATGCCAGAGACTATTAGGACCCAAACCAAATGTCATCAGAGAGCGAAGAACCTTCGATTCTTGATGTCATGGCAAATATCCACGGTCTTCAATGTAAAAAGTCATATTCATCACATTTAGTGAAACAAAGGTTTTATTTAGACTATTAAGTGGATTGCATTCAAATCGCTGATGTGCAATGATCTATGGCTGTCTTTCGTTTTGCCTGTTTGCATTTGGTCCGTCAAACCAAAGATAATGTATATGACGAGATGGTCTTGTCTCTGCCCTATCAATAGGGCCATTGTCTCAAAGGCTGGAACTGCCAGTTGCCTAGTTGCTTATTGGCTATCTTATTCATCTGCTTATTGGTCTGCTTCGCCTCTTCCTCTCTGTCCAAAATCAAATCTGAGTAGACACTGCTGAAGGTGCATTTGGGTGAGTGCTCACTGCTATGTCATCAACAGCATGATGTTGAACTGCTTAGTATTCAACAACATAGTGCCCTTCAAGCTCATCACTAAGCTCAGGACCCTGGGACTGAACACCTCTCTCGGCAACTGGGAGGGTGGCAAGGGTAGGCAACCTCTTGTACTCCCTGTTCTCCCACGACTGCATTTCTGTGCATGATTCCAACACCATCGTTAAGTTTGCTGATGACACAACAGTGGTAGGCCTGATCACCGACAACGATGAGACCGCCTATTGAGAGGAAGTCAGTGACTGCCAGGACAACAAACTCTCCTTCAATGTCAACAATACAAAGGAGCTGATCGTGGACAACAGGAAACGGAAGGCCATCGACGGGGCTGAATTGGAGCGGGTCATGAGCTTCCTTGTTGTCCACATCACTAAGGAATTAACATGGTCCACACACACCAATACAGCTGTGAAGAAGGTACAACAACACCTCTTCCCCCTCAGGAGGCTGAAAAGATGTGTCATGGCCCCTCAGATCTGAGAAAAGTTATACAGCTACACCATTGAGAGCATCTTGACTGGCTGCATCACCGCCTAGTATGGAAACTGCTTCATCACCGCCTGGTATGGCAACTGCTTGGCATCCGACCGCAAAACCTGGACAATCGGCATTGAACCTCTTTGCACTAATTCCAATGCTTCCCACAGTTGTGTCAAGTTTGCTGGATGTCCTTTGGGTGGTGGACCATTCTTCATACACACGGGAAACTGTTGAGCACGAAAAACCCAGCAGCGTTATAGTTCTTGACACACTCAAACCGGTACACCTGGCACCTACTATCATTCCCCGTTCAAAGGCACTTACATCTTTTGTCTTGCCCATTCACCCTCTTAATGGCAAACATACATAATCCATTTCTCAATTGTGTCAAGGCTTAAAAATCCTTCCTTAACCTGTCTCCTCCCCTTCATATACAGTGATTTAACAAGTGACATCAATAAGGGATCATAGCTTTCACCTGGATCTACCTGGTCAGTCAATGTCATGGAAAGAGCAATGTTTTGTACGCTCAGTGCATGCTATTATGTTGCCTCCCAGTTGACAACAAACGCTCCCACAACTTTAGAAAACATTCCCTTAAGAGTCTCATTAGGGAAAGGAGGGATACCTAGTCAGTTGTACAACTGAATGCTTTCAACTGAAATGTGTCTTCCGCATGTAACCCAAACCCTCTGAAACAGAGAGGTGCAGGGGCTGACTTAATCGACATCCACGTCTTCTGGGCCCGGGGACAGTGGGTTAACCGACAGATTTGTACCTTTTCAGCTCGGGGATTCGATCCTTTCGGTTACTGGCCCAGCGCTGTGACCACTAGGCTACCTGCCACCCAATTAACAAAAATTTTCATAAGAATGTTCCTGTGATATGCAAGGAATGTTTCCAAGAGATCATTCCCTTGAGGTCAAATACAATTTACCCAGATTAGGAATACCAGAATTTAAGATAGGAATGTTCTTGACACGTTTCATGGGAACATTGTAAGAACATTCATGCGTCCAGTTTTCTGTGGGTTAGGAGAATATTCCATCAATGTCCCACAAAACATACACAGAACATGGTTGCCATGTTCTCAAAACACAAGATATTAATGTTCTAGACACGTTTTATGGGAACGTGGCAAAAACATTGTGTCCAGTTTTTCTGTGGGTTAGGAGAATATTCCATCAATGTCCCACAAAATATACACAGAAGATGTTTACTATGTTCTCAGAACATTAATGTTGTAGACAAGTTTCATGGAAACATTGCAAGAATATTTGTGTCCAAAGAAAAATTATTTACACATCACGTCTTGTTACTGTTGCCAAGCCAATCATTGGCAAACCACTGATCCATTCATAGATCTTTGTCTGCTGGCAAGGATACTCACACACAGTGCTTTCAACCTACAGTTGAAGTCGGAAGTTTACATACACTTAGGTTGGAGTCATTAAAACTCTTTTTTCAACCACTCCACAAATTTCTTGTTACCAAACTATAGTTTTGGCAAATCACTAGGCAGGGTAGCCTAGTGGTTAGAGCGGTGGACTTGTAACCTAAAGGTTGCAGGTTTAAATCCCTGAGCTGACAAGGTACAAATCTGTCGTTCTGCCCCTGAACAGGCAGTTAAATCCACTGTTCCTAAGCTGTCATTGAAAATAAGAATTTGTTCATAACTGTCTTGCCTAGTTAAATAAGTTAAAGGTCAAATACAAATCTACTTTGTGCGTGACAACAATTGTTTACAGACAGATTATTTCACAGTCAATTCACCAAATCACAATTCCAGTGGGTCAGAGGTTTACATACACTGAGTTGACTGTGCCTTTAAAACAGCTTGGAAAATTCCAGAAATGTTGTGGCTGTAGAAGCTTCTGATAGGCTAATTGACATAATTTGAGTCAATTGGAGGTGTACTTGTGGATGTATTTCAAGTCAGTTAAGAACAAATTCTTATTTACAATGACAGCCAACCAAAAGGCAAAAGGCCTCCTGCGGGGACGGTGGCTTAAAAATAAAAAGATTATAAATGTAAGTCAAAACACACAAGAGAGACAACACCACGTAAAGAGAGACATAAGACAACAAATCAAACTTTATTTGCCACATGCGCCGAATACAACAAATGTAGACTCTACCGTGAAATGCTTACTTATAAAGCCCTTGTTAACCAACAGTGCAGTTCAAGAAGAATAAAATATTTACCAAGTAGGCTAAAATTAAAAGTAACACAATAAGAAAAACAATAACGAGGCTATATACAGGGGGCACCGGTACCGAGTCAGTGTGCAGGGGTACAGGATAGTTGAGGTAATCTGTACATGTAGGTGGGGGTGAAGTGACGATTAATAGGTAACAAACAAACAGCGAGTGGCAGCAGTGTACAAAAGGGAGGGGGGTCAATGTAAATTGTCCGGTGGCTATTTTCATGAATTGTTCAGCAGTCCAATGGCTTGGGGGTGGAAGCTGTTGATGAGCTTTTTGGTTCTAGACTTGGTGCTCCAGTACCGCTTGCCATGCGGTAGCAGAGAAAAGTCTATAACTTAGGCTTTTTTATGGGCTTTTTACTGACACCGCCTATTATAAAGGTCTTGGGTGGCAAGAAGCTTGGCCCCAATGTACTGGACCATTCGCACTACCCTCTGTTGCACCTTACGGTCAGATACCGAGCAGTTGCCATACCAGGCAGTGATGCAACCGGTCAGGATGCTCTCGATGGTGCAGCTGTAGAACCGTTTGAGGATCTGGGGACCCATGCCAAATCTTTTCAGTCTCCTGAGGGGGAAAAGGTTTTGTCGTGCCCTCTTCACAACTGTCTTGGTATGTTTTGACCATGATAGTTCATTGGTGATGTGGACACCAAGGAACTTGAAACTCTCGACCCGCTCCACTACAGCTCCGTCGATGTTAATGGGGGCCTGTTCAGCTTGCCTTTTCCTGTAGTCCATGATCAGCTCCTTTGTCTTTCTCACATTGAGGGAGAGGTTGTTGTCCTAGCACCACACTGCCAGTTCTCTTGACCTCCTCCCTATAGGGTGTCTCATCATTGTCGGTGATCAGTCCTACCACTGTTGTGTCGTCAGCAAACTTAATGATGTTGTTGGAGTCGTGTTTGGCCACACAGTCATGGGTGAACAGGGAATACAGGAGGGGACTAAGTACACACCCCTGAGGGTTCCCAGTGTTAAGGATCAGTGTGACAGACATGGTGTTGCCTACTCTTACCACCTCAGGGTGGCCCGTCAGGAAGTCCAAGATCCAGTTGCAGAGGGAGGTGTTGAACGCTGCGCTGTAGTCAATGAACAGCATTCTCTCATAGGTGTTCCTTTTGTCCAGTTGAGAAAGGGCAGTGTAGAGTGCGATTGAAATTGTGTCATCTGTGGATCTGTTGGGGCGGTATGTGAATTGGAGTGGGTCTAGGGTATCTGGGAGGATGCTGTTGATGTGAGCCATGACCAGCCTTTCAAAGCACTTTATGGCTACCGACGTGAGTGCCACGGGGCGGTAATCATTTAGGCAGGTTACCTTCGCTTCCTTGGGCACAGGGACTATGGTGGTCTGCTTGACACATGTAGGTATTACAGACTTGATCAGGGAGAGGTTGAAAATGTCAGTGAAGACACTTGACAGATGATCAGCGCATGCTTTGAGTACACGTCCTGATAATCCGTCTGGTCCAGTGGCTTTGTGAATGTTGACCTGTTTAAAGGTTTTGTTCACATTGGCTATGCTTCAGTGTTGCTTGCCTCAAAGTGAGGCAGTTTGGCAGGCTCATGTCACTGGGCAGCTCGCATCTGGGTATCCCTTTGTAGTCCGTAATACTTTTCAAACCCTGCCATATCCGACGAGCATCAGAGCCAGTGTAGTAGGACTCAATCTTAATCCTGTATTGACGCTTTGCTTGTTTGATGGTTCGTCTGAGGGCATAGCGGGATTCCTTATAAACGTCCGGATTAGTCTCCCCCTTCTTGAAAACAGCAGCTCTAGCCTTTAGCTCGATGTGGATTTTTCCTGTAGTCCATGGCTTCTGGTTGGGATATGTACGTACAGTCACTGTGGGGACGACATCATTGATGCACTTATTGATGAAGCTGATGACTGAGGTAGTGTATTCCTCAATGCTATTCGATGAATCCCAGAACATATTCCAGTTTGTGCCAGCAAAACAGTCCTGTAGTGTAGCATCCACATCATCTGACCACTTCCGCATTGAGTAAGTCACTGGTACTTCCTGCTTTAGTTTTTGCTTGTAAGCAGGAATCAGGAGGATAGAATTATGGTCAGATTTGCCAAATGGATGGAGGGGGAGAGCTTTGTATGCATCTCTGTGCGTGGAGTAAAGGTGGTCTAGGATTTTTTTCCCCCTGGTTGCACATGTGACATGCTGGTAAAACTTTGGTAAAACTGATTTAAGTTTGCCTGCATTAAATCTGGGTGAGCATTTTCTTCTTTGCTTATGGCCTGGTAAATAGACAGCTACGAATAATACAGATGAGAACTCTCTTGGTAGATAATGTGGTCTGCAGCTTATCATAAGGTGCTCTACCTTAAGCGAGCAATACCTCGAGACTTCTTTAATATTAGACATGCTGTACCATCTGTTATTTACAAAAAGACACACACACACACCCACCCCTTGTGTTACCAGAGGTAGCGTCTCTGTTCTGCCGGTGCATGGAAAATCCCTTTAGCTCTATATTGTTCGTATCGTCATCCAGCCACATCTCGGTGAAACATAAGATATTACAGTATCTAATGTCCCGTTGGTAGGATAATCTTAATAGTAGGTTATCAATTTTCCTTTCCAATGATTGCACGTTAGCAAGAAGAATGGAAGGCATTGGGAGTTTACTCGCTCGCCTCCGGATTCTCAGAAGGTACCCCGATCTGCGTCCCCTTTTCCGATGTCTTTTCTTCACGCAAAAGGCGTGGATCTGGGACTGTTCCGGTGAAAGCAGGATATCATTCTCATCAGAGGTATATGATTGCAAGTTATCTCTTATGACTTCTAAAATCACATTCCTATCTTAACAACAATACTTTCATAATTGTTCATATTATATGCATTATATATTATATTATAACGTATTGGATGGAAACTTGACAGATAAAGGGGTTACACTTTACACTTTCCTTGTTCCAGTATTTCATCCATACCATTTTTATTGACATCACAAAATAAACACAAAAATGACATTCATTTTCTGTAGCACCCCACTCCCCACGTTCTTATGTTAGAAATATTGTTCCAGTATTCACTTTTTTTTAATGTGTTAGAGTTTCGTCGGGTCAAGGTCTGTTAACAAAGAACATTCCTTGGGTAAATACTGGAAGTGGAAAGAAAGTCTCCTTCTCCGTTAATTTACAACAGGGTGTAAACTGTTGACCATCCAGTAGCTCCCCCTCCTTCCCCCCTCCCTGTGGGCGAGAGAGAGGCCTGGTTATTGTTACTGTCATCCTCCGCCAGTCTGATCTGACCCATTCTGATCTTCACAGGACAGTCATGACACTGAGTATACCAAACATTAGGAACACCTTCCTAATATTGAGTTGCACCCCCCTTTTTGCCCTCAGAACAGCCTCAATTTGTCGGACATGGACTCAAAGGTGTCAAATGCTGATTCCAATTGTCACACCCTGACCATAGTTTGCTTTGTATGTTTCTATGTCTTGTTTGGTCAGGGTGTGATCTGAGTGGGCATTCTATGTTACATGTCTAGTTTGTCTATTTCTATGTTTGGCCTGATATGGTTCTCAATCAGAGGCAGGTGTTAGTCATTGTCTCTGATTGGGAACCATATTTAGGTAGCCTGTTTGGTGTTGGGTTTTGTGGGTGATTGTTCCTGTCTCTGTGTTTGCACCAGATAGGGCTGTTTTGGTTTTTCACATTTCTTGTTTTGTTAGTCTATTCATGTATAGTTTCTTTATTAAAGAACCATGAATAATAACCACGCTGCGTTTTGGTCCGCCTCTCCTTCGACTCAAGAAAACCATTACAGAATCACCCACCACAACAGGACTAAGCGCCGTGGTGACAGGCAGCGACAGCAGGAGCAGCGAAATAAAGACTTCTGGACTTGGGAAGAAATCCTCGATGGGAGAGGACCCTGGGCAAAGCCAGGGGAGTGTCACTGCCCCAAGGTGCAGCAGGAGAAGCGGCAGCAGGAGCAGCGCGAGGAGGAATGGACATGGGAGGACGAATTGGATGGAAAAGGACCCTGGGCACAGCCAGGAGAATATCGTGGCCCCAAAGAAGAGCTGGAGGCGGCAAAGGTGGAGAGGTGCTGGTATGAGGAAGCAGCACGGCGGCGTGGATGGAAGCCCGAGAGTCAGCCCCAAAAATGTATTGGGGGGGCACACAGGAAGTGTGGCGAAGCCAGGTAGGAGACCTGCGCCAACTTCCTGTGCTTACCGGGGGGCGAGAGAGACCGGGCAGGCACCGTGTTATGCATAGCCCGGTGCGGGTACATACCAGCTCCGCGTATCGGCCGGGCTAGAGTGAGCATCGAGCCAAGTGCCATGAAGCCGGCTCTACGCATCTGGTCCCCACTGCGTCTCCTTGGGCCGGCTTACATGGCACCAGCCTTGCGCACGGGGTCCCCGGTTCGCCTGCATAGCCCAGTGTGGGCTATTCCACCTCGCCGCACTGGCAGGGCGACCGGGAGCATTCAACCGGAAATTGATAATAAGAAGATTGTGGGAGTTGTACTGTTAGATTTCAGTGCAGCCTTTGATATTATTGAACATAATCTGTTGTTGAAAAAACTTAAGTGCTATGGCTTTTCAACCTCTGCCATATCGTGGATTCAGAGCTATCTATCTAATAGAACTCAAAGGGTTTTCTTTAATGGAAGCATCTTGTCAAACATGTAAAGTGTGGTGTACCGCAGGGCAGCTCTCTAAGCCCTCTATTCTTTTCTATTTTGACCAATGACCTGTCACTGGCATTAAACAAAGTATGTGTGTCCATGTATGCTGATGATTCAACCATATACGCATCAGCAACCACAGCTAATGAAGTCACTGAAACCCTTAACAAAGAGTTGCAGTCTGTTTTTGGAATGGGTGGCCAGTAATATACTGGTCCTGAACATCTCTAAAACTAAGAGCATTGTATTTGGTACAATATTGCCTAAGTTCTAGACCTCAGCTGAATCTGGTAATGAATGGAGTGGCTGTTGAACAAGTTGAGGAGACTCAATTACTTGGCGATAACTTAGATTGTAAACTGTCATGGTCAAAACATATAGATTCAGTGGTTGCAAAGATGGGGAGAGGTCTAGCCGTAATAAAGAGATGCTCTGCTTTTTTGACACCACACTCCAAAAAGCAAGTTCTGCAGGCTCTAGTTTTGTCTAATCTTGATTATTGTCCAGTCGTGTGGTCCAGTACTGCAAGAAAAGACCTTGTTAAGCTGCAGCTGGCCCAGAACAGAGCGGCACGTTTTGCTCTTAATTGTAATTAGAGGGCTGATATAAATACTATACATGCCAGTCTCTCTTGGCTAAGAGTTGAGGAGAGACTGACTGCATCACTTCTTCTTTTCATAAGAAACATGATTGATGTGTAAGAATGTGTGTGATGTGATGATGTGTTGAAAATCCCAATTTGTTTGCATTGTCAATTTACACACAGCTCTGACACACACACTTATCCCACCAGACATGCCACCAGGGGTCTTTTCATAGTCCCCAAATCCAGAAAAAATTCAAGATAACGTACAGTATTATGTAGAGCCCTTATTGCATGGAACTTCCTTCCATCTCATATTGCTCAAATAAACAGCAAACCTGGTTTCAAAAAACAGATAAAGCAACACCTCACGGCAGAACGCCTCTACCCTATTTGACCTAGATAGTTTGTGTGTATGCATTGATATGTAGGCTACATGTGCCTTTTTAAAAATGTATGTAGTTCTGTCCTTGAGCTGTTCCTGTCTAATGATGTTCTGTATTACGTCATGCTGTCTTATGTTTCATGTTTAGTGTGGACCCCAGGAAGAGTAGCTGCTGCTTTTGCAACAGCTAATGGGGATCCTAATAAAATACCAAATTGTTACCTGGGCTAGGGACTTTATCCCTACCTTTATCCCTATGTGTCACGTCCTGACCAAAGAAAATCTGTATTTTCTATGGTAGAGTAGGTCAGGGCGTGACTAGGGTTTTTTGTTCTAGTTTATATTTTCGATGTGGGGTTCTAGGTTTGATTTTCTATGTTGGTGATTTGTATGATTCCCATTTAGAGGCAGCTGGTTATCGTTGTCTCTAATTGGGGATCATTCTTAAGCAGCATTTTTTCCACCTGTGGGTTATGGGATATTGTTTATGTATAGTGTGTTTGACACTACGTAGTCACGGGTCTTTGTAAGTTTTGTTATTTTGTTTTCAGTTTCACTTATTCATTAAAAGATGTGGAACTATACTCACACTGCGCCTTGGTCCGACCATCATTATTACGAACATCATGACAATATGTACATACTGTATCTACCTCATTTACCTTGTACCCCTGCACATCGACTCGGTACTGGTATATAGCCAAAATTATCGTTACTCATTGTGGATTTATTCCTCGTATTATTATTTTTCTCTATGCATTGTTTGGAAGTTGTACAACTGAAATGTGTCTTCTGCATTTAACCCAACCCCTCTGAATCAGAGAGGTGTGGGAGGCAGTCTTAATTGACATCCACGTCATTGGCGCCCAGGGAACTGTTGGTTAACTGCCTTGCGCAGGGGTAGAACAACAGATCTTTTACCTTGTCAGGGTTTCCATCCAGCAACCTTCCGGTTACTGGCCCAACGCTCCTACCCACCATGCTATCTGGAAGGGCCCATAAGTAAGCATTTCACTGTTAGTCTACACCTGTTGTTTACGAAGCATGTGACAAATAACATTTTATTTGATTTGATTTAAACAATCTATCACCACCAGATAACATCAAACTATTTATTACCATCTCAAATGCACTTAGGAAACAAGAACAAATTCTTAAGGATTTTTGCAATAATCAGGTTCTGCAATATGGGTCATGCTAAATACTAGATGACTAAACTCCAAGGAAGTTTAATTTCCTTCACCATGGAGTTGAGTTTAGTCAGCTATTTAAATACAAAAATGCAAACTCTACTCAACATGAGACATTTGAGAGCATGCTTTCCCTTCACACTACATGCCTTTTCACATTTCCCTCATGCAAAATCCTCAAGGTCAAAAGGATGGAAGTATGGTGTTTTGGTGTTTTGTTGTTGGATGTAAATGTTTGGGAGGGTAGCTCTCAGTCATCCTCCTGTCCATCAGACTTTTGAGGGGGCATAGGAGCCAGACAGTCCTGGAGAAAGTTTGTTAGGGTGCGCCGGAAGTGCTGATCACTGTGGCTCCGTCTCAAAACGTGGCCCTCGTCAGGGTAAATCTGCAGAGAGTAGTTGGCCTTTGCTGACACCAGACGGTCTATGAGCTCGGCAGTGTGCTGGAAGTGGACATGTGCTACAAGAAAAAAGTAAACAGAAAACAGACGAGATAGAAGTTCAAGATGGAAGTGTTACTTCACAAATATGTGCAAGTAGATCCATTCAATATCTCATGTGGGGTATGTCTTTATTTTTGTGGCACTTCTGAAAGTGTTCCCCTAAATATTAGTTGAATAGTTGAATAGATCATAAAAGTTCTCACCATCTGCGGTTCCATGTAAAAGGAGGAAGTTCTTGTCCCTCAGATTGACCACATCATCCAGCAAAGAGGCATCCTGAGGAGAAATGTTGAACTAAGGTTTTTAGAATGCTGACTAGGTGGAATACAGCTACGACCAGAAGTTACTTTTTCGTAGCATGTTAGGAGACTTTACACAGCAGGTTAGGATAATTAGCGTAGCAGGTTAGGAGAATTAGATTAAAGTTAGGAAAGGGTTAGCAAAAATGCTCTCCTAACCTGCTACGAAATGTCACTTCTGGTCTTAGTTGTACTCCGTCTAGTCACAACCTGTTTTTCGTTCAAAGGAAGACTAAAGGGACAAGTTGAGTGCATGTGAGAGAGACGATGTTACACCATCTTATACTTTACAATCAATTTGAAGAACAAGATCTTGACTTACCTTGTAGAAGCTCTCCTGAGTGGCTGGAAGACCCAGGTGTCTCTCAGAGAAAGCAGCATCTATTATGGAAGTCATTATTGTTTATAAATCGATAACAAACTCTAAAAGATAAACCAAGTAAGAACTGGGGTAGGTATAGGATTGAATAATAGTGTAACAAACTGTCAGACACAGTACGTCTAATCACAAGAACAAAGATGAAAAGCAACACAGATTACTCCTAAATGTTGGTGGACGTACTGTAGATTTTGAAGTCTGTGATTGGAGCCATCACTGCAGCACATTTAAATATGTTGGCTGCTGCCATCATCTTCAGTGTCAGAAGTCCACCAAATGCCTGTTGAAAAGATAAATGGTGGGGTACTCACATCCAGAGGTGACTACATACAGAATACTGTTTGATCTAACATGGATGTTTTAAGCTATTTTTTTTTCACTTTGGCTGGGTCTGCTAGAATCAATGCAGCAATATAGTTGGAAATAGACCCTATACCTTTCCATACAGCGCAATTCTTCTGTTATCAATGTACGGCAACTCCAACAACCACCTGTAGCAAAGAATACATTGGGGTCTTTCCACCTCAAAAAGCACAAGAAAGAGGATTTCGACACCCACAATCTCAGATTGTTCTGAAATTGTTTTTGTAGTTAGTGACAGATATGACCAGCATTCCTGAAATATTATTCTTTTGAAATACAGGGTGTCCCCTATATATATATTTTTTAAAGTATAGTCATTTCAGGATAGTAAAACATCTTCAGTGTAAATTTAAATGACTAAAACCAGATATAAAGTATGTAGAAAAGATAATGAGCTATATATTTTTTCATAAGATCGTCTTTGAAAACGAACACCAAAATAAAAACTAGACAGTCAGAGAATCTAAAGTAAAAAAATGTCATGCCCCCATTGATTTTGTTGTAATGTTTGAATCACTCAGTTAGCATAATAACATGGCATTGGCCATGGAAAAATGTGTAGAATTGCAGGAAATTAGCTTTTAAACTGCATATTTTCACTCAATCTCATGGCAAAATGTGTAGAAAACCTGAAAAAAATGTAATAACTGCAATTTTTTCTCTCAGCCCCAATGGTAAAATGTGTAGAATTGCAGAAAATTTGCTTTGAAACAGTTTTGGATGACATGGAATGACTCTTGCTTAAATACAGTATGACTAAGAAATTATTTAGATGCTGCTGAAATCTAAGCTGTAGTCATCATTGATTACTCACTCTACTACGCTCAGCAGGTCTTTGACTCTCTGGTAGCTGAGTTTCCTGGGGTCAAGGTTAGGTGACCTCAGGCCGTGTGCCGCCCCACTTTTGCCGTCCACCCAGGCCAGAGCTACACTGTGGATACTGGAGAGGACCTGGGGCCAGCCCAGAGAGAAACGGTCTGTGACTGCCTGAGTGTCAGGGGCTCCATCCCTGAGACACACAGACAGAGATGAGAAGAAAGGAAATGGGATCAGGAAGTCAACAAAGTTAAGTGGAGGAGAAGTGAATACACTGAGTGCGCAGCGGTCTAAGTCACTGCATCTCAGTGCCAGAGGCGTCACTACAGACCCTGATTCGATTCCAGGCTGTATCACAACCGGTGATTGGGAGTCCCATAGGGCGGCGCACAATTGGCCCAGCGTCGTCCGGGTTTGGCCGGGGTAGGCCGCAATTATAAATAACAATTTGATCTTAACTGACTTGTCTAGTTAAATAAAGGTTAAATAAAAATGTAGGAGGTTATGGAGCTTTTGTGTTAATAAATATTCATATTTGGAGGACACCTGTGTCAAAAATATTGATCTTATCGTTATGAAATGTTAGCTTGCAAGGTCTTTGTTTCGATGCCCATTTCTTATCTCAGTGCAAAACCGTTAAAGTTTGCATTTGTGTTTCACATTTTCATGCTTGCTTCTTTTTGCAGATCTTACACGATGATGAGGAGAGGATGTAGGCCTTCTTCATACCCCTGTGGTAGACCCAGCTTTAGATGCATATCTGCAACATGGATACCACAGTTGTTCTCAATTCATAGTAAGTCATAATAAGTTCTCTAAGAAAAAGAGTGGTTTCCTCAGTGTTTACTGTACCATAGTGGTCAGCTGTAATGGTGCTGTAGTGTGTGATGGGGAGCCGTTTGCCCTTCAGGGCCTCAGACAGAGGCTTGTTGTCTTCCAGAACCTTGTACCCTAAGAAAACAACACTCAGTTTGCGTCCCAAATGGCACCCTATCCCCCTTACAGTGCACTACCTTTGACCAGGGCCCATAGGACTTTGGTCAAAAGGAGTGCAATGCACTATGTAGGGGATAGTGTGCTGTTTGGGAAGCATCCTCACCAGTGACTGAATACTGAACATAAAACATCTGGCTGAAATAACAATCATTCAAGTGTTTTAGGGCTACAGCTGTAGACATTGTAAGACATCTACACATATTAGATTGTGCTCAATATCAACCTCTGCTCAGACAATATATTGTCAAATAGCTAATTGAAGTTGTGAGTTAAGGACAGGACGAAGGCTACAGTCAAACAGTGTTCAATGTAATCAGCTCGAAAATGGCCACCAACACATATACTCCCCTTAGTCTTTCCCATCCCATTTGTTTAAAAAAAAAAAAATTAGTTAAAAAAAAAAAAAAAAAAAAATGAGTAAAGATAGAATGTGGGGCCATACATACAGGAAGCATGTATACTGTATATACCGTAGCTCAATTATGAAACCTAGTAGACATATTAAAACATGAAAAACAACTTGTGTAGAACTCACTGAAATGTTCTCTGGTGCTGTGGACAGTCACTCTGGGGATGCCAGGGCCTACAACAAAGAGATCAAGGTGAAGGACAGAAAAAAGGAAAGAAAGAGAGAAAGAGAGACGGAGAGAGAGAGATTCACCCAAGCAGTGGAGGATAACGCGAGTGAGGCTGGGGTTGAACTGTGGCTTGTAGAAGCGGCAGGTCTCTGAGAGTGTGCAGGTAAGACAGTGTCTTTGAGAAAAACCCCAGAGGTTCACACTGAGAGAGAGGAACAGTGAATAGAAACCATTCAGACTGAACGATGTAAACATTTCTTATGGACCTGAGTTACTCCCGACCAAGGGACTTTACCAGGATAAAGTCTTGGCTAGTGCTTAGAGTTTTGCTGGTCAGGTCACGTGGTCAGGAAAAACATATTGATCTATTTATGGATTATGGTATAATTATAGGGCCTTGTGCATATTTACCTGTAAAGATGTCTGCTGTGTTTGGATGCCTCTGTGCTGATGAAGTATCTGCAAACAGACAGAAACCATATCAGACTGATGTGCTGTGGTCACATTAATGCCATCTGCAGTCACACCAGCAAATGCTAGGGATAAGCAAATCTCTTTACTCCTCTTACATTTTCTCTGCGTCTTCATCCAGGCCACAGAGTGACATCACATCCCAGTGGCCTGATGTCAGGAATCGTGGAGACATTGGGGTAGTCAAAGGCTGCAGGGAGAGAGAAATTGAGTTAGAGAGAGAGAGAGAGAGACAAGCCAAGGACACGGAGATAGAGACCTTGTAAGAGGGAGGGAGCGAAGGAGTTAAAGGTAGATGAAGGGGTCATTGTGAAAGAGGGTAGTGAGGAGAAAACCCTAGCCAATCAAAATAGACTGACTTGGGCCAAATAAGATAAAGCAAGGTAGATAAGGCTGAAACGCAACTCTGACCTGAGTAGGGAGGACAGCTATGTGTCGATACTCTCCATGACCCCCTTGTGCCGCAGGCAGAGTGACATAGAACATGGAGCCGTCTCTAGAGAAGAGGGGCGCCTCCTGTTGGCCGGAAAGAGTAATTTCCACAGTTGTTAGTCATCATACAGTATCTAGGGCAGAGATGGACAACTGCAGTCCTCGGGGGTCAGAGTGGTGGCACACTTTTTCCCCATCCTGAGCAAACACAGAGGATTCAACTAATTGCATTTGAAACTGAAGATCATGATTAGTTGATTATTGGAGTCAGGTGTGTTAGCTGGGGCTAACACTAATGACACTAATCAGGCCCCCGAGGACGTGAGTTGCCCATCCTTGATCTAGGGCCTAGTAGAGGTTTTCCTGTCAATGTGATCTGACCAGACCCGAAGGCCACGTGGTCAGAAGAGAAACTGTGGGCCCAAATCATCTCGACTCATTCCCATTACTTAACACTACTCATTTTAGTATTCCATTTCTCTCCCTCCAAGTCCCACTGAAATCCATTTATCTTGTATTCATGTCTTCCTCTTGTCTTAATTTATCTTGTCTTCATGCAACCACATTAATTTAATTGAATCGAATCACTTAATGATTAGAATAGGCAATTCCTCCCCTCAGGGTTCTTACTTGTCCAGGAAAACTAAAACCAGCATTTGAAAATTGAGGAGCTCTAAATGCTTTAATACAGACTAAGGTTCGCTACATATAATGACGGTCTTGAAAAGTGTAATGAAACACAGCAAGTTTTCCCATTTCTTATACATTTTCTGTGAATAGATTCAGCCTTTTGGTTGATCTTGGTTAAAGTGATTAGTAGGCAGAATTTACCTGTGGTTGCCCTAGCCAGACATCCATGGTCATTTTGCGTTTCTGTGAGGGTTGCAACAGAAAAAGGCATTCAAAATATAGAAGGAATCTCTGATTTATTCACTCATACATATCATTGACAACCAGTAAACATCCATATGAATCACATGGATCATATCCAGCTGCTAGAAATTATGGATCTACTCCCTATACAACTGATCAGTGCCTCAAATAATGATACATTTCTGTTATGACTAAAAAAGTAATATGTGAAGTCAGCCAATATTTATTGTGTTTTGTTGAAAATCTGTAGGCCTATGTCGGTCACTTAAATTCTAACAATCAGTCAGGTAGTCCCACAAGGAAGTGAAATGTGCTTTTTGCTAAATTCCAGTCACGCGCCCTTTTGTTCACATGAATTGATACAGCAAATAGTTTATATCACCTGTGAGCAGACTCCAGTGGTGGCCTCGCACACAGAGAGAACAGACTGGTTCTGGACCCGGTTCAACCAACGCACAGCCAGCCTGGTCCCACTGGTCCATTTCACCATGGAGATGTAATGACCTCTGGACACAGGCAGGCAGACAGAAAGACAAGGGAGAAACACCGAGATTTAGGTCTGACTATTTACATATGGAGAGAATAAATACACTGATTTAAATGAGTACCTACAGTACCTGTTTTTGAGTGAGACTGGAGCAGTCATCCTCAGAGTGTGAGCAGGGCTGAAGACGTTCACCACGTAAAGAGTAACTGCAGGGATATTATCTCCTGCCTGGAAGGGAAGGATGCACATCAACACATTCTGCATAGATAACATTGTTCAAAGACATTTTGTATTGACCTCAATTCATCTTATTGTAGCCTCTGCCAAGAGGATTTATTGCAGAGGAGATGACCTTGGAATTGATCTAAGTTAAGGTGTATAAAAGTAGTCTTTATTGACATTATTATTATTATTGTTATTATACAGTTAACCTTAGGGTATGGATAGTAGGCTCCTGTGGGGTATGGCCCTCCAGTAAAACGAGGGATCTCCACATAGGGTGTGTGTGTGTTATTGATGGACAGGTACGCCAGCCGTACCCCGTCTCCAGACCACCAGTAGGCAGGGTACGTCTGGAGGATCTCTTCTGGAAACACATGACATGACAGTCAACATGCAGTAGCAGGTGTAAATGGGCCCATCTACTGTATATAGTATACAGACTCTAGCTCACCAATTCTTAATATAGATCGATAAGAATGTAATGTTTCTACATGGGAACTTAATTTGTGATGATGGGCACATTCAAGTACTTTACATTCATATACATTGCATATTATAGATCTATTATCATTTATGAGGTAAAGTATAGTATATGACAAAATATATATGTGATGTATATGGTGTTGTTCTGTCAGGTGGACACTAACAGAAAAGCACAAACGAGGCATGCTAAAAACTACATGGCGACGATCAGTGGCGGCTGAGCTGGATGAGCTGGGTCTCTCATGGCACAGGGCGCAAGCTGTGGCCAAAGACAGACTCCAGTGGCAGAAGATTGTTGCAGCCTTATGTCCTACCCGGGAAGAAGAGGACTAAGTAAGTAAGTATGATTTTACTCCACAAAGGCAGCGTCTCTCTCACCCTCATATGTCCAGTCTGACAGCCCGTTGATAACAGACCCACTGCCTGTAGTGCTGAGACGCACAGGACCACTGTACACACCGGGCTGGTAGTAGAGGTTATTCTGAAAGATGTAGATCTGCCAAAATAACAGAATGCCTATGTAACTCAGTGTAAATATAACACACACAAATTAACATACAGTGTGTGAACATAATGGGCCAAAAAAGAGCATCTCTCGGGACGTATTTGGGCTGTGGGCCGCATGTTGTGTACTCCTGCCTTAGGGCCTCACCAAATGATTTCCATGGGGACCCCATGCGGCATATTGAAGAGCAGATGGCTCCACTCTGTGTGGGTTTAGCTCAAGAAATTCCCTGCGAGAAACAAACACAGACATGCATGAGAATATACACACAAATACATGCATACACAACAAGTTCTTTTTTTAATTAATGGTATTGGCTGAAGTAAACTGTTAAATTACCAGATGACCTGTTATGCATCATATTACATTTGGATGTGTTGGTTTGGATTGATTGCACAATATAGGAATACATTATTATGCTATCAATAATACTTACCCTGTCCCCACACTGTAAATGACATAGGAAGCTGAAAATGATTTTGAGAACACCTATCAAGGGCAGAGAAGAGGAATATAATCAAATCAACAGTAAAGAACTTGCCTAAAATGACTACACAGTCCAAATAGTTTCCAATAATAGCTACCATGGATAGAATGGTAACTCAGTTACATAGCTGCTGGTGCTGCCACATATTTTATATTCTTTGCATTGAGGCATTTCCAAGTCTTTAAGAACAATAAAGGCTCATCCCAAAAGAGTGCCAGATTCTGAATGGGATAAAACAAGCCCTTTGGGAGCATAACAGTGTTCTGATTTGTTTGTTTTCTCTCAATAATCTTAGCTTAGTTCCATCTTAATTCAAATATCCTGTTAAAAGATGAAAGACGTTGCTTAGAGCAGAATTGAATCAGTCTATTTAAACGGGGGTGGATGTATGGATACAAATCAGCAGTAAGTTGCCAGTTTTGTCTTGAAATATTCCTCAATAGATACGCTGACTGTTAAACATTACCTACCAGATGCAAGTTGTACGCCAGCAGAATATACTTCTGGTCTGGTGACACTTGAAACTTTGTGTCATTCAGATTCTTGTAAAACAGAAAGAAATATATCAAAATGCAAATAAAAACTGCAGCGGGAGGAGTGATTATTTCTCAAATTCAAGTTGACACCTGTGGGAGACTGGGAGTATGGATATGTATGCCGAAGATCCATCAGTCTGTCAATCAACCACCTTGGCGCAGAGTTTTGTTTGTTCCGTCTGTACTCACTAGGATGCTGCCACCCAGCAGAGCGATGGTGAGGTTCTCACTCAGGCTGTGTTTCAGGATGTGCCCTTCCCTGGTGCGAAAGGCCACCTCATCATCTACAGAGGGGAGTTAGAGTAGAAGCCATGCAGTGGTGAGACTGGCAAATAGACTGAAGACAGAGTGGTTGTTGAAACATGAAGGACTGGTTTCCCAGACCCAGATTAAGCCTAGTCGTGGATAACAACAAAAACACTTTGGATTGAGACTTCCCATTGAGAATGATGTTTAATCAGGAAACCGTCCTGATTATCCTAAAGTAAAGAGAGTGTCTGCTAAACGAATAAACTGCAAAGTAATATAGAGGCCATTGGATTTATGTCAAATATACATGTATTGTACATGTACTGTATGTGACACACATATGTGTATTTTGTTAATAGATTTCTTAATTCAATGAGCAATCTTTCATCAATGCCTCAGATGGTTATGTTAGGGATTGGAAACTGTTCTAATAATTCCAATTTAGGAAATTACACCTTTCTTACGTACGCCTTTCCTACGCACTTCTCAGTAGTTGGTATTCAAACTCACCATATGAAGGTGTGTAACAGGCTTTTTAGGAGGGAGAAGCGCTGAAAACCATCCCACTTGCAGGCCGACAGATTTTCTCATGGAGTTTTCATTCAATAGGGTTTTCAATATATTTATCTTAAGCCATCCCTATAAATACAGTGTACATTTTAGTTCGAATTCTGTCGACAGACTCAGAAGACTATATCGAGAGAACGGGTTCAGAATAATAGGGATAAATGAAAGAAAGCCATCTAAATACCTGCATATCTGTCTTTGTTTCAGCAGCAATTGGTAGATTTGAAAATACTTGTAGATTATTTAGGGTTAGGAAAGTATTTATGAATTAAAAAAGAACAGGTTTGGAGAGCCTTTATGCATGAAAGAAAATGGTGGTTTGATTCATTCTGATTGCCACATTCTTCCAATATAATGTTGGAAGATTAGTGTACATAGGATTATAATAGGGAGAATTAGTAACAGTTGACAATATGAACAAAATACATGTAGCCTAATTGAATCTACCCTGGATTACACACCTCTGCCTGCCTTTGATCTGTCTCTTGCCTGCCCCCTGTTTGGGTTAATAAATGTATGTGACTCTAGCTGTCTGCATCTGGGTCTTATCCTGAGTTGTGATAGTTTGGGATATTTGAGAGTGTCCATCCCTGCAAGTTAAAAGGCAGTACAATTTAAATTCTGCATAATGGCACAGCGTTTCATAAACATTAGTGTGGGAAAGTTGATATGTTGATATGCTTCAGTTTGCTGCCATATGACTGGTTTCACATTTGTCTCCAGCAATTATAAGGTCAAACATATCCAAAACAAGTGTAGTTTATATTTACAATTCTCTTATCCAAATGGATTACTCATTTACCTAGCTCTTATCAATCACTCTTATAGAGTTGTGAATTACAGAGAATGGTGTTATTTCAGAAAAAATAAAGTAGATGCTTTTTCTATTTGGAACTGGTTGGTTCACTAGACCTTATTCATGGTTTCCTGGCATGTAAAGGTGGTGAAATTCAGAGGGAATTTAGTCAAGGTCAGTATACAGGTATCTGTAGGCACCTCTGCCACACCTTCATTTATTCGATCTCTACCCAAAACTAATAACAGGTGAATAGCTCACAATTCTCATGCTTAAGTTCAAGTTTGGAATATGCATATAGAGAAAAATGCATAAAAAGGGAATTATGTTACATTTGAGGGTGCTTAACTAGGGTCAAAATTGGGCCATTATTGAACAGGTAGCAGGGGGTCCTTGAGGCAGAAGTATAGTCAGTCCCTTGGGGGGAGTTATTTGATTCCCTAGAGTGCAGCTACGATGCAGAACAGTCAACATCAACATGTATTAATTACAAGAGTACATTCCATAAAACTTACACTGAGCTTCTCTCACATTGTAACGTTGTCCCCTACAACAAACCTGAGGACAGTTTCATGATTTGTGTTGACTTGATGAGCTGTGCTGTGCTCTGCATGTCAACAGCAGCATGAAGTGTCCCAATTGGTACCCTATGCCCTACATACTGCACTACTTTTGACCAGAGCCATATTGCAGGGCAGCTCCGAAGTGACTCTTTACACTGTATGCAAGGATTTCCTTTGTGTTGTCTTAGGAATGCTGCATTATCTCTCCAACCCCCGTTTTGTCACACTTCTGAGTTACAGAGGTTCAGTTGTCTTTACATCCTGTATGTCTGATATCTGATTGGGCGTTAACTCAACAGCAATGCTATTAGTCAATAACTCAGATGTTGAATACATTCAACTCTTATAAAAGGGTCTTAGATTCATTGTCTCTTTCTCTTCTTTGTCCCCTGACCTGTGCTGGTGAGATAAGGGCTCCCGAGTGGCGCAGCGGTCTAAGGCACTGCATCTCAGTGCAAGAGGATGCATTGAGATGAGAATAATGGCGCCGGAGAGGATGGCTGCCGTTTTATTGGCTCTAAACCAACCATGCTATTTTGTTTGTTTTTTCGCGGTGAATGTAACTTATTTTGTACATATTGTTGCTGCTACCATCTCTTATGACCGAAAAGAGCTTCTGGACATCAAAACAACGATTACTCACCTTGAATTGGACAAATAATATTTCATTAACGAGTCGGACGAGAGAGATTTACTCCAGACACCCGAACAGGCCCTCATCCCCGTCATTCACAGTAGAAGGAGACATAGATTTCGTGGAAGGAGATTGGGGTACCTTGTGAGGATCAAGTGACGAGTGGCTAATCTGCCTTTGCCATCCGTACTATTATCGCTGGAAAATAAATGGAACAAACTAAAAGTACGTATATCCTACCAACGGGACATTAAAAACTGTAATATCTTATTTTTCACAGAGTCGTGGCTGAACGACGACAGGAATAACATTCAGCTGGCAGGTTATACACTCTATAGGCAGAATAGAATAGCAGCCTCTGGTAAGACAAGGGTCTATGTATATTTGTATACAATAGCTGGTGAACGTTATCTAAGGTAGTCTTGAGGTTTTGCTCGCCTGAGGTAGAGTATCCCATGATAAACTGTGGACTACCCTATCTAACTAGAGAGTTTTCATCTGTATTTTTCGTAGCTGTCTACATACCACCACAGACCGATGCTGGCATAAACAAACAGGAAAACACTCATTCAGAGGCCGCACTCCTAGTGACCGGGGAATTTAATGCAGGGAAACTTAAATCCGTTTCACTTCATTTCTATCAGCATTTTAAATGTGCAACCAGAGGGGAAAAAACTCTAGACCACCATTACTCCACACACAGAGACGCGTACAAATCTCTCCCTCGCCCTCCATTTGGCAAATCTGACCATAATTATATCCTCCCGATTCCTGCTTATGAGTCAAATATAAAGCAGGAAGCAGCAGTGACTCGGTCAATAAAAAAAAGTGGTCAGATGAAGCAGATGCTAAGCTACAGGACTGTTTTGCTACCACAGACTGGAATATGTTCCGGGATTCTTCCGATGGCATTGAGGAGTACACCACATCAGTCACTGGCTTAATCAATAAGCGCATCTGTGACGTCTTCCCCGCAGTGACTGTCGGTACATACCCCAACCAGAACCCATGGATTACAGGCATCATTCGCACTGAGCTAAAGGGTAGAGCTGCCGCTTTCAAGGAGCGGGACTCTAATCCGGGAGTTTATAAGAAATCCTGCTATGCCCTCCGATGAACCATCAAATGGTCAAAGCGTCAATACAGGACTAAGATCTTATTGTACTACACCGGCTCTGACGCTCTTCGGACGTGGCAGGGCTTGCAAACTGTTACAGACTGCAAAGGGAAGCACAGCTGAGAGCTGCCCAGTGACACGAGCATACCAGATGAGCTAATCTACTTCTATGATCACTTTGAGGCAAGTAACACTTAAACATTATTGAGAGTATCAGCTGTTCCGGACGACCGTGTAATCACGCTCTATGCAGCCGATGTGAGTAAGACCTTTAAACAGGTCAACATTCACAAGGCCTCAGGGCCAGACGGATTACCAGGACGTGTACTCCGAGCATGCGATGACCAACTGGCAAGTGTCTTCGCTGACATTTTAAACCTCTCCCTGTCTGAGTCTGTAATACCAACATGTTTCAAGCACACCACCATAGTCCTTTTGCCCAAGAACACTAAGGTAACTTGCCTAAATGACTACCAACCCGTAGCACTCACGTCTGTAGCCATGAAGTGCTTTGAAAGGCTGTTCATGGCTCACATCAACACCATTATCCCAGAAACCCGAGACCCACTCCAATTTGCATATCGCCCCAAAAGATCCACAGATGATGCAATCTCTATTGCACTCCATACTACCCTTTCACACCTGGACAAAAGGAACACCTACAGTTGAAGTCAGAAGTTTACATACACTTAGGTTGGAGTCATTAAAACTCATAATTTAAATTGAAAAACTCAGTTTTGAGTCAAGTGTAGTTTTCTGTACCTGTTCATTAACCATGTGCCATGGAATTGGTACATCGAAAATCTCCTCCCATTTATTTTGCAAACTGTATGGTGCAAACTGTATTTTTGTCCTCAAATGAAACTGGTATGTTTTTCTATTTATGCCAGTTCCTTTCAGCCAATTTGTATCATTAATATACAGTTGAAGTTAGAAGTTTACATACACTTAGATTGGAGTTATAAAAACTTGTTTTTCAACCACTCCACAAATTTCTTGTTAACAAACTGTAGTTTTGGCAAGTTGGTTAGGACATCTACTTAGTGCATGACACAAGTCATTTTTCCAACAATTGTTTACAGACAGATTATTTCACTTCTAATTCACTGTATCACAATTCCATTGGGTCAGAAGTTTACATACACTAAGTTGACTGTGCCTTCAAACAGCTTGGAAAATGTCAGAAAATAATGTCATGGCTTTCTTTAGAAGCTTCTGGTAGGCTAATTGACATCATTTGAGTGAATTGGAGGTGTACTTGTGAATGTATTTCAATGCCTACCTTCAAACTCAGTGCCTCTTTGCTTGACATCATGAGAAAATCAAAAGAAATCAGCCAAGATCTCAGAAAAAAAATCTGGTAGGCCATCTGGTTCATCCTTGGGAGCAATTTCCAAATGCCTGAAGGTATCACATTCATCTGTACAAACAATAGTAGGCAAGTATAAACACCATGGGACCACACAGTCGTCATACCACTCAGGAAGGAGATGCGTTCTGTCTCCTAGAGATGAACGTACTATGGTGCGAAAAATGCAAATCAATCCCAGAACAACAGCCAAGGACCTTGTGAAGATGCTGGAGGAAACTGGTACAAAATGATCTATATCCACAGTAAAAACGAGTCCTATATCGACATAACCTGAAAGGCCGCCCAGCAAGGAAGAAGTCACTGCTCCA
This sequence comes from Oncorhynchus tshawytscha, assembly GCF_018296145.1. NCBI lineage: Eukaryota > Metazoa > Chordata > Actinopteri > Salmoniformes > Salmonidae > Oncorhynchus > Oncorhynchus tshawytscha. Next base: position 38,697,613 of record NC_056430.1, on the reverse strand, counting down.
AAACCACCATAAAAAAGCCAGACTACGGTTTGCAACTGCACATGGGGACAAAGATCATACTTTTTAGAGGAATGTCCTCTGGTCTCATGAAACAAAATAGAACGGTTTGGCCATAATGACTATTGTTATGTTTGGAGGAGAAAAGGGGAGGCTTGCAAGCCGAAGAACACCATCGCAACCGTGAAGCACGGGGTTGGCAGCATCATGTTGTGGGGGTGCTTTGCGGCAGGAGGGACTGGTGCACTTCACAAAATAGATGGCATCATGAGATAGGAAAATTATGTGGATATATTGAAGCAACATCTCAAGTCATCAGTCAGAAAGTTAAAGCTTGGTCGCAAATGGGTCTTCCAAATGGACAATGACCCCAAGCGTATTTCCAAAGTTGTGGCAAAATGGTTTAAGGACAACGAAGTCAAGGTATTGGAGTGGCCATCACAAAGCCCTGACCTCAATCCTTTAGAAAATGTGTGGGCAGAACTAAATAAGTGTGTGCGAGCAAGGAGGCCTACAAACCTGACTCAGTTACACCAGCTCTGTTAGGAGGAATGGGCCAATGTTCACCCAACTTATTGTGGGAAGCTTAGGAAAGCCTTCCCAAAACATTTAACCCAAGTTAAACAATTTAAAGAAAATGCTACCAAATACTGATTGAGTGTATGTAAACTTCCGACTTCAACTGTATGTGAGAATGCTATTCATTGACTACAGCTCAGTGTTCAACACCACTGTGCCCTCAAAGCTCCTCACTAAGCTAAGGACCCTGGGACTAAACATCTCCCTCTGCAACTGGATCCTGGACTTCCTGACGGGCCACCCCCAAGTGGTAAGGGTAGGTAACAACACATCCGCCATGCTGATCCTCAACACGTGGGGCCCCTCAGAGGTGCGTGCTCAGTCCCCTCCTGTACTCCCTGTTCACTTATAACTGCATGGCCTGGCACGACACCAACACCATCATTAAGTTTGCAGATGACACAACAGTGGTAGGCCTGATCACCGATAAAGACGAGACAGCCTATAAGGAGGAGGTCAGAGACCTGACCGTGTGGTGCAAGGACACCAACCTCTCCCTCAACATGATCAAGACAAAGGAGATGATTGTGGACTACAGGAAAAGAAGGACCGAGCACGCCCCAAATCTCATCGACAGGGCTGTAGTGGAGCAGGTTGAGAGTTTCAAGTTCCTTGGCGTCCACATCACCAACCAACTATCATGGTATAAGCACACCAAGACAGTTGTGAAGAGGGCACAACAAAACCTATTCCTCCTCAGGAGACTGAAAAGATTTGATATGGGTCCTCAGATCCTCAAAAGGTTCTACAGCTGTACCATCGAGAGCATTCTGACTAGTTACATCATTGCCTGGTATGGCAACTGCTCAGCCTCCGACCGCAAGGCACTACAAAGGGTAGTGCGTACGGCCCAGTACATCACCTGGGCCAAGCTTTCTGCCATCCAGGACCTCCATACCAGGTGGTGTCAGAGGAAGGCCCTAAAAATTGTCATAGACTCCAGTCAACCTAGTCATAGACGGTTGTCTCTACTACCGCATGGCAAGCGCCAAGTCTAGGTCCAAGAGGCTTCTAAACAGCTTCTACCCCCAAGCAATGAGACTCCTGAACATCTAATCAAATGGCTACCCAGACTATTTGCAATTCCCCCCCACCCCCTTTCTATGCTGCTGCCACTCTCTGTTATTATCTATGCATAGTCACTTTAATAACGCTACCTACATGTACATATGACCTCAACTTCCTCAACTAACCGCTGCCCCCGCACATTGACTCTGTACCGGTACCCCCTGTATATAGCTTCGCTATTGTTATTTTACTGCTGCTCTTTAATTATTTGTTACTTTTATTTGTTACTTTTTTAAAAGTATTTTCTTAAAACTGCATCGTTGGTTAAGGGCTTGTAAGTAAGCATTTCACTGTAAGGTCTACGCATGTTGTATTTGCGCATGTGACAAATACAATTTGATTTGATATGAAGAGGCGTCACTACAGTCTCTGGTTCGAATCCAGGCTGTATCACATCCGGCCGTGATTGGAAGTCCCATAGGGTGGCGCACAATTGGCTCAGCGTCGACCGGGTTTGGCCAGGGTAGGTCGTTATTGTAAATAAGAATTTGTTCTTAACTGACTTGCCTAGTTAAATTTAAAAAATACACTCTCTCTCTCTGTCTCTCTCTCTCTCTTTCTCTCTCTCTCTCTTTCTCTCTCTCTCTCTCTCTCTCTCCCTCTCTGATCATGTCTAGGATAATGCCTTGTAATACTTTTTCATGCTTTGTAAATTAAGCTTATGCCTTCTATGTGAATCCGTTTATTTTACAATGTTAATAAAATACACTTGGATTTAGAATTCCATTCACAGAACTTTCTTGACCTTCCAATTCCTGTAACTCAACTGGAGTCTCTTGCATATTGATTAATTGTCATTATGGAGTCAGGTAAACATTTTAATAGGCTAATTGCATAGTCTTATTATGGATTGCATGTTAGGTACAGTATATATGATTTAGCCTATATGTTCAATATTTACCACACTACAATATCGGCCCTGGTCAAAAGTAGTACACTATATAGGGAATAGAGTGCCATTTGGGACGCAATCAGAATGCTCCATAAATTCTGTCAAGTTACAGTGAAGCCACAGGGTGTACAGTATGCTACACAAGGTGGGCAGCCTGTCAAAAAGTATATCAATCATTTAAGGCTTGACATGCATGTTTTGTAAATGAAATCTGTGCCATGGAAGCCTGGCTCTCCTCACCGTTGAGCCAGGTCACATGGGCGTCATGAACTTTGAAATGGTCTTTGTCCAGGTCCTCCAGAGTAAGACGGGAGCGCTGGAGAAGAAGAGAATCATCTGCAACAAAGATGAAGACAGAGAGGGATGAGTAGCAGGAAGAAAGGGCCAAATGGAGGAAATGGTACAAATGCCCCTAGTACTACAGTATACCACTCTGATATGGAAGCAGATTCATGCCAAAATGAATACAAATAACACATTGCATAAATCTGCTTCCATACTGCATAATGTATGCCAAATGTATTGCTCCATTTTAACAATCAGTCCCAATATTTTGTGGACGATTTTTGAGTGCTTCTAAAAATCGTCTGGATGCATCTATTTTTGCTGAATCCGTGGCTACCCAACATTATTCTGTGCTATGGGTGAAGGCTGACTTAGAGCGGTGTTTGTAAGACCAAAGAGGACACCGAAATCGGTTGTTCTCATGAAAACATCTTTAGAGTCCGAACAGTTTGATCAACAAACGATTATGACCCCATTGATGGAAAAACTTAGACTCTCACTAAACACACACGTTTTATCATTTTTGCTCTTTGCTCTGCGCAAAGGTCTTTTTCTACATTGAACATGTGTGATCATTCCAGATGTTTTCAGATGTTTACAACTCCCAGACAGACTTCAAACACTGACAGACAGATCCCAGAGGTGAGTATAAGACAATGGGTGATGTTTTGTGGATATACAGGTCAATTTCATCCGTTTTCACCCAGGAAATTGTGTATTTAATACTGTAATAGACTCATATAGTTGCTCTCACCAACTCCAAATTGAACACAAATTGAACAAGACTTTTTGATTATTAATTTCCCATTGAGCCAACATTTCCTGTAATTACATTACTCTCATAAAAAGCTTTTTTTTATCAGGTTTTTGTTTGGTGGATCTCATTTTTGTAGTGGCAAAAGTGAATCAAACTCATGAATGTAACTTTTTATGTCAAATAGTTTTTCATTCTACTGGTTGTCTTGAAAAGCAAATAGCAAAGCATTTCAATGTAAGGCTAAATATATAGCAGACAAAACCCGACTGATTTGGCTTGGGACTGATAGTATTGAGGAGTATGCTAGTTGGGGGTATTGGGAGACCCAGAGACTGTAGTCTCATCTGCCTCTGAGCCTAGCTTGTTTTCCTCTTACCAGGAGTGAGCATGATGACAGACAGGATGACCAGTGAAATGATCATCAGGATCACCATCAAAGCTATCCCAATGCCTCTCCAGTTACGTGGAGGACCATGGTAAGCCACACCATTCTGATGGAGAAAACACACATACCGGTGTGCACGTGCACGTGCACACACAAACACACACACTACAGTTGTTAGGTTCAGACGTAGGTAGGTTGAGTTACAAAATAAAGTGAAGAAGAGAGGGAGTTGGTTTCATTGTCATTAGCACCATTGATGACAAAAGAAGTCATCAAGAACTTGAACAAATCACTGACACTTCATTAAGTATAGTAAAAATGTAATCACTGTCGAGTGTCGCATCCATGTCAATTAATGTGATTCAAACGCTTCCCTGGATAACCCTGACACCCTGCATAATAATCTCCGAATTGTGCCTTGTATAATAGCAGTCAGAGTAGATAAGGAAGGACTGACATAGCCTATCAGATCCCACTGTGAAGATTTAAGCTACAGTCATTCTCGCTAATTAAAACACAGCAATATGCTACAGAGATGGAGGAGGAGAGATTTAAAGAGGAGAACAACATTAATGATAACTAAAATGAGCAAAAAAAACGATCAAATAAACTAACAAATGAGATAGTTTGCGACTTTCTCTTGAAACAAAACTATTTTTTGCAGCATGTAGTAGTCAAGAATTGCTAAGAAAAACATGTAAGAACATTTTTTGTATGCCAGAAATGCAAAAGCTGGCCAACAAGTAAAGGTCAACAGCACAACAGTAACTATGAGGGCAAGAAAGGAACAACAGCACATAGATACTTCAATTCATTATGGTTGCCTATAGATCTATGCACATGGACAGCGTGCATACCGTTGGAGACAGATTCAAGGGGAAATGTGACTTTAACCCGAGAAACACAAGGCATGACACTCATAACAGACTTTATAACTTCTTCTGAAGAAATCAGTTTCCCTGTATGACTTTTCAACAATGGATGCTCCCTATGTACAGTATTTCGTTAACAATACTATTGAATAGAAGAATGAAAGCACATATATGTAAAGTGACTTTACCATGTCAGAGGGCATGTTTTGCTGAGTGCTGGCGATCATCTTTGCGGTAGTTGCCGATTAATCAATGTATTCCTAACCTGGACTCCGATTTCTGTAATCCTGACTCAGATAAGGAATACTGTAAATCTGACCTCTGTGACTGGAGCATCTCATCTCTCTTTCTCTCTCTATTTCTCCTTCTAGACACTCTCTTTCTCTCTTTCTCTCTCTCTCTCTCTCTCTCTCTCTGCTTTCACGTTGTATCATGTCAATTGCATGGTGCAGTATTAGTGGGTTAGCAGCTGTATTTGATATCATTATCTGTTTTTGAAATAAATGGATTAGCTAATAAAGCAGCACAAACTTAATTAATGTGTTAATTTATTGCATGTGTATGCATTTTCTGGCATTTTCATATTCATTTTTTCTCACACTGAAATACTTTTCACCTTATCACCATTAACACCTTATTTTGAATAACTGAGAACTAATTTGCATGCACATCACACCTGAATGATTAAAAATGCAGCAGACATGTAAAGTGGGAACAGTATTTGAGTTCAATTGATGAAATGCAGTAAATCCCATCCCTATTTACAGTAACAATACAGTAATATGTACAGTCTTCTACATACTGCACATTTATGTACCCATGAGCATAAGATAAATACACGCACAGTCTGTGGAAAGACCTCTAGAGACAAAAAGAGGAGGAGAGCTACAGCAATCGCTCCTTTATATTCATACTGTATCCTACCACATGCTATGAGAGAGAGAGAGAGAAAGAGAGATAGAGCACATGTGAGGGTCAGCTCTCTCTCTCTTTCTCTTCTTTTCTCAGCATGCATATGGTATGATGCAACACTCCTGCTCTGGGAATACCTGGGGGGTCCTACTGCTTCATTAAGACCCCTCCCACACACTCTCTTTTATGCACACACAGACACCCACAAAGACACACATACTGACACTGACTGGCTGTACATCCAGGAGCCTGAGAGGCAAAGAGAGAGCAAGAATAAGAGAAGAGCGGGAAGTTGCATCTATTTTTCATGCAGCACCATCACCATCACCATCCCTCTTCTGCCTTAGCTTTTCCTCCACTTTACTTCTCAAGTCCTGGATGAGAGCTAAAGACTGTGTGGGACTCAGGCTCACAGAGGAGAATGAGTTCTGCGGAGGAGAGAGAGGACCATGATATGTACTGTGAGAAGGCGGTAGCCCTCATCATTGACCTCTGTCTGGACGACAGCCCACTGTTGCAGCCCAATACCTGCCAGGACTTCATCACACTGCTAGCCACCAACCAGAACCCAAACTCTCCAGGGTCAGGTATGCTCAAAAGCCCAACAAACAGCCTCCCTCCCTCCGGCCTTGACTTTTTGTTTGTGTTGTGTTGTGTTGTGTTGTGAGTGACTGTATTAAACATGGCCACTGATATGTTTGTGTGTTGTGACTCGTATGATGTGTTGAACATACTAACTGCTATGTTTTGGTTAGTGGTCCATTGCAGGTAATTTATCATTCCTTTCTGACAGGATATTCACCTGGGGGATACTCAGAGGTTGGCTTAGTTGGCTAATTGAGCTAAGGTACTTTGTTCGACTTAATTACTTCTATCTGCAATATGGCAGGAAAGTAAAGTTGAATCTGTCAGTTGCGAGGGTGATTTATTTAAAGAAAATGCACAGTTGTTGAAATCGAAAAGATATGTTCCTTGAAAGATAGTCTATAATCCTGGAATGAAAAAAAAAAATTGTAATATTTTTTGACAGATAATGTATTTCCCCAGGGAAATAGATGACATGAAATTGAATTGTAGATGATGAAATATGTTTTTTCTATCATATAGTTTACTATGGGCTTGATGTCATACTGTTCCTTGATGGCAGATTAACTTTGATGACCCCTGTAACCCTTTCCTCTAGCCTGAATGGAAAAGTGGGCATCTCAGAATCAGATATGATGGAATAGCCGGAGAAATCTCTCTGCCGGTTTTCAATGCTGGAGCCTCTTGTGATTTATAAGTTAAGACAGAGTCATGTTAATGAGAGCATGCCATACAGCAAGACTCAGAATCTGATTGTCACTCCGAATTTAGTCACTGGCGAAATCACACGAACCACTCAGTGCCAACAGCGTCCAGCACTGAACCATAGGGGTCACCAAATGCCACCACGTTACTAGTAAACAAACAGGAATCACTCTTGTCAGACAACGATTCCAAACCAAATCTGTTTTTCTCTATCAAATTTTCCTGTGTGTGTTTCTCAGACATGCGGGGGAGATCATCTGGATATCCTCTCTGTGCCATAATTATATCCTGTATCCTTGTATCGTAAAATAGGATGTTTCCCTGAACTAAGCTTAGGGTCACTTTTTCCCTACAACACACTTATCCTATTCAACTCTAGGGAGCCTTTTATGACATGGGAATACTGACTGACTAGCATTACCCCATTAGTCATCATGGGAGTTGCCTTGCCTTGCTTTTCCCTTTACACAATATTGGTGTAAATATATATATTCATATTGGTGTCCAGTTCCAAATTATGCCACAAACACACAGACATTCTCACTCTCTTTGCTCTCTCTGTCAGCTGTGGGCTCCGCAGTGCTGCTCTGTCTTAACCATGGGGTTTATGGGCAGGTAATTGAAGTGGCATTAGCTCACGCTGATAGTGCTCCAATTAAAGAGTTGTGCTGTGTCTGTGAAATTGAGCGCCCGCAGCTCAGCCAGGAAGAGACCAGGGTGCACCAGTCCACAGGTAGTAATACCACATGAATAGAAGACTGCCGCTGCGTCCCCAAATGCCCCCGCAGAATGCTGTACACCGGCTGTCAAAATCCAAAGGTTACAGATTTGGAGTGGCAGTTGGGGATGTCAGAGTTGGATGTAGATGAACTAAACTGGCTGCTTCAGTTTGTTCTTGTTCTGGAGAGTCTACTTGGTAGTGGTAGGTTACCAAAAACCATTCAGCAATTTTATTTGACAATGGGGGAAAGTAGTATTAGCATAGGTAGTGTAGTACAAGTAGTGCTATGAAGCAGACTAACTCTGTACAACGTCACATCAAAAGGAAAGATGGCTGTGGTCCATGTGCTTGTTCATTTTCTATTTCTGCTGTGCGCCACATGCATGTTGAATGAGCAGAAGCTGTGAGGATTACAGGAATTATATCATGGCGTTGTCTGTCTCCTCTCACCCAAAGGTCACCATGATAACCCAGGCTGTTCTCTCTCTCTCTCTCTCTCTCTCTCTCTCTCTCTCTCTCTTTCTGATTACGTCTACATCTCTCTCTGTGCTTGTTTTAAAAGTCTTCGATATAGAGCCAGTTTGGATGAATAGACTTTATACATCTTGGTGTAGATCAAATCCAATTCCCGCTAAAGCACGTCTTCTCAATAATTCAGATTGTTCAATAATGTGATAATTAATTAATGGTAATATGCTTTCTGGTATCTTATGAGGATCTGTATTATGTTCTATTGCATTAGCTGTTATAGCAGTGAAATTAGGTCATGGTGTGATCCAGCGTTAGGAGCATTAGTTCAATCACTTCCTGTCTCTGAGGAGGGATAACCAAAAGCGGAGACCGAGGGCAATGGAGGAGAAAAGAGGCCTGGGTTTATATGAAAACTGTTATGGATGACGAGAAGGAACGAAATACAAATCCTACAGAAGGTAGGAGGAGGGATAAACATCCGCCCTCTTATCAGAACATCTCTGCACCGCCACCGCTTTTCTTTAGTGTTCCCATTTTGGTTGTAAAACACGTCTGGAAACAGAAGATATCACAGATGACTGGAGTTTCACATCTAGAGGATGCTGTAGCTGCAGAGCTGTGCAGTGTGCTCCCTACCACTACCACTGCCACTGCTGCTGCAATATGTTACCATGAATAAATAAAGCAGCTGGGCTGAGAGTATGATAGCAGAGAAAATAGCATTCATACAGCGTGTACGGGTCGTGGGAGACTGTTGTGGAGTACTCTAGTCTCTGTAATGCATGGGGATTATTAAAGTGAAGTTAGGCAGCAGGCCTATTGAGCCACATATAAATAATTCAGCTGACTGAGGCTCTGCTTGCAAGTCATGTCAATGGCATGGATTGTATGGCTCACACCTGGTTGGGCACCCTAAGCCGATAGTTAGCTACTTTTGTATTCCAGGTATGGATTTTAGAGGGGCTTTGGTTGAGGTGACACAAAAGCCCAGTGGGTAAAAGCCCACTTACAGAATGTGATTTTTTAAAAGCCTGTAGACTAAAGGATTGTGTGGAGTGTCAGTATAAATGCTTTACTATTAATGCTGAATTATAGCTGAGCACTGGGAGAAATGAGCTGGCAGCCAAGTGGATTGTTGTTTTGCTACCCAAAATGCTAGGCTTTGATATCATACCTTGTGTTGTGAATGTGATGATCAAGGAAAATGCTGAATGCTTACAGGAAGGGATAGGGATGTGTAATGACTTTATGGAGGAAAAATGTATTTACTATGCCTGTGATATGTGGTTGTCCCACTTAGCTATCTTAAGATGAAGGCACTAACTTGCTCTGGATAAGAGCATCTGCTAAATTACAAAAATTAAAAATCAGAAATGTAATGCTTACAGGGAAAGGGATGGGGATGTGTAATGCTGACAGAGAAAGGGATGCGAATGTGTAATGCTTACAGGAAGGGATGTGTAATGCTGACAGGAAGTGATGTGTAATGCTGACAGGAAGGGATGCGGATGTGTAATGCTGACAGGAAGGGATGTGTAATGCTGACAGAAAGGGATGTGTAATGCTGACAGGAAGGGATGTGTAATGCTGACAGGAAGGGATGCGGATGTGTAATGCTGACATGAAGGGATGTGTAATGTTTACAGGAAGGGATGTGTAATGCTGACAGGAAGGGATGTGTAATGCTGACAGGAAGGGATGTGTAATGCTGACAGGAAGGGATGCGGATGTGTAATGCTGACAGGAAGGGATGTGTAATGCTGACAGGTAGGGATGTGTAATGCTGACAGGAAGGGATGTGTAATGCTGACAGGAAGGGATGTGTAATGCTGACAGGAAGGGATATGTTTTTTATTTATTTTTATTTCACCTTTATTTAACCAGGTAGGCCAGTTGAGAACAAGTTCTCATTTGCAACTGCGACCTGGCCAAGATAAAGCATAGCAGTGTGAGCAGACAACACAGAGTTACATATGGAATAAACAATTAACAAGTCAATAACACAGTAGAAAACAAAGGGGGGAGTCTATATACAATGTGTGCAAAAGGCATGAGGAGGTAGGCGAATAATTACAATTTTGCAGATTAACACTGGAGTGATAAATGATCAGATGGTCATGTACAGGTAGAGATATTGGTGTGCAAAAGAGCAAGTAAATAAATAAAAACAGTATGGGGATGAGGTAGGTGAAAATGGGTGGGCTATTTACCAATAGACTATGTACAGCAGCAGCGATCAGTTAGCTGCTCAGATAGCTGATGTTTGAAGTTGGTGAGGGAGATAAAAGTCTCCAACTTCAGCGATTTTTGCAATTCGTTCCAGTCACAGGCAGCAGAGTACTGGAACGAAAGGCGGCCAAATGAGGTGTTGGCTTTAGGGATGATCAGTGAGATACACCTGCTGGAGCGCATGCTACGGATGGGTGTTGCCATCGTGACCAGTGAACTGAGATAAGGCGGAGCTTTACCTAGCATGGACTTGTAGATGACCTGGAGCCAGTGGGTCTGGCGACGAATATGTAACGAGGGCCAGCCGACTAGAGCATACAGGTCGCAGTGGTGGGTGGTATAAGGTGCTTTAGTGACAAAACGGATGGCACTGTGATAGACTGCATCCAGTTTGCTGAGTAGAGTGTTGGAAGCCATTTTGTAGATGACATGTAATGCTGACAGGAAGGGATGGGGATGTGTAATGCTCAGAGGAAGGGATGCGGATGTGTAATGCTTACATGAAGGAATGTGTAATGCTGACAGGAAGGGATGCGGATGTGTAATGCTTACAGGAAGGGATGTGTAATGCTGGCAGGAAGGGATGGGGATGTGTAATGCTCAGAGGAAGGGATGCGGATGTGCAATGCTTACAGGAAGGGATGTGTAATGCTGGCAGGAAGGGATGGGGATGTGTAATGCTTACAGGAAGGGATGTGTAATGCTGGCAGGAAGGGATGGGGATGTGTAATGCTCAGAGGAAGGGATGTGGATGTGAAATGCTTACAGGAAGGGATGTGTAATGCTGACAGGAAGGGATGTCTAATGCCGACAGGAAAGGATGGGGATGTGTAATGCTGACAGGAAGGGATGGGGATGTGTCATGCTCAGAGGAAGGGATGGGGATGTGTAATGTTGACAGGAAGGGATGGGGATGTGTAATGCTCAGAGGAAGGGATGGGGATGTGTAATGTTGACAGGAAGGGATGGGGATGTGTAATGCTCAGAGGAAGGGATGGGGATGTGTAATGCTGACAGAAAGGGATGGGGATGTGTAATGCTCAGAGGAAGGAATGGGGATGGGTAATGTTGACAGGAAGGGATGGGGATGTGTAATGCTGACAGAAAGTGATGGGGATGTGTAATGCTCAGAGGAAGGGATGGGGATGGGTAATGTTGACAGGAAGGGATGGGGATGTGTAATGCTGACAGGAAGGGATGGGGATGTGTAACGCTCAGAGGAAGGGATGGGGATGTGTAATGCTGACAGAAAGTGATGGGGATGTGTAACGCTCAGAGGAAGGGATGGGGATGTGTAATGCTGACAGGAAGGGATGGGGATGTGTAACGCTCAGAGGAAGGGATGGGGATGTGTAATGCTGACAGGAAGGGATGGGGATGTGTAACGCTCAGAGGAAGGGATGGGGATGTGTAATGCTGACAGGAAGGGATGGGGATGTGTAATGCTGACAGGAAGGGATGGGGATGGATAATGTTGACAGGAAGGGATGGGGATGTGTAATGCTGACAGGAAGGGATGGGGATGTGTAACGCTCAGAGGAAGGGATGGGGATGTGTAATGCTGACAGGAAGGGATGGGGATGTGTAATGCTGACAGGAAGGGATGGGGATGTGTAACGCTCAGAGGAAGGGATGGGGATGTGTAACGCTCAGAGGAAGGGATGGGGATGTGTAATGCTCAGAGGAAGGGATGTGGATGTGCCATGCTTACTTTAGCATCAAGATGAGGACTGTCATATGAGTATATCAGATATCAGATATGCCTATGCTCAGATATCCACACTGGCCAGGGAGTTCTGTGTCATTGTGAGTGCATTATGTCTCACAAACAGATCTGAAATGAGAATGAGACAACAGTGCTCAGTATTCACCGGCGAGACCTTTGAAGTATCTTAGCCCTGATGACCGCATTTTTTTTTTTACATTGCTCCAAATAAACAGGAAAATATTGTTTTATTTATTTATTTATTTTTTTACACCATTTAGGACCTGAGGCTATCTTTGGGAAGAAAGCAAAAGGACAATTGAAGAAAAGTCTGAGACCAGCCGGTCGGTCTCAGAGGTAAATTGAATAATAAGCCTTTCTGGTGGAAGGCGAAGGAGGGATGGAGCGAGCGAGAGAGAGAAGAAGCGAAGAAAGAGGGGGAAAGACTAGGGAAGGGACAGAAGATGAGAGGAAGGGGGTGTGTGGGGCAGGGTGGAGGAGGTACAACCAAATTGACTGATACCAGAAATCAAATTTTCGGCCTAGGGCTGCATGGCAAATGGTTCTCTGACATTTTATCCTTGATTGTGTTAAATTTCTCTTCTGCTAAGCTGCAGCAGATGGAGGTTAACATGGCTCATAGACATTGTCGAGTCTGTGGAGGAGATGGGGATTCTGACACTTTTATTGCCTCTCAAAAGCCAGCCAGCTCAATAAGAGAGAGAAAATATTTCCCAGAGTGTTTTCATCAACTGCTAAGTGTGTGGGGAAACGAACGGTTTAGGTTTTGCACTCATGTATGTTATACGAGAGTTACATTGTTATAATGAGGAGGGTTGTTGTAACTTTAAAATCTATTGTACAAATCTATATTTGTACATATATAAAACTTAAGTAGCCTAGTGTTGAAAGGATTCCTGTTGTTGACATTTGAAATTGGTTGTAAATATCCTGATTTTAAATACTGTGGAATCAATATGACATTTACTGTGGTTTCCTAGCTAATCGTGTTATTCGTTTCCCTGAAAAATGCAATGCTCGACAATGGAGATACCCTTCCACACAGAACTTACTAGATTTCAACTGGACATATTCCTATCAACTGACTTATTTCCTATCTATGACCATGTGCTACTGGCCAATTAGGGCTGTATTGCTGTGGGGGTGGGGATGACTTGGTAACCAAAGCATACATTCTAATGAAGCCTGGATATTCTACTAGAAACTGACACATGTATACTGCATCATGTTCATATTTATTAATGCACACAGTAGAAAAAATGAACAGCAACCTAATGAATACGACCCAGAGGCCTCTAATAGACACATTTCCTAGAGCCTGCTCAGCAGCGAACATGGCTCACAGATACATTAACACGATCAATATGAGCCTTGAACCTCGGGTCAACACATGTCATGATATAACACAATCTCACACTCAATACAAGCAAATACATATATTATTGAACATAAATGTGACATATTAGGTAACTTCCCTTAGTCTCTCCCAAGGTGACCCTCAATGATGTGTGTATAATGATCCTGATGGGAAGCATTTGTTGTATTCCCAGTAGTGATGCAACAGCCTTGTCAGTGGTTATAATATTGGAAATCGTAGAGAGGAGGGGAAACGGAAGGGGATGGGGGAAAGTCCAACCCACTGACTAAAATAATACAATTAAAGACAGTAATAAATCAAGAACAGTGGAAACTGAGGAGTCATGGTTGGAGAAATGAAAGTCATCTTCTATGGAGGGATTTCAGTGCCAACAGAAATTGTATTTGAATTCAATCATTTTGAAAATGCACACATTTTTTCATTGAATTCATAAATTGAACTTGTATTTCATGATTTCAAACTGAATTGAATGAATATTGCATTCATTTTAAAATGCAATTTCTATTTAATTTAATATTTAAATTCAATATTTACTATATATTCAGTTTCAATATGTTAGACATTGCAATATCTGTGTATCAAGTTTACAAACTATAATTTTGTAACGAGTGCGCTGAGAGTCGGGAAGCAAGTTCAGGGAGTGAGTGTTTTAATATATAAAAGAAACAATGAACATGAAACACAAACAACGCACTGACAATGTCACATGGAATGACGCTGGAGAGACGAAGCAGGTACGGGGAGTCAAACATTTAATAAAGAACGGACATGGAACGAGAAAGGAACAGCGTCAGCAAACTAATAATACAGGCAAAAAACAATCAATGCAGAAGCGGGAAACAGAGCTGGGGAACTGACCTGGAGTCCAGGTGAGTGTCATGAGGCGCAGGTGCGCGAGACGATGGTGACAGGTGTGCGGGATAATCAGCTGCCTGATGACCTAGAGGCTGGAGAGGGAGTATATGTGACAAATTTCTAGTTTCTATAAATGTCATATATTCAACTTCAGATTCAGTTTTCAAATTCAGTTCTCTAAATTCAGATTCAAAACCAGAGACAACCAGCAAGGCAGAGCCGCATTTGCCCCAGTAGATTGGAATCTGGTGTGGCACCACCACACCACTTTTAAAGCAGCAGCATCGAATGCGTTTGCCAGACATATTCACACATATTCATGTCATAGAAAAATTTAAAAAAATATATATAACATGTTTTGTAAAGGAAAAGAAAGCAGGCGTTTCTTATTTGACACGTTGACATACCTTCCCCAATTTCGGCCCATTTGCCTTTATTTTGTTTTGTGAATACAACCCTGTCCCTGGGATTTCAAGTGGTAAACCCCACACTCACTGCGGTGGGTTCATTTGTCAGTCACAGTGCTATAATAGCTACAGCCTACAGAGCCTCATCAACCCTGCCTTTCAACAACTACGTTTGGTTGCACAAGCACCTCATTGTTTGACTCTGCACTTGGTTTCTTTCTTTGCTCACGCTCCTCTCCTGCCTACATGGTTTCCTGCCTCATGAGAGAGAAAACACACATTTAATGGAAAACAAGGTATGTCAATAAAAGCAGTTAATAAAAGCAGTTTTGTCATCCTCTAGATCTAGCTAGAATGATCCAACCTATAGCTAGCTAACAAAACTATGAATGTTAGCTTTAGTAGCCTAGCTAGATAGCTAACATTAACTAGCTAGTTTGATGCAAACATGCGGCAGGCAGCTAACGTTAATAATTTAGACTCACTGAATAAATGTGTTTGGCACAGGATATAGAAAATTAAACAATCTGTTGCTGCTACCCAAGGCCAAGGGGTACTGAAGTTCCTGAATGGTTAGTCAGCCAGTTTGTCAGTTCAGTAATGTTGACATATTATTTTATTTCAACTGCAAGTCTTAAAAGTAAAAAAAAACTACAAATTCCACCACAGAGCAGTCTACACAGACAATATGAACATATTTGTCCAGCCAAAAGAGATGGATGGGTAATGCAGAACAAGAGAATTGATGTGGCACCATAACTTTCACAAATACAGAAACCGGCGCCGACAGAGATGGCCGCCTCGCTTCGCGTTCCTAGGAAACTATGCAGTTTTTTGTTTTTTTTACGTGTTATTTCTTACATTAGTACCCCAGGTCATCTTAGGTTTCATTACATACAGTCGAGAAGAACTACTGAATATAAGATCAGCGTCAACTCACCATCAGTACGACCAAGAATATGTTTTTCGCAACGCGGATCCTGTGTTCTGCCTTACAAACAGGACAACGGAGTGGATCCCATGCAGCGACCCAAAAAAACGACTCTGAAAAAGAGGGAAACGAGGTGGTCTTCTGGTCAGACTCCGGAGACGGGCACACCGTGCACCACTCCCTAGCATTCTTCTTGCCAATGTCCAGTCTCTTGACAACAAGGTTGATGAAATCCGAGCAAGGGTAGCATTCCAGAGGGACATCAGAGACTGTAACGTTCTTTGCTTCACGGAAACATGGCTCACTGGAGAGACGCTATCCGAGGCGGTGCAGCCAACGGGTTTCTCCACTCATCGCGCCGACAGGAACAAACATCTTTCTAGTAAGAAGAGGGGCGGGGGCGTATGCCTTATGGCTAACGAGACATGGTGTGATGAAAGAAACATACAGGAACTCAAATCCTTCGGTTCACCTGATTTAGAATTCCTCACAATCAAATGTAGACCGCATTATCTACCAAGAGAATTCTCTTCGATTATAATCACAGCCGTATATATCCCCCCCCAAGCAGACACATCGATGGCTCTGAACGAACTTTATTTAACTCTTTGCAAACTGGAAACCATTTATCCGGAGGCTGCATTCATTGTAGCTGGGGATTTTAACAAGGCTAATCTGAAAACAAGACTCCCTAAATTTTATCAGCATATCGATTGCGCAACCAGGGTTGGAAAGACCTTGGATCATTGTTACTCTAACTTCCGCGACGCATATAAGGCCCTGCCCCGCCCCCCTTTCGTAAAAGCTGACCACGACTCCATTTTGTTGATCCCTGCCTACAGACAGAAACTAAAATAAGAGGCTCCCACGCTGAGGTCTGTCTAACGCTGGTCCGACCAAGCTGACTCCACACTCCAAGACTGCTTCCATCACGTGGACTGGGATATGTTTCGTATTGCGTCAGATAACAATATTGACGAATACGCTGATTCGGTGTGCGAGTTCATTAGAACGTGCGTTGAAGATGTCGTTCCCATAGCAACGATTAAAACATTCCCTAACCAGAAACTGTGGATTGATGGCAGCATTCGCGTGAAACTAAAAGCGCGAACCACTGCTTTTAATCAGGGCAAGGTGTCTGGTAACATGACCGAATACAAACAGTGCAGCTATTCCCTCCGCAAGGCTATCAAACAAGCTAAGCGTCAGTACAGAGACAAAGTAGAATCTCAATTCAACGGCTCAGACACAAGAGGCATGTGGCAGGGTCTACAGTCAATCACGGACTACAGGAAGAAATCCAGCCCAGTCACGGACCAGGATGTCTTGCTCCCAGGCAGACTAAATAACTTTTTTGCCCGCTTTGAGGACAATACAGTGCCACTGACACGGCCTGCAACGAAAACATGCAGTCTCTCCTTCACTGCAGCCGAGGTGAGTAAGACATTTAAACGTGTTAACCCTCGCAAGGCTGCAGGCCCAGACGGCCACCCCAGCCGCGCCCTCAGAGACCAGCTGGCCGGTGTGTTTACGGACATATTCAATCAATCCCTATACCAGTCTGCTGTTCCCACATGCTTCAAGAGGGCCACCATTGTTCCTGTTCCCAAGAAAGCTAAGGTAACTGAGCTAAACGACTACCGCCCTGTAGCACTCACTTTCGTCATCATGAAGTGCTTTGAGAGACCAGTCAAGGACCATATCACCTCCACCCTACCTGACACCCTAGACCCACTCCAATTTGCTTACCGCCCAAATAGGTCCACAGACGATGCAATCTCAACCACACTGCACACTGCCCTAACCCATCTGGACAAGAGGAATACCTATGTGAGAATGCTGTTCATCGACTACAGCTCGGCATTCAACACCATAGTACCCTCCAAGCTCGTCATCAAGCTCGAGACCCTGGGTCTCGACCCCGCCCTGTGCAACTGGGTACTGGACTTCCTGACGGGCCGCCCCCAGGTGGTGAGGGTAGGCAACAACATCTCCTCCCCGCTGATCCTCAACACTGGGGCCCCACAAGGGTGCGTTCTGAGCCCTCTCCTGTACTCCCTGTTCACCCACGACTGTGTGGCCACGCACGCCACCAACTCAATCATCAAGTTTGCGGACGACACAACAGTGGTAGGCTTGATTACCAACAACGACGAGACGGCCTACAGGGAGGAGGTGAGGGCCCTCGGAGTGTGGTGTCAGGAAAATAACCTCACACTCAACGTCAACAAAACTAAGGAGATGATTGTGGACTTCAGGAAACAGCAGAGGGAACACCCCCCTATCCACATCGATGGAACAGTAGTGGAGAGGGTAGCAAGTTTTAAGTTCCTCGGCATACACATCACAGACAAACTGAATTGGTCCACTCACACAGACAGCATCGTGAAGAAGGCGCAGCAGCGCCTCTTCAACCTCAGGAGGCTGAAGAAATTCGGCTTGTCACCAAAAGCACTCACAAACTTCTACAGATGCACAATCGAGAGCATCCTGGCGGGCTGTATCACCGCCTGGTACGGCAACTGCTCCGCCCTCAACAGTAAGGCTCTCCAGAGGGTAGTGAGGTCTGCACAACGCATCACCGGGGGCAAACAACCTGCCCTCCAGGACACCTACACCACCCGATGTTACAGGAAGGCCATAAAGATCATCAAGGACATCAACCACCCGAGCCACTGCTCTGTTCACCCCGCTATCATCCAGAAGGCGAGGTCAGTACAGGTGCATCAAAGCTGGGACCGAGAGACTGAAAAACAGCTTCTATCTCAAGGCCATCAGACTGTTAAACAGCCACCACTAACATTGAGTGGCTGCTGCCAACACACTGACACTGACACTGACTCAACTCCAGCCACTTTAATAATGGGAATTGATGGGAAATGATGTAAATATATCACTAGCCACTTTAAACAATGCTACCTTATATAATGTTACTTACCCTACATTATTCATCTCATATGCATACGTATATACTGTACTCTATCATCGACTGCATCCTTATGTAATACATGTATCACTAGCCACTTTAACTATGCCACTTTGTTTACATACTCATCTCATATGTATATACTGTACTCGATACCATCTACTGTATCTTGCCTATGCTGCTCTGTACCATCACGCATTCATATATCCTTATGTACATATTCTTTATCCCCTTTCACTGTGTATAAGACAGTAGTTTTGGAATTGTTAGTTAGATTACTTGTTGGTTATTACTACATTGTCGGAACTAGAAGCACAAGCATTTCGCTACACTCGCATTAACATCTGCTAACCATGTGTATGTGACAAATAAAATTTGATTTGATTTGATTTGATTAGATTATGGGCGTCAGTCTTTTTTAACTAGCTCGTTCATTGTGACACCTACTGATATACAGTGCCTACAGAATGTATTCTTACCCCTTGACTTATTCAACATTTTGTTGTGTTATAGCCTGAATTCAAAATGGTTTAAATATATATATTTTTTGTCACACATCTACACACAATACTCCATAAAGGCATAATGAAAACATGTTTTAAATGTTTTTCACAAATTTCTTGAAAATTAAATAGAGACATATCAAATTTACATAAGTATTCACACCCTTAAGTCAATACTTGAAAATACAAGCAATTTTACAGGCAATCTGCTCCTACAGTGAGCGCCAGGGAACCAACCTCTGGTGGGCCAGGTGAACAACAGTGCTTTTATGACTTAGACATTAAAAAAAACTTTGTTACAAAGTCTACTGTGTATAGTGTTAAATGTAATAATTAATAATTGCAGGAGAGCACTGTAATCAGATGAACAAATAATAGGTTTCACGCCATAAATTCAAATACTTTTTTACATTGAAACCTGTCCGTCTTTTTGATTTTTCAAAGTCCACAGCTTAACATTGTGTATAGAGTGAAATTAATATTTAAAGACATTGTGACCATTCTCTGCATAACGCTCACTAAACTACAGAGTATGTTGTCCATTGAAGTCGTTGTCTCTGGCTCTTTTGTCACATCACTTTTGAACTTCGGGTGCCACCTCTGCATTAAAGAATGGTAGAAGAGAACAGATAGAATCAAACGCTCTCTGTGTTAAACAGGTTTCTGGCGGTTTCTGAAGCCAATGTGGCATGTTGAATTTATTTTCTTCCTATGAATTTGGCTCTAGAGTTTGAACTGTTTGGGCTATAAGCTATTATGACCCCTTTCCTGAAAGCCAAGACTCTCTGGAACATGGTTGTGACCCCCTCTATGGTGCTTACAGGACACTAAGCACACGTTAAAAGGGAGTGTGACAAACACTGCAATTTGGCCCCCATAAGAATATACAGTAGTTGAATAGCCCTGTCACAGAATAGATTTTCCTCTCCCTATTTATTTATTGCTCTTGTGACTGACTGGGTTCACACCAGGTCTCCTGCATGTCACAATACTGTGTTAGCCCACTTAGCTACAGCCTATAGAGATGAGTTCAGGAAGTTAATGTGAAGGATGACACGTTGCTTGCTTAGCGAGTACCGCTTCCCCCTGATTCAGCTCATACCGAGACTCGAACTCAGGACCTCTGCCTCGCAAATTCACGTGACTACCCTACTGAAACATTCCAACCAACTGCGCTATTGAAAAAAAGCCTTCTTCAATTTCGCAAGGGGCAACACTTCAGGCTGATGAGTGAGTTTCATAGATTCCCATCTGCTACATTCATCCCGAAACTCACTCCACAGCAGCCCTGGCATTTGAGCTGAGTGCAACTCAAACTCAGGACCTCTGCCTCAAAAACACACGTGACCGCCCTCCTGAAGCGTTCCCACCCATCACACTTTTAAAAAATTAATTCTTCAATTGCGCAAGGGGCGAAACATCAGGCTGAGGAGTGAGTTTCACATATTCCCATCTGCTACACAAGTCTTCAAGATCCAGCAAGGTTACTCATCAAAAGAGTGTGGTTTGGTGATCCATGCTTACGTGATGAGAACCTTGCCTGAGACCTGAAGACATCATTATAAAGGTAGCATGTGACTGACTGGGTTAAGACGTTTTTTTTTGCCTGCTGAGCTAAAGCCTAGGCATTGGTTCTGTGACTTGGATGGGTCTCTTCGAGGATGAGGTCAAAGTGGGGTGAAGTGTAACACAGGTGGTTCGGGGACCACGCTTGCACGATGAGTAACTTCTCAGAGACCTGAACATTTGCATTGTCTGGCGCATAGGAGACCTGGGTTAGAACCTCATCAGTCAAACTAACACGTCTTCAGGTCTCAGGTTGCTCATCACATGAATGGATCACCAAGCCACCTCTGTTGCACTCTCATTAAATGGGGTGCACAGATCCTTCTGCTTCTGTTTGCCACAGAAAGGGTTGTTGTTATGCAGTAGGCCTGATTTAGAATCCAGTCAGTTATATTGGTGCCGTGATCTCTGAGTAAGAGGTCAAAGGGGGGTGAAATGTAACTGAGGTCCACGCTCTTTTGATGAGTAACCTTGCTGGAGACTTGAAGACGTCTCCCACTGGGCGTAGACGTCAGTTTACAATCTAGTTTTGATATACATTTGGTTGAGTTGTAAACTAACTTGAATTCAACATGAAATCAACAACAACAAATCTACATGTCATTGGATTTAGTTTAAAAGTTGGGTGTAAAAAAGACGAAATGCCCTTAAGTTAATTACTTTTTGCAAATCCAATCAGTTTTCCAAGTTGTTTCAACATCATCATATTGATTTGATTGGTTGAAATGACTTGGAAACAACTTTGATTCAACCAGTTTTTGCCCAGTGGGCTGTTAGCTTCCTGGACTAATCCCTATGGGCTTTAGCTAAGTGGGCTTACACAGTCTTGTGACATGCATGTGACCCGGTTTGAACCCAGTCAGTCACAAGAGAAAGATTAATTAGTGAGTGAAAAAGCTATCCTTAGAAGGGCTATGACAGAGCTATTCAACTCTTTTCTTATAGGGGTCAAGTTGTGGGGTTTGTCACACTCCATTGTAACATGTCCTGTGAGCATCATGGAGGGGAATAGAAGGCACAACCATGTTCCAGAGAGTCATAGCTTTCAGGAAGGAGCAAATAGTTTATAGCCCAAACAGTTCAAACACTAGAGACAAATTCATAGGAAGAAAATACTGTTTAAGACGGAGAGCCTTTGATTCTATCGGTTCTCTTCTACCATTCCTTGCTGGCAAAGCACCTGGATGTTGTCTCTGGTTTTGAATCGGAATTTAGAGAACTGAATTAGAAAACTGAATCTGAATACACAGACAATGAATGCAATATTTACCATATTGAAACTGAATATATACATATTGAATATAAAACTGAATGCAATATTCATTACATTCAATTTCAAATAATGAAATACAAGGTCAATTTATGAATTCAATTAATACAAAATATGAAATTCAAATTCAATGTCCTAATGTAAATTCAAAATGATGGAATTCACTGTTGACACTGAAATCTCTCCATAATTTCCCCTGTGGTAGTTGATGCCCTCCAAATACAGTACTGTATCTTTGCACCACCTTCCCTCTCTGCGGGAAAGATTTGGTTTATAACACAGACCACGCTGCTCGGAAACAAAGATCACAGCAACAATGCGGGTTCTCTGGGTACCAATTCAAAGACACTTCCTCCTCTCATCCGATCAATCAGTATTCTGTGGACATGCTTTGTCTGTAATCTGTGTGCTGAGCCTGAGTGAGCCACCTCCTTTCCATCCCACTCCCTCTTTGTGTTACATGAACTCTCTTTATAGTCCACTTGGCTGCATGGGAGAATGGATGGGGGTTTAACCTTTACTGCAGTGGATGAGCCCCTTAAGCAGTGAGGCTGTGGGAAACCAGGATTTTCTTAATGTGGTGTGTTGTGTCAGTGTAGGTCTGGCTACTGACGCACTGGAGATCCATAATTACGTTCAATCATGGCAGTCATTGGCACTGCTCAACTCAGATGAATAAATCAAGCCCTTTATTTCCACTTTCTATTTAGGTTCCATCTATGACTAAACTTGGGTTACTGGCAGTAAATTCACTAGATATCTCGCTGAGCCTAAGGGAGTGAGTGTAATGACTTGTACCTGGCCTAACAATGAGCTACAGTACAAGACACATTAAACATAGGTCCTCCAAAGGATCCTTATTCTGCTTATTTCAGCCATTATCATTAAACACCAAGCCCTGAGGTTATTGCAATCAGAAGTTGCCTTTTCTTAAAGTAGATTTCTGTTAACTCCTGTGTAGCCTTCTCAGGCCGAAGGCCAAGTGACACAGATTGCCAATTAAAATCCCATAGTTGTATTTTCTTCCACATTCTACTATCAGCCATCTGGATCGACCCAGCATAGGAAAGCCTGGGACATGTAAACGAGTATATGCATAATTACACATTGATTTACATCAAAATCAGCCTACTCGTCCAAGATCCCCGCCGGGAGGTACATCAGGTTGAAACTACAGCTCAGCACGAGCCACGACCTTCATCTGCCAGATAGCTAGATACTCGGCTTCTCTCTCTGTGAGACTGGCTTTAGGTGCAATGCATCACTTTTTCACTCTGGCAGGCAGATATTAGTCACTTCACAGCTGCAATCATGTCTCACCTCGAGATCTGTGTGAGATTTAGGCTCAGGCTCGAGGTGAGAAACTAACAGTCGCAGCTGGGAAGAACATAGTGAAGCATAAGGTGAATACCTTTTTTCTTCTTCGTTAGAGTATAGGAAAACTTAATCAAACAGTGTTTCATTACACTAATACACCTTCATAGTGAAATTGGCCAAATACATTAACTGTCAACTGTCAAGTGTTTCCAGATTTCTATGAAATATGACCTATAATTAATTACAATATGAGTGAAATGTTTTTCCTTCCAAAAAATGGTAATTAAGTATGTTAAAAAGCAGCTTTTCTAGATGGCGGAATTTACCAATTTCTCTTATTGGGTGGGTCAATTGTTTAAAGATGAACGTATTACCAAATTTCTGTACCTTTTTCAAAGTTTGCCCTTTCCTATTTTCATAGTTTTTTTCTCCAAACAACTGAACAGGAAGGTCTCCTCATTTCTGTGGAACTGTAAATCCTTATGCAGACCATATTCAGAAGGTGGGCTTACTCTACCTGACTTCCAGGTGTATTACTGGGCCTTTCAGTTAAAGAGAGTGTGGGTATGACAAGATACACGAGCAAATTCACACTCTTGGAGACAGAGGAATCGTGTATTTCCCCTGGTTCATTGGCATCTATACCTTGTATTAGCCCACCTAAGGCTTTGAAAGGTCTCACAAGCAATCCTTTAATTAAAAACACTCTAAACATATTGACTGAAGTCCTTAAACAAACAGGAGGGCATAGATCTATATATGAACAAACACATTTCTATAATAACCCCGTCTTATCCAAAGCCCTGAGAGATGGTACTATATTTGTATGGTTCAGCAAAATAATTAAAACTTTTGGTAATCTGCATAGAGATGGTTAACTTTTATCCTTCCAACAACTGATAAACTGTGGCTGGAGAGGAAAGGGGTTAGAAAGGTCGTCCTTCGTACCTCAGTTGGTAGAGCATGGCTCTTGTAAAGCCAGGGTAGTAGGTTCGATTCCTGTGGCCACCCATATGTAAAATGACTGTAAGTTGCTTTGGATAAAACTGCCTGCTAAATGACATATTATAAAAGGTTTCATTTTGTACATGTACTCTGGTCTTCAAGCTCTGATGGGGAATGACGAAGCTCTGAAGACTTGCATAAAGTGGCATGATGACCTTGGTCTCATTTTTGAGGCTGAGAAATTGGAAAATCTCTTTTTAGATGCTCAGCGTCTTTCATTTAACACAAGGCACAAGTTGATGCAATTCAATATTTTACATAGGGTCTACTTTACACCAGAGAGAGAAATTCTATATATTCCAAAATTTGCCCAAGGAGTAAATCAGGTGTGGGCACCCTTTATGCATATGTTTTTGTCCTGCCCCGAACAAGGCAATTACTGAGAAGACATCATTCAGATCTTATCACAGGTCACTAATATGACTGTACCACAAGATCCTTCCCTTATTCTTCTTGGAGATGACCCCATTCTACCAGTTAATATTGGAAACAAAACAAGATCTATTAAACTGGCAGTCATTGCAGCCAATAAATGCACAGCTTTTAAATGGAAGAGTGATGTCGCCAAACAAACAGATGTGGCTAAAATAACTCACTTTCTATATTCTGAAAAAATAACGTACAATTTATGTAATAAACCCTTTGCATTTCTTGACGTCGGGGGGGACTTTAATTCGTTTTCAGAGCCTTCAGCCCCACCTGAGCTGCCTCATTATTATTACCATTATAATTATTCACGATTGGTATTTTTAGTATTATATTTTTGTTTTTTTGGTTGAAAAATGTATTTACTAGCATTGGATGTGAAGGACATTCTGTTTCATTTTTGTTTCTGTTAATCATTGAAACTAATACTGGGTGAGGGGACAGAGAGGGGTGTTCATGGGATGGGGAGGGAAGGGTTGTGTATGATGTGCTCCCATGTAGCCAGTTGTTTTGTGTATGTGTGGGGAATAACGGGGCATTTTCTGATTGTTATGCTTTGCTGATGATTGTTAAATTGTAAAAATAAAATAAAAAATATACCCCAACAACAGAATGACCGGCAAATACCGGTCACTAAAAAGTAAAGTACAGATACCCCAAAAAACAACTTAGGTATTATTCTAAAGTATTTTTACTTAAGTACTTTACACCACTCCTGGACGGGTACTGTAAGAGAGAGCAGCAGTTGAAGTCTTCCAACCATGTGTCTACTGCATGCTGACGCAAAAAGAACTGACGACATCAGTTCATCTGTTGTGGATCCCAATGAAGCATGACACTCTCTCCCACCTTCCCATCTCACTCTACTCCCTGATAACTGTTGTGGGTCATCAGCTGGCTGCCCTCAGTGTGTGAACAGTGTACATTTACATCTCCACTACACGCAGAGAAAGGCAGGCAGAGTCAGAGCAGGAAGATTGCATGGCAGTGGAACCTACTAGTGTACATAACAATAACTGCAGAAGACTGAAGAATGAAGGCTGCTGCTCAGAAGCATGTTAATGCCATATTACACGCTTCACAGACCATACTATATACATGTTCCGCACGCACAGTGTCCCCATTGGTTCGTCTAATCATTGCTGATTATATAAGCATGTGTATACAATTGATACGGTCATTATCTTTTTTGCTCTCCTCCAAGTTGTTCCCTGTTTCTGTGCTTGATGATTTTCTCCTCCTCCTTCCAGTTTTTTTGAATAGCCCTGGTGTAATATCCGAGGCACCCTTTCACGGATGTGTTTGATATTCATGAGGATATTTCATTAGTGTGCATGCACTCCAACATATGCACCTTTCTCTTTTGTTAGACTCTTTCTCTTTAGGACATCAAAGGAATGAACGTGTGTTTTCCCTGCTCACCACATAATAAGAAAATAACCAAATACATGCAATGCATATAACAAGGGAGCCAGTGCATATGTAATGACCACGTGGATCAGTTGTATGGGTTATTTATTAAAGGTTTGTAACTGCTCTCTAGGCTTGGCTGAAGTACCTGCCCCTGGGCAGTTGCAATAGGCTATACATACAGCATCTAGGGCTGTACACTGGATGGCTGGCTGGTTGGTTGGCTGACTGTATGGCTCACAGCTCCATAGAAACGGGGTCCCAATAGAAACAGGGTCATTCGGGTGTGGAGGCAGGGGAGGAAGAGCATCCTCTGAGAAAGAAAGAGAGAGAGGCAGCAAGAGAGGCAACGCGAGAGACAGAGTGAGAGTGAGAGAGGCAGAGAGAGAAACAAAGAGACAGAGAGAGAGAGGGGGGGGAGGCAGAGTGAGAAAGATAGAGACAGAGAGAGAGGCAAAGTGAGAGAGAGAGAGAGAGAGGGGGGTGAGAGAGGCAGAGTGAGAAAGAAAGAGACAGAGAGAGAGGTAAAGTGAGAGAGAGAGAGAGAGTCATAGCTCTTATACAGAGATTCAAAGAGGGAGATAGAGGAGAGTGTTCATCACCGGTGAGTGCTATCACTGTAACTTTGCATGATATTAGCTGCTTGTCGATGTACTATTATAACAATGTTGATATATTAGGGGGAATTAGTAGAACGACTGGGTAAAAATGTGATTTAAAAATGGAAACAGGACAATTTAGGACTTTGAAGAAACACAGAGTAAGCAGTTTTAGTCCGTCCTTTCTCACTGTTGCCCCTGTCGTGTGTTGCCCCTGATGTGCTCCTGTTGTTCCCCAGTGAGAGTCAAGAAATTCAAAAAAATAAAAATATCTTCATACTTCAAATGTGACAAAGAAACAGTAAGATATTTTTTTTCTGTGTTCCTTTTCAAACCCTTTGATGTTTTGCTTTTAAACATCTGTAAGCAAAGCATTACTGGTGTAGTGTACTGTGAGAAGTCCATATGGTATCATCTTACGCACTGTGTTTGTATTGATCTCACTGTACTGAACTGTGTCTCAATCCATTACCCTTCAAGGGCATTAAACATATTGCAGTCTGATGAGCAATTGCTACATTGCTGCTCAAGGGCTGCTTAGAGCGAGACGATTGCATGTCATGTGTGTGTGTCGAGTTCATTCACAATCACAGCACTGCAGTCAGTCGGCATGGGTCTGGCTCCAACCCACTCATCAATGAACCTCCAGATTAACACATCAGCCCCAGTGGGATCTATGTGCTGTGCAAACACTATCGCAAACACACAAACCCACATTCAAAATTCACATTCTCAGTGAATGCAGCAACTCTACATGCAGGAGTCTGTGAGTGTTTATCTGGCTGTCATCAGCTGTGGAGGCTCCGACCCTGCTCACTGGTGCAATCACAGCATGACAGCACTGGCAATCAGCACCACTCAGGCCACACTGTCTGATGAATAATGATGACCCTGTGACATGTTGCTGACCGGGGTCTCATGGTGGTGACCTGACTGGCTAACATGGCTGTTGGGCCGTGGTTCTGTTTAGTGTTTACACACTCGGGGTGCAGCTAGAAGCAGCTGCTGATCTGTCTTTTAGTGGAAGAAAGATTATGGGATTATATATGCAGATGTAGGATCTTAATTTGATCACCCTGTCGCAGGATAACTTTTCTGCAATGCAGGAAATGTAAAACTTGCAGTGTATTTGAGGTCTAAAAAGGCTTCTGAAGTTTCTAATTTCCACTTTGAAATGTCAGACTTTATTTTCCCTTAATAAAAATGTATCAATCCCTACAAAAATGTCCATTCATTATAATCCACATTTCCTGTTGCAGCAGGGTTATTGTCCTGCT
Source organism: Oncorhynchus tshawytscha (assembly GCF_018296145.1). Taxonomy (NCBI): domain Eukaryota; kingdom Metazoa; phylum Chordata; class Actinopteri; order Salmoniformes; family Salmonidae; genus Oncorhynchus; species Oncorhynchus tshawytscha. The sequence continues at coordinate 38,669,559 of NC_056430.1, read as the reverse complement.
CTAACAGTAAGTCTAAATCTTAGATAACAGTACATCTAAATGAACTGACAGTGTCATGTTGAGTTGTGTTTTTCTTTAAGCTGTCAAGATGACTTTCTGCATCTGGTTGACTGTCTGCACACACCTGGTGTAGTTCATGCACCTGAGGTTTTACACACTGATTAAGACACTATTATGCTGATCAAAATGTTGCTCCTTGATCAATAACTTTTTCCGCTCAGATCAATCAATGGGATGTTGTCAACAAATAACCAAAGTCTTGACCTCCTGTCCACCTCTTGTCATCACTGATGGCAAAAGCCATAGATCAGTGAGGGGCTTGTAATTGTCCAATAGTGTGGCTTATAATCAGCATGGTGTTTTATGATATGTTTACGGATTAAGCCATCTAAAGGGAAGCCTGTGATGTCCAATTTATGGCAAGGTTTATGTAACACCTGCCGACTAGGGTTACATCAAATGTCTCAACTACCAGACTACGACAGTTCCCGTTTAATGGGGGGGGAACACCTCATCCAGTACATAAGACACAGGTTTCTGAAAGGCCACCTATTGAGCTGGGTCATGAGCAATGCAATGGAACAGACAACACTATAAAAAATATACAATTATCTTCTTTCAGTTATAACAGTTAAAACCAATTGGCCATGTTCGGTTTCAACTTTGCCAGTATAAATAACAGTCAATGATACATACCCGGGTGGTGGCTTACGCAATATTCAAGACATTTATAATACCTAGGACTACAATCGCGTTACTGTCACTTTAAGCTTCAAGCGCTAAAATGGGTGGATATTGGTGTGAGGAGGGAGGTCAGTTCTAAGGGAAGTGTATCACTGCAATGGGAAGCAGAGGGCAGGTGGGGAGAGATAAGATGAGGGTTGGTTCAATAACTAGCATAGCTAATGCAGACTGTGTTCCCTTATTCAACCCTAAAATTGCCACGAGCATATCGGCCTGTTGTTTCCTGTACACACATCGTTGAAGAATGGGATCTAACACAAACAACACAGAGAGATAAACCAATAACATTTCAGGAAGTGATATAACAGTAGCCATCCTCTCAGAACAGAGAGTGCTTCAATGGACAAAAGGAACACTTCAAGGAAGAGATAGACAAAAAGCATAGGGAATGGTCTATACAATCAAAATAAAATAAAATTGTATTGGTCACATGCGCCGAATACAACAGGTGTAGGTAGACCTTACAGTGAAATGCTTATTTACAAACCCTTAACCGACAATGCCGTTTTAAGAAAAATACCCCCCAAAAAGGAAGAAACAAACGTAACAAATAATTAAAGAGCAGCAGTAAAATAACAGTAGCGAGGCTATATACATGGGGTACCGGTACAGAGTCAATGTGCGGGGGCACTGGTTAGTCGAGGTAATTGAGGTAATATATACATGTAGGTAGAGTTATTAAAGAGACTATGCACAGATAATGAACAGAGAGTAGCAGCAGCAAAAAAAGAGGGAGTGGGGCAAAACAAATAGGGTAGCCATTTGATTAGATGTTCAGGAGTCTTATGGTTTGGGGGTAGAAGTTCTGTTGTGCCCTCTTCACGACTGTCTTGGTGTGCTTGGAAAATGTTAGTCTGTTGGTGATGTGGACACCAAGGAACTTGAAGCTCTCAACCTGCTCAACTACCCCCCCCCCCACCCCCCTCACCCGTTAATGAGATTGGAGAAGTGCTCTGTCCTCCTTTGTAGTCCACAATCATCTCCTTTGTCTTGATCACGTTGAGGGAGAGGTTGGTGTCCTTGCACCACACGGTTGTCTCGTCTTTGTCGTGATCACGCCTACCACTGTTGTGTCAGCGGCAAACTTAATGACGGTGTTGGAGTCGTGCCTGGCCGTGCAGTCATGAGTGACAGGGAGAACAGGAGGGTACTGAGCACGCACCCCTGAGAGGCCCCAGTGTTGAGGATCAGCGTGGCAGATGTGTTGTTACCTACCTTTACCACCTTGGGGTGGCCCATCAGGAAATCCAGGATCTAGTTGCAGAGGGAGGTGTTCAGTCCCAGGGTCCTTAGCTTAGTCATGAGCTTTGAGGGCACTATGGTATTGAACGCTGTAGTCAATGAATAGCATTCTCACATAGGTGTTCCTTTTGTCCAGGTGTGAAAGGGCAGTGTGAAGTGCAATAGAGAATGCATAATCTGCGGTATGCAAATTGGAGTGGGTCTAGGGTTTCTGGGATAAGGGGGTTGATGTGAGCCATGACCAGCCTTTCAAAGCACTTCATGGCTACAGACATGAGTGCTACGGCTCGGTAGTCATTCAGGCAGATTACTTTAGTGTTCTTGGGCACAGGGACTGTGGTAGTCTGCTTAAAACATGTAAGTATTAAAGACTCAGACAGGGAGAGGTTGAAAATATCAGTGAAGACACTACCTAGTTGGTCAGCGCATGCTCAGAGTACACGTCCTTGTTATCCGTCTGGTCCTGCAGCCTTGTGTATGTTGACCTTGACCTGTTTAAAGGTATTACTCACATCGGCTATGGAGAGCGTGATCACACAGTCATCTGGAACAGCTGATGCTCTCTTGCATGTTTCAGTGTTACTTGCCTCGAAGCAAGCATAGAAGTAATTTAGCCTGCTTGGTATGCTCGTGTCACTGGGCAGCTCGTGTGCTTCCTTTTGTAGTCTGCAACAGTTTGCAAGCCCTGCCACATCCGACGAGCATCGGAGCCGTTGTAGTACGATTCGATCTTAGTCCTGTATTGATGCTTTGCCTGTTTGACGGTTCTTCGGAGGTTATAGCGGGATTTCTTATAAGCTTCCGGGTTAGAGTCCCGCTCCTTGAAAGCGGCAGCTCTACCCTTTAGCTCAGTGCGGATGTTGCCTGTAATCCATGGCTTCTGTTTGGGGTATGTATGTACAGTCACTGTGGGGGCGATGTCATCGATGCACTTATTGATGAAGCCAGTGACTGATGTGGTGTACTCCTCAATGCCATCGGAAGAATCGCGGAACATATTCCAGTCTGTGTTGGCAAAACAGTCCTGTAGCTTAGCATCTGCTTTATCTGACCATTTTTTTTGACTGAATCACTGCTGCTTCCTGCTTTAATGTTTGGCTTGTAAGCAGGAATCAGCAGGATATAATTATAATGGTCATATTTGCCAAATGGAGTGCGAGGGAGAGCTTTGAACGCGTCTCTATGTGTGGAGTAAAGGTTGTATAGAGTTTTTTCCCTTTGGTTGTACATTTAACATGCTGATAGAAATGAAGTAAAACGGATTCAAGTTTCCCTGCATTAAAGTCCCCGGCCACTAGGAGTGCCGCCTCTGGATGAAAGTTTTCCTGTTTGCTTATGGTGGAATACAGCTCATTGAGTGTGGTCTTAGTGCCAGCATCAGTCTGTGGTGGTTTGTAGACAGCTACGAAAAATACAGATGAAAATTCTCTAGGTAGATAGTGTGGGCTACAGCTTATCATGAGATGCTCTACCTCAGGTGAGCAAAACCTCAAGACTTCCTTAGTTTTCATGCACCAGCTGTTGTTTACAAATATACATAGACCGCCACCCCTTGTCTTTCCAGAGGCTGCTGTTCTATTCTGTTGATAGAGTGTATAACCTGCCAGCTGAATGTTATTCATATCGTCATTCAGCCACGACTCTGTGAAACATAAGATATTACAGTTTTTAATGTCCCGTTGGTAGGATATACGTGCTTTTAGTTCGTCCCATTTATTATCCAGCGATTGTACCTTGGCCAATAGTACTGATGGCAATGACAGATTGAGAATCCACTCGTCACCTAATCCTCACAAGGCACCCGATCTCCTTCCGCGAAATCTCTGTCTCTTTCTCCTGTGAATGACTGGGATGAAGGCCTCGTCGGGTGTCTGGAGTAAATCCCTCTCATCCGATTCATTAAAGAAAAATTATTAGTCCATTTCAAGGTGAGTAATCGCTGTTCTGATGTCCAGAAGCTCTTTTTGGTCATGAGAGATGGTAGCAGCAACATTATGTACAAAATAAGATACAAACAATGAGAATAAACAAAGAAAATAGAACGGTTGGTTAAGAGCCAATTAAACAGCAGCCATCCTCTCCGGCGCCATTATCTGATATTGATCAGTGCAATCCAAAAGATCTTTCATTGCGCTTCAAGAGCTTTCATGTGCAAGGGCAAATGCCAATACAATTGGTTAATGCACTCGCGTGCCCAATGCTTTGTAGCTTAAGACTTCGCAAGACTCCTCGTCATGTTTTATGCATAACCTACTGATCTGAAGGGCCCCTGCAACTAATGCCGTAACAGCATATTGATATGGTCTGCAGTGACTCGTGCGTTTCCTTTGGACCTGTGTGCCTTGTGACAGCTACCACTCCAGATCAGGCCCCGGTAACATCTGATTTATTTGACATTGTGGTCAATGTAACGCGATTAGGATTATATTGGAGATTTATATTGGAGACTTTTTGATGCCGCAGGAAGCACTTTGGGTATTTACGATGGGCACGCAAATGCATTAACCAATTGTAATTGTATTTGCCTTTGCACATGAAAGCTCTTGAGGTGCAATAAAAGTGCATCTGGATTGCACTGATCAATACCAGGCAACCACTCATTCAACCCGTCAGGGCATGAATAAAATTGGTCAGTGCAGAGGTAATATGCCTCTAGCATCCCCCAGGCACTGGGCAGATCCACACAGAGTAAGACTGATTCCCAAATGGCACCCTTTTCCCTACAGCCTATAGTGCACTGCTTTTGATCAGAGCCCTATGATTGCAGAGTAAGACTGGATCTATTTTGCATCAAACCTGCCAGCCTGAGCCTTGGTCAAGTGAGCCATGGTCGTCTTCACATTCAAGATCCAGTCATCCAAGCATTGGGTTGGTTTATTAAAGTCAGCATTTGTGGGACAAAATCCTTTTTGACACAATAGATTGGGCATGACTGTGACGGTCATGCAAACTCATGCATTGTGCCGACCAGATAGAATGAGCTATACTCTCTATCTGTCAGTCTTGTCAGGATATTTGCCACTGTTGCTCTTTTGAGTTGTAGGATTTTGTTTAGCCTCAAGTGATGAATGACTTTCTAAAAAAGAGCTACACAAATTGATTTGATTGATTGGTTCGGAAGTCACTCACCCCAATTGTCCAGGTAATGACGAATGAAATTATGATGGCTGATTAATGGATGGAGAATGGATGGAGAAACATAGAGGAGATGGAAAGCCACCAGAAGCAGGATTGGTCACGTTAGCTCTCAGCAACCTAAAACAACCTTTTTATAAGAGACATGAATCTATGCTCTCGTCTAATTAACTTTATAAATCAGGTTTGGCTGTTTTGGCTGCAGGGGATGATCACTCCATTTGTTATCCACTTAAACTGTCAGTCATCCAGAACCCTGAGAGAGGAGGACATATTGAATGGTTTTCAACAAAAGGATGGCTCGCAAATCCTTCTTCTAGGGGCAATTCTTGGTTTAATTCACATGGTTTGATTCTCAAACACTCACGCCCTAACTGACGTCTGTGAATAACTTGACGTTTCCCCAAAGAGGACTCCTTTTGTTTCCTTATAACAGTCTGTGGTCAGATGTAGGGATATTTGCTCAGCCGAACGCTCTTATTGGCTACCTCTCGGCATTTACTCTTCAGAGTGACTGTCCATCAAAACCAGCAAGCCTGGCCTTTCTCTGTCTTATCTCCTGTCCACACTCTCCTCAGTCTCCAGCCCAACAAATTCTAATCTAATCTACTTTCACACACAGAAGAAAGAGACAGGATCCTCAAAGTGCCCCCCCCCTTGCTGTTGTGTGTGTGCCTCAATGATCCTGCTTGTTTATGTAGCAAAGGGATTGGAGACAATGCCGTGGGGTGCTCGAGGGTTTTCACATAATGATCTGTATTTCAAATCAAATCAAAGTTTATTTGTCACATGCTCCAAATACAACAGGTGTAGACCTTACAGTGAAATGTTTACTTACAGGCTCTAACCAATAGTGCCAAAAAGGTGTTAGGTGAACAATAGGTAAGTAAAGAAATAAAACAACAGTAAAAGGACAGGCTATATACAGTAGCGAGGCTATAAAAGTAGCGAGGCTACATACAGACACTGGTTAGTCAGGCTGATTGAGGTAGTACGTACATGTAGAAATGGTTAAAGTGACTATGCATATGTGATGAACAGAGAGTAGCAGTAGCGTAAAAGAGGGGGTGGTGGGTGGTGGGACACAATTCAGATAGCCCGGTTAGCCAATGTGTGGGAGCTCTGGTTGGTCGGCCCAATTGAGGTAGTATGCACATGAATGTATAGTTAAAGTGACGATGTACAGTGCCTTGCGAAAGTATTCGGCCCCCTTGAACTTTGCGACCTTTTGCCACATTTCAGGCTTCAAACATAAAGATATAAAACTGTATTTTTTTGTGAAGAATCAACAACAAGTGGGACACAATCATGAAGTGGAACGACATTTATTGGATATTTCAAACTTTTTTAACAAATCAAAAACTGAAAAATTGGGCGTGCAAAATTATTCAGCCCCCTTAAGTTAATACTTTGTAGCGCCACCTTTTGCTGCGATTACAGCTGTAAGTCGCTTGAACCATTCCATTGTAGATTTTGCTTTATGTTTTGGATCATTGTCTTGTTGGAAGACAAATCTCCGTCCCAGTCTCAGGTCTTTTGCAGACTCCATCAGGTTTTCTTCCAGAATGGTCCTGTATTTGGCTCCATCCATCTTCCCATCAATTTTAACCATCTTCCCTGTCCCTGCTGAAGAAAAGCAGGCCCAAACCATGATGCTGCCACCACCATGTTTGACAGTGGGGATGGTGTGTTCAGGGTGATGAGCTGTGTTGCATTGTTGCCAAAATGTTCAATTTTGGTTTCATCTGACCAGAGCACCTTCTTCCACATGTTTGGTGTGTCTCCCAGGTGGCTTGTGGCAAACTTTAAACAACACTTTTTATGGATATCTTTAAGAAATGGCTTTCTTCTTGCCACTCTTCCATAAAGGCCAGATTTGTGCAATATACGACTGATCGTTGTCCTATGGACAGAGTCTCCCACCTCAGCTGTAGATCTCTGCAGTTCATCCAGAGTGATCATGGGCCTCTTGGCTGCATCTCTGATCAGTCTTCTCCTTGTATGAGCTGAAAGTTTAGAGGGACGGCCAGGTCTTGGTAGATTTGCAGTGGTCTGATACTCCTTCCATTTCAATATTATCGCTTGCACAGTGCTCCTTGGGATGTTTAAAGCTTGGGAAATCTTTTTGTATCCAAATCCGGCTTTAAACTTCTTCACAACAGTATCTCGGACCCTGCCTGGTGTGTTCCTTGTTCTTCATGATGCTCTCTGCGCTTTTAACGGACCTCTGAGACTATCACAGTGCAGGTGCATTTATACGGAGACTTGATTACACACAGGTGGATTGTATTTATCATCATTAGTCATTTAGGTCAACATTGGATCATTCAGAGATCCTCACTGAACTTCTGGAGAGAGTTTGCTGCACTGAAAGTAAAGGGGCTGAATAATTTTGCACGCCCAATTTTTCAGTTTTTGATTTGTTAAAAAAGTTTGAAATATCCAATAAATGTCGTTCCACTTCATGATTGTGTCCCACTTGTTGTTGATTCTTCACAAAAATATACAGTTTTATATCTTTATGTTTGAAGCCTGAAATGTGGCAAAAGGTCGCAAAGTTCAAGGGGGCCGAATACTTTCGCAAGGCACTGTATATATGATAAACAGAGAGTAGCAGCAGCATAAAAAGAGGGGCTGGGGGTGTTGAGGGGTGGGGGTAACCATTTGATTACCTGTTCAGGAGTCTTATGGCTTGGGGGTAAAAACTGTTGAGAAGCCTTTTTGTCCTAGACTTGGCACTCCGGTACCACTTGCCATGCGGTAGTAGACAGAACAATCTATGACTGGGGTGGCTGGGGTCTTTGACAATTTTTAGGGCCTTCCTCTGACACCGCCTGGTGTAGAGGTCCTGGATGGCAGGCAGCTTAGCCCCAGTGATGTACTGGGCCGTTTGTAATAGGTTCCAGAATCCTCCTGGCTGGCTTAGCTCTCATTTGGCTGGGAGGAGAGTTCAAGACGTGGAACATATTTTGTCACACATTATCATCCTTTGGGTGGCTCAACCAATTACGGAAATTAATAGCTGAAAACCAACTCTGGAGTTGACAACTGCATTTTGGCGTGTGTGTGTTAAACCGATTTAATCTCAATTTCAAATAATTTCAGTGTAACATATAAGTACCTTACTGTGATTGTTTTCATTAAAATTGTCTAAGATTTAGCAAGAGCAATTTTCAAGCAAGAATTGTACTTTTACTTTCTGGGATTGGTCTGTTTGGGTAAGGGAAAACTGAAAACTACTGTAGCTGTTGGCAGAGGTTTGGAACTCTTATTGGTCTATTACCTAAATTACCGCCTGGTGATTTCAGCAGGCAGACCAAAACTCCATCCCATCAAAACAGGCTGAAATTTCAGAGTCTTTTCAAACAGCTCTTACACCAAAAGGGCAGTATCAACATTTTAACAATTTCACAGTATTATTCCAACCTGATGGTGTTAAAATATATTGTATATTAAACACAACAAATCACGTTTTGGACTGCACTGGGCCTTTAATATTTCCCACACCTCTTTTTAAAATTCTATTAAAATGCAGCATTCTGAGCATTGTTATTATCCTGAGACAAATGTAAAATGAAAAGGTAATTTTCATTGGATTGCATAAAAATATACATTGGCACCCTCTGAATTGTAAAAACAAATCTTTCTCAAAAGTGCCATTCTGATTTTACCATTTTGTTTATTCACACACACACACACACACACACACACACACACACACACACACACACACACACACACACACACACACACACACACACACACACACACACACACACACACACATATATACAGTCGAAGTCGTAAGTTTACATACACTTAGGTTGGCGTCGTTAAAACTAGTTTTTCAACCACTCCACAAATTTCTTGTTATAAAACTATACTTTTGGCAAGTCGCTAAGGACATCTACTTTGTGCATGACACAAGTAATTTTCCAATAATTGTTTACAGACAGATTTCATTTATAATTCAATGTATCACAATTCCAGTGGGTCAGAAGTTTACATACACTAAGTTGACTCTGCCTTTAAACAGCTTGGAAAATTCCAGAAAATTATGTTATGGCTTTAGAAGCAAGCTTCTGATAGGCTAATTGACATCATTTTAGTCAATTGGAGGTGTACCTGTGGATGTATTTCAAGACCTACCTTCAAACTCAGTGTCTCTTTGCTTGACATCACGGGAAAATCAAAAGAAATAAGCCAAGACCTCAGAAAAGAAATTGTAGACCTCCACAAGTCTGGTTCATCCTTGGGAGCAATTTCCAAACGCCTGATGGTACCACGTTCATCTGTAGTACGCAAGTATAAACACCACGCAGCCATCATACCGCTCAGGAAGGACTCCTAGAGATGAATGCACTTTGGTGCGAAAAGTGCAAATCAATCCCAGAACAGGAAAGAACCTTGTGAAAATGCTGGAGGAAACGGGTACAAAGGTATCTATATCCACAGTAAAACGAGTCCTATATCGACATAACCTGAAAGGCCGCTCAGCAAGGAAGAAGCCATTGCTCCAAAACCGCCATAAAAAAAGCCAGACTACGGTTTGCAACTGCACATGGGGACAAAGATCGTACTTTTTGGAGAAATGTCCTCTGGTCTGCTGAAACAAAATAGAACTGTTTGGCCATAATGACCATCATGTTTGGAGGAAAAAGGGGGAGGCTTGCAAGCCGAAGAACACCGTCCCAACCGTGAAGCACGGGGTGGCAGCATCATGTTGTGGGGGTGCTTTGCTGCAGGAGGGACTGGTGCACTTTACAAAATAGATGGCATCATGAGAAAGGAAAATTGTGGATATATTGAAGCAACATCTCAAGACATCAGTCAGGAAGTTAAAGCTTGGTCACAAATGGGTCTTCCAAATGGACAATGACCCCAAGCATACTTCCAAAGTTGTGGCAAAATTTGTGGGCAGAACTGAAAAAGCATGTGTGAGCAAGGAGGCCTACAAACCTGACTCAGTTACACCAGCTCTGTCAGGAGGAATGGGCCAAATTTCACCCAACTTATTGTGGGAAGCTTATGGAAGGCTGCCCGAAAAGTTTGACCCACGTTAAACAATTTAAAGACAATGCTACCAAACACTAATTGAGTGTATGTAAACTTCTGACCCACTGGGAATGTGATAAAAGAAATAAAAGCTGAAATAAATCACTACTATTATTCTGACATTTCACATTCATAAAAAAATGTGGTGATCCTAACTGACCTAAGACAGGGAATTTTTACTTTGATTAAATGTCAGGAATTGTGAAAAACTGAGTGTAAATGTATTTGGCTAAGGTGTATGTAAATGTCTGACTTCAACTATATGTATATACACACACACACACACACACACACACACACACACACACACACACACACACACACACACACACACACACATATCTCAAGGCAAGACCCAAATGCAGACCCAGGAGGGAGATGGTTGGAGTCTTAGAATGTTTAATAATCCAAAGGGATAGGCAAGAGAATGGTCGTGGACAGGCAAAAAGGTCAAAACCAGATCAGAGTCCAGGAGGTACAGAGTGGCAGACAGGCTCATGGTCAAGGCAGGCAGAATGGTCAGGCAGGCGGGTACAAAGTCCAGAAACAGGCAAGGGTCAAAATCAGGAGGACTAGAAAAAGGAGAATGCAAAAAAAAAAGCAGGTGAACGGGAAAACTGCTGGTTGACTTGGAAACATACAAGACAAACTGGCACAGAGAAACAGGAAACACAGGGATAAATACACTGGGGAAATAAGCAACACCTGGAGGGGGTGGAGACAATCACAAGGACAGGTGAAACAGATCAGGGTGTGACAATATAATAATGTTATTTTTATATAATATCTCTTATATAATGATGATACGTTTTGTTTTTGTACCAGAGGTTTCATGACTTGACTAAATCAATAGGCAGATATAACATTTCTCTCTCAGATACATAGGCCTTGAACATTTTCTACCTCATCATCTTGTAGAGTCCTCTCAAAGTTAATGAGTCATTGAAAAGGATTCATGTGCTATTGTATCATGGTGCAGTCCTTTCATTTGTGATACATTTAAAAACAACACGACATTGAAAACTATAGAATTCACAAGCACGTACTTGTCCCTCACTTGTCTGTAACAATACAACTTGTTATACCATGTACACATCCATTCCTGTGACTGAATGTTGAAGTGGAGCTCTTTCTCTCTCTCTCTCTCTCTCTCTCTCTCTCTCTCTCTTCTCTCTCTCTCTCTCTCTCTCGCTCTCTCTCTCTCTCTCTCTCTCTCCCTCTCTCTCTCTCTCTCTCTCTCTCTCTCTCTCTCTCTCTCTCTCTCAATTCAATTCAATGGCTTTATTGGCATGGGAAACATATGCTAACATTGCCGAAGCAAATGGAATAGATAATGAACAAAGGTGAAATAAACAATAAAAATGAACAATAAACAATACACTCACAGAAGTTCCAAAAGAATAAAGATATTTCAAATGTCATATTATGTCTATATACAGTGTTGCAGCGATGTGCAAATAGTTAAAGTACAAAGGAGAAAATAAATAAACATCCATATGGGTTGGATTTACAATAGTGTTTGCTCTTCACTGGTTGCCCTTTTCTTGTGGCAACAGGTCAAAAATCTTGCTGCTGGGATGGTACACTGTGGTATTTCACCCAGTAGATATGGGAGTTTATCAAAATTGGGTTTGTTTTCGAATTCTTTGTGGATCTGTGAAATCTGAGGGAAAAATGTGTCTCTATTATGGTCATACATTTGACAGGAGGTTAGGAAGTGCAGCTCAGTTTCCACCTCATTTTGTGGGCAGTGTGCACATAGCCTTCTTCTCTTGAGAGCCAGGTCTGCCTACGGTGGCCTTTCTCAATAGCAAGGTTATGCTCACTGAGTCTGTACATAGTCAAAGCTTTCCTTAAGTTTAGGTCAGTCACAGTGGCCAGATATTCTGCCGCTGTTTACTCTCTGTTTAGGGCCAAATAGCATTGTAGTTTGCTCTGTTTTTTTGTTGTTAATTCTTTCCAATATGTCAAGTAATTCTATTTTTGTTTTCTCATGATTTGGTTGGTTCTAATTGTGTTGCTGTCCTGGGGCTCTGTGGGGTCTGTTTGTGTTTGTGAACAGAGCCCCAGGACCAGCTTGCTTAGGGGACTCTTCTCTAGGTTCATCTCTCTGTCGGTGATGGCTTTGTTATGGAAGGTTTGGGAGTCGATTCCTTTTAAGTGGTTGTAGAATTTAACGTCTCTTTTCTGGATTTTGATAATTAGCGGGAATCGGCCTAATTCTGCTCTCCATACATTACTTGCTGTTTTATGTTGTACAGGGAGGATATTTTGCAGAATTCTTCATGTGGAGTCTCAATTTGGTGTTTGTCTAAATTTACTGAATTCTTGGTTGGTGAGCGGATCCCAAACCTCACAACTATAAAGGGCAATGGGTTCTATAACTAATTCAAGTTTTGTTAGCCAGATCCAAATTGTTATTTTGAATTTTATGTTCCTTTTGATGGCATATAAGGCCCTTCTTGCCTTGTCTCTCAGCTCGTTCACAGCTTTGTGGAATTTACCTGTGGCGCTGATGTTTAGGCCGAGGTATGTATAGTTTTTTTGTGTGCTCTATGGCAACGATGTCTAGATGGAATTTGTATTTGTGGTCCTGGCGACTGGACGTTTTTTGGAGCGCCATTATTTTTGTCTTACTGAAATTTACTGTCACTCTCTCTCTTTCTCTTGCTCTCTCTGTATCTGTCTCTCTCGCTCTCTGTCTCTCTCTCTCTCCCCATTGCCATGATAGCTGTGGTGGGAATGGACATTGGCCTAATGAATGATATCATCACTGACTTCAGGAAATCGAGAAGGGATGGGCGATTTCTTATAAAGACAATAAACTAATATAACACTCATAATTACCCATTATACTCAATCAATTTAACCAAGATATTTGATGGACTTTGTTAACAATATGGCTATTTAAATGTTTTTATTTTGGCAACAGTTAAATAAAATAATAGCCCCTTTAAATAAGGGGGTTGGTGTAGGTAGGCCTATAGGGACACCAGCACATACAGCAGGGGTTGTTGTGGTGAGTTTCCACATGGCAATCCCAGTAATTGCTTGTCTGTAAATATCGTCACACTGGAGGGAGAAGTGTACCTTCCCCCATACTATACTGTACATAGGGTCGCCAGGGCTGCGGCCCCGGGAAAATGTTGCCTGCAATTATACTGATGCCCTTCATCTAAATGTCAGTTTGTGTGGAGGCTGCGGTGAAGAGTTGGGAGGAGCTATAGGATGGAGATTGTACTATAACAGTAAAAAATATTTATTTTGTTTTTACCCTTTACTTGGGAAAATACATGGGAAGATAATGTTTCTGTGCTCTTTTAATGGGAACAATGGGGTTGGACCAGCATTTCTTTCTCCAACACAACCACTTTAACCAGCTGGAAATTATTTTTTTTAAAATTATTTTTCAGACTGGTAGACTATTTCCTGTGTATTGTCAGTCCTAAACATGTGGCCACCGTGGATGAAGGGATAATCCCAGACCCATTATTTTCCTCTGACATCTTTTATAGTTAATAAGTGGCCCATTCCTCATGAGTGTCATCTATGTGAGTAAATCCCAGGTGTAAAGGATTGAGTGGGGAGGATGATAAAGAGGCTGAGGTGTGAGGCAACTGAGGCCTATAAACAGCCAAGGAGGCTGCTATAGTAATTGCTTAAAGATTCTCTAAGAGGAGCCATGATGAGACACGATAATTCATCCCAGTCAAGGGTGATTAGAGGGGGTATTATTTTTTATTGCACATCCTCCACCAAGACGTAGAGAATTAGTGTAAGAACGAATGACGAGGATCGTGTAATATATACTGTACTTGACATGTTGTGTGAGAGACTGCAGCCCTCAAAATTAGGGGGTGGGGGCAGTGGGAGTGGGAGTGGGAGTGAAAATGTCTTTTGGACAGGTTACTATAGAGACCAGGTTGTATACGAGGGCACTTGACGAGGAGAAAAACCCTGGGGCTTTGGTTGCTCTCTGTGTCTGCTACAAAACAAGGTTTAATCAGATTTATGGGTCCCTAAAAAGAAAGCTCTACAAGTCTGGTCTCACTGCAGTATATTTCTGTGAGAGCAATGCAGCAGATACAGTAAATGCGGTTGGACTGCAATTTCTCCCATTTTGCAGACACTAAGATCCAATTGTAGGATGATGTCATGCCTTTGTGTCCATTCATTTTTCACAATTTACATTTGTTCCTATTTTTTTTTACAAAGAAAACATCACAAAAGATTCAACGATTTATGATGAGTAAACACTGCAAATACAGTATCATGAAAACAGTGGGCATAGCACCTGACATCTATTGAATTAAAAAGACATTCTAGATTCAATTACTGTTTTGAACACTGAATCAGAATACCATGTATTATCCAGGGCATGCGCTTGGCTTTGGCTCTTGCATGGACAATTAGGCTGACATGATAAAGGTGTGAGATGTGTTATAATTGTACAAGCTTGCACCGCTCTCACATCAATATTTAATGCGACGAAGATGTGAGTGTGTGAGTGTGTGTGTGTGTGTGTGTGTGTGTGTGTGTGTGTGTGTGTGTGTGTGTGTGTGTGTGTATGGGTGTGTGGGTGTGTGTGTGAGAGAGCCTGTGAGAGCAATAAACGCACATCTCAATAAACTGCTGATCCTTGAAATTGCACAAACTCTGTATTACAGCAGTAGAACACTAAACACTCAGAGGGAGAATTTCCTCAGATGGATTCTGTTTAGGGTATTGAGCACCATGTTAGACATTCGGCAGCGGGAGATACTTAGAAGCTATATCACTCATTGAAGGTACATTAAACTTTATAGTGGGTTAGTCACCCAACCGCCCACTAAAATAAGTCCAATATTCAAAAAGTTAATTATGGTGCAAGTAAGGCACATCATTTTGATTGACTGTGAAATTCCAGCATCTTATTTTAAAGTATGCAGGGATAACCATATGTCCTAAATTCTCTACACCACGAGGATGTGCTGACTGGTATGTTGGAGGGGGGGATTGTCTCCCAAATTCAGGCTCTCATCCCAAACAGCACCCTATTCTCTATCTAGTACACTACTTTTAACCAGGGCCCAAGAAGCACACTATATAGAGAATAGGGGGACATTTTGGACACAACACCCTGGTTATGTGCCACAGCAGCAGGCTCAGCACCATCCCTCATGAAAAACAGAGCTTATTAGACCAAGATTCAGCCTTACATCAAACTTTGTGATACTTGCTTTATCTCTGCTGCAGGAAAGAGATTCAAGTGTGTGTGAGAGAGGGGGCAAAAATCTTAATCTAACTTCTGAGATTAAGGGCAAACAATAATTTGAGATATCATTTGTTCAGCTGGGTTTATAGAAAAAGAAGTGGTTATGAGTGGAAGCAATGCTCCCCTGTTTACATTTACTGTACTACTTGCCAAATTTGTTGATAACTAAATCTGAAAATAAACTGGATACATTCATTAACATGATAAGAATATTCCTGGAAAATGTGTTGTAGGTGCAACATAAGACAAAAAAACTACAAGGGTTTGAATGAGAGGAGTAACTGGTGTCTCCAAGTGGACACACACCTCTCCAAAGTGTGCACAGTTCCTAAGTAATTTCAATGCACTTTTATGATTCAAAGATGAGTCTTAAACTATAAGGTGCTTTTTTGAGCTCTCCTAGCTGTGCCGTTGAGGAACTAGAGCAAGCACACTTGTAGTTGTTTTGTTTGGAACACAACCCTGCATCCCCACCATCATAAAATTACTGTTGTTGTTAATGCAATCCAAAATCAGTCCATTATAAATCACAAACTGGTTTAAGTGGGCATTATTTGACAGCTTGTTATATTTCCAACATGACGAGCTAAGTTATAAAATATGATATTACAGTGTTAGGCTTTCACTATGCAATTAAGGGAAACAGATTGTAATTTTGGTTCGCATAGAAAGGAGTTATGAGTGCATACAGGTGCATGTGCCATGGTAAATTTTCTTCACAGTAGACAAACATAGGCTCATTCTGTTCAGAACAACCCAGGATATGTCATATTGTAATTGTACATGAAACATAGGGATCATAAACGTTGACACTGCAAATTACATGAGTATAATGATTTGGGAATGTGAAGTGCACATTTGGATTTATGGATGTTTGACTTGTTTGTATGACATCAACGCAATATGTATAATCCCCTTCATTACACTTTTTTTTTTCATTTTCATTTCCCCCCCTAACTCGGTAAACAAAATATTTGAACAAGTTTCCCAATTAGCGGGAGAGATGTGGGAACTTCTTGTCGCGCGTGGTGCTCAAGTTCAGAACAACTGTCAGTCAATACCCATACAGCGCTGTGAAGCACAGAGCCGGAGGTCTGAGGTCATTTATAGCATGCTACTGTACAGCCACTGCGTTTCAATATAATATATCAGTACCCAAATCTGCCATTTTCAACCGTATATGAGTGTAAAGAGTTACCCTGGAAATGTTCAATGAAAGGTATGACGTAAATGCAGAAAGTAAACAGCATAGTGCGTTCATTTTTGCAACAACTAAGAGCGTTAAAGCGAGAGGCTCAACGTCTCCACTGTCACACTGTGAACAGCGTGAAGCGAACCCGTGCACATGCGCAGATGCTGTGCGTGACCGTGTGAGAGCAAAGTCTTCCATCTTGCTCATCTCAACATCTGCGGTGCTGCTCGTGACAAGACATCTCGCTGAGACTACCTTTAAATATATAATACATTATCACCGCCATTAGGAAACAAAAACGTTGGCCGACTATTTTATTTACACACCAGTCTCTGTTGCTCCAGAGTAGCTATTTTCTACAGGCTTCCATTTTTTATTTAGGGAACTGTAGCTACAGCTTGTGAATTTCCCAACTTTACTAGAAACCTCATGTATAATTAATGTATTTTATCATGTTTAATTCATTAGACTGGACAGCTGTTTTAAGGAGATAGTAACCTACATTTTAATGCCTCCCCCCATTTTCCAAACAATTGTTTGTGATGCTCCACTCATTAACCCTCTGGGAAATGCAGATAGAGACTGAAACAGTTTTTGTTAATTTCCCATCCTGGCCCCTCTCCAATATGTGTGGCCCACACCCAGTGCAAGTCCTATGCAAACGCATTTGTAATAATCATAGAAAACAGAGAGCTCCGCATTTTGCATTCCAGTGATTTATAACCATCCTAGACTAGGGCCACAGAGAGACAGGGGAGCAGTTATTCTACCTGTGTGGCTCTCTTGGTTTGTGGGGCTGTTCTTTATCTGGAATAAGACTGTAATTACATTTTGCGCATTTGCAAGTCAAACAGTGAACAATTGCACTCTACATGCATGCGCGTGTGTCTTTGTCTGTGTGTATTTTTGTGTATGTGTGAGAGAGAGAGAGAGAGAGAGCAAGAGAGAGAGATTTTATGGTTTCCATTAGGAAAACGTATTATGCAGCAGCAGCTGGCTTTAAAAAAAAAAAAAAAAAAAAAAAAAAAAAACTTTATTGTACCAGTAGGAGAGGATAGGAGAGAAGGAGGTTTACGGGAATCAGGGGTCATATTCCCCATGGTGCTTTTTATTTTAACATGGAACCACGCTTAAACACTCCCAGCTGGCCGCCAGGCCAAACTACATTGATTAAGGCATGGATAAAACAAAAGAGAAAAGAGGAAGAGGAGGAGTGGAGGAAGAATGGAGTGTGGTGGAGGAGGGTTGAAAAACACCCTAGCAGTGTGCTCAACAGCTAAAAAACAAATAGTAGAACAAGTCCATCCCCTGTCATTGGAACTGATAAACAGAAACTCTGACCAGGAAGTCAAAAACTTTTTTCCCCCTTCGTTCCTCCCTCCCACTCTCCTCCCACCTCACTCCTCTCCTCTTCCTCCATGCATCATGTGTAATCAAACACATGTAACTCATTACAGGCTTTTATTATTCAGGGATCAAGCTGAATCGTGCCAGTCCAGAGCATGATACCTCTGGACTGGCACGGTTAGACCAATTTTAGGCTTCTCTCCTTTATGTGAGGACAGACTTGCCAAAACAAATAGCTCCTTAGACTAGGCACTGACTCACAGAATAAGCATTTGATCATTAAGATACATTTTATCTATAGGCACATTGCTTACAGCACCCAATTATAGTGCAATAGGTTCTAAAAAGAGATCAACTCATTTGTGAATATAAGGTCCTGGTGAAGTTCTCTGTTTAACCACCAGGAGGCAGGCTGACAGACTGCATATGAGAGACAATTTAATTTTTTATTTATTTATTTCACCTTTGTTCAACCAGGTAGGCCAGTTGAGAACAAGTTCTCATTTACAACTGCAACTTGGCCAAGATAAAGCATAGCAGTGCGACAAAAACAACAAAACAGAGTTACACATAAACAAACGTCCATATCAAATCAAATCAAATCAAATAGATTTATATAGCCCTTTGTACATCAGCTGATATCTCAAAGTGCTGTACAGAAACCCAGCCTAAAACCTCAAACAGCAAGCAATGCAGGTGTAGAAGCACTGTGGCTAGGAAAAACTCCCTAGAAAGGCCAAAACCTAGGAAGAAACCTAAAGAGGAACCAGGCTATGTGGGGTGGCCAGTCCTCTTCTGGCTGTGCCGGGTGGAGATTATAACAGAACATGGCCAAGATGTTCAAATGTTCATAAATGACCAGCATGGTCAAATAATAATAATCACAGGCAGAACAGTTGAAACTGGAGCAGCAGCACGGCCAGGTGGACTGGGGACAGCAAGGAGTCATCATGCCAGGTAGTCCTGAGGCATGGTCCTAGGACTCAGGTCCTCCGAGAGAGAGAAAGAACCTATGACCTACTGAAGAGATGAGTCTTCAGTAAAGACTTAAAGGTTGAGACTGAGTTTGCATCTCTCACATGGGTAGGCAGACCATTCCATAAATATGGAGCTCTATAGGAGAAAGCCCTGCCTCCAGCTGTTTGCCTAGAAACTCCAGGGACAATTAGGAGGCCTGCGTCTTGTGACCGTAGCGTATGTGTAGGTATGTACGGCAGGACCAAATCAGAGAGATAGGTAGGAGCAAGCCCATGTAATGCTTCGTAGGTTAGCAGTAAAACCTTGAAATCAGCCCTTGCCTTGACAGGAAGCCAGTGTAGGGCTAGCACTGGAGTAATATGATCAAATCTTTTGGTTCTAGTCAGGATTCTAGCAGCCGTATTTAGCACTAACTGAAGTTTATTTAGTGCTCTATCCGGGTAGCCGGAAAGTAGAGCATTCCAGTAGTCTAACCTAGAAGTAATAAAAGCATGGATTAATTTTTCTGCATCATTTTTGGACAGAAAGTTTCTGATCTTTGCAATGTTACGTACATGGAAAAAAAGCTGTCCTTGAAACAGTCTTGATATGTTCGTCAAAAGAGAGATCAGGATCCAGAGTAACGCCGAGGTCCTTCACAGTTTTATTTGAGACGACTGTACAACCATTAAGATTAAATGTCAGATTCAACAGAAGATCTCTTTGTTACTTGGGACCTAGAACAAGCATCTCTGTTTTGTCTGAGTTTAAAAGTAGAAAGTTTGCAGCCATCCACTTCCTTATGTCTGAAACACAGGCTTCTAGCAAGGGCAATTTTGGGGCTTCACCATGTTTCATTGAAATGTATAGCAGTGTGTCATCTGCATAGCAGTGAAAGTTAACATGATGTTTTCGGGGGGGACAAAATGGCGCCGTAGAGAGAACACGGTGTTTCAGCGAGCTCTCGTGGCATTCGTAAATTTATATTCTTACATTAATCTCCTAGCTTGAAAAAGTGGTAGAATTGGCTAAATAAGTTACCATATAATGAGTCTTGACGACTATTTCGCAAAAATCTCCGACAACATGCCCAATAGAACTACTAAGAAGTCGACCAAAACCACCACCCCTGTGGATGTGCATGAGGAGCTAGCTAACGTTAGCGAAGCTAACACCATTGCGGATCCAGGCACAATGGACCTGATGATTCAAAAGATGACTGATAACATTACTAAAGTGATCGATGCTAAGATAAGAACGGTCTTGGAAGCAATAGCGAAGCTAACACCATTGCGGATCCAGGCACAATGGACCTGATGATTCAAAAGATGACTGATAACATTACTAAAGTGATCGATGCTAAGATAAGAACGGTCTTGTGCTTCCATAGCAGGCCATTCAGCTGAAATACAGAGCGTTGTGAAACGTGTTGTTGAGGCTAAAGGAAGAATTGCTGCAGTGGAAACTTCAACTACATCTATGGACGCTAAGATAAAAGCACTTGAGAAACAGGTGCGCGAAATGGCGCAGCACATTGACGACTTGGATAATCGAGGACGCAGATGCAATATTCGTGTTGTAGGACTCCCGGAAATCTCTGAAGGGACACGTTCAGTAAAATTCTTTGAGGAATGGATCCCTGGCTACCTACAAATGGACACTAAGGCTGGTCGTGTGAAGCTGGACAGAGCCCATCGCTCTCAAGCACCGATACCCGGTCCCAATCAGCGCCCACGGCCGGTGGTTATAAAGTTCCACAACTTCACCGACAAGCAGCGCGTCATGGATGCGGCTAGAAACATCGGCTCTGATGGTAGTCAACATAAAGGTCCAAAGGTCTCATTCTTCAATGATTATTCCACAGCGGATGTACGAAGACGCAAAGCGTTTGATGAGGCGAAGGCTCGACTCAGGAGAATGAAGATGGACTACGCACTGTTGTACCCGGCCACATTGAAGATTATGGTCAACGGATCACCTAAAAAGCTCTACACACCTGAAGAGGCTGCTGCGTTTATTGACTCTCTCGGGTAAATAACTTTAAGCTGCACCTCCACAGCATTGAATAACTTTGTTTATTTTTGGTTGAATCTGATCATGAAACAGTGGTGTGAGTCCTCACGTACTCCGGCTCAGTAATATTCGTATCTTTAGTATTTTTCTTGCTAAAGTAATAGCCGCTATAGCTCAGGCTGAGATGTGTGTGAATCCATATTGGTGCCCAGGCTTGGTTTTAGGTGGAAGAGCCTCAATCTTCTTCTATTGATTTTCTTTTCCATATATATATAAAGGATGAGGCTATTGAGCGGCAATGCGGACTTAAGAGTCTACATTGGAGAGTTGAAATCCCCTGCATGTTAGCTAGTGGGAAAACCCCCTTTTGGATCTTTACATGTTTAATTTTTGGGTTTAGTATAGTTCGAGTTCTGGGTTCATATTTTTTGTTTATGCTCAGTGAGATAGAGGAGAGTTCAACACATGGAAAAAGGTACCACCCCAATTTTACAGTAGGATCCAGTCTGGATATTGAATGGTCAAGATACAATGGCAGATAACAGACTGCATGTATGTACGTGGAACATTAGAGGGAGCCATAACCCCATTAAAAGGAAGAAAGTACTGTCTTTTTTGAAAAAAGAAAATATTGATATTGCCCTGTTGCAAGAAACTCATTTGGATGATAAGGAGCACCTGAAATTACAACAAGGAGGGTTTGGTCAAGTGTTTTTCTCATCATTTACATCCAGAAGTAGAGGTGTAGAAATTCTGGTGAAAAAGAACTTACCACTTTAAGGTCTTGAATTGTGTGAAAGATAAATTTGGTCGCTTTGTTATAATTAATGGTACTTTACAAGGGCAGAACATTTCCATAATGAATATTTACTTCCCCCTGCTCACCCCCTGATTTCCTCACTAAGGCATTTCTAGACTTTTCAGAATTAAACTCAGACACTGCAGTGGTTGGAGGAGATTTTAACTGCTTGTTGAACCCCCTTATTAATAGGTTTCCAGTGGTATAGCTTCACTCTCTCCTCAAGCTAAGTCACTTAAAGTTATTTGTGATGATCTGGGGTATGCGGATGTCTGGAGAGCTTTTCATCCCTCCAACAGAGAGTTCACTTTTTCTCTGCACCTCATGGATGTCAGACTAGAATAGATTATTTTTATGCCCAAGACGTCTTTGCAGTCTGTTTTATCCGCTAGGATAGGAAGCATAGTCATATCTGATCATGCTGAGGTGATCCTGGACATAAAACTCAACGGGGCATTCAATCGGTCAAGACATTGGAGGTTGAACACAACCATTCTTAAAGACCATACATTCACATCATATTTTATAACAGAGTTTAAAGCATTTTTCTCTATTAACTCTCAATCAACAGATAACCCCTCGCTCCTTTGGGAGACCTGTAAAGCGTATGCCAGGGGTCTGATTATGTCATACACAGCTACTAAGAGACGGAAAAAGCAGGAAAAGCAAAAAATGTTAGAGGTGAATTAGGAACTAAAGAGAAGGACTACATTAAAACGCCCACTCCTGCCCTATTAAAGAAAATATCAGTCATTAGATCAACGTTAGACTCTCTCCTAACACAGGACGCTGAAAAGAAAATGAGATGTGTCAGGCAAAAGCTATATGAACCTGGCGATAAGCCAGGAAAGTACTTGGCATACCTAGCTGAAAAGAGGGCTGACTCTCAGTCAATTGCTACTATTACTGATTCTGATGGTAATCATTTATATGAAAATAAATTGAGAAGTGACTCATTTAAGAAATTTTATACAAACCTTTATGCCTCAGAACTGCCAAAGGATGCACCCAAATTAATGGAGAACTTCTTTTGTAAGATTGAGCTCCCTACTATCTCCGAAGAGCAGAGGTCCCTCCTTAATGCCCCTATTACCAAGGAAGAGATAATGTTCGCAATTAAGAATCTGCAAAATGGTAAGGCCCCAGGACCAGACGGGTTTTGTAGTGAGTTCTATAAAGAGTTCCATGGCCTGATCCTTGAGCCATTGCGTGATATGTTTAACTACTCATTTTCAAATGACCAACTCCCTCAAACGCTGAGAGAAGCCAACATTTCACGTATTCTCAAAAAGGGAAAATGTCCAGAGTCTTGTTCCTCGTACAGACCAATTTCCCTTCTGAATGTGGATAGAAAATTGCTTTCTAAAATTCTAGCCACAAGATTAGAGGACTCACTGCCACTAATTGTGAAAGGAGACCAAACTGGCTTCATTAGGGGCCGTAAGTCATGCAACAACGTCAGGCGGCTTCTTAATGTAATTCAAGCCTACCAACAAAGTGCTGTGGATGGTCTTGCTCTCCCTAGATGCTGAGAAAGCATTTGATCGTGTGGAGTGGTCTTACCTATTATTTGCTCTAAATCAATTTGGTCTGGGGGACAACTTTATAAAATGGGTGAAAGTTTTATATGATGATCCTCAGGCTGCTGTCCTTACTAATGGGCTACGGTCAAATAGCTTCTCTATACACAGAGGTACCAGACAGGGCTGTCCTTTATCCCCCCTCCTCTTTGCACTCGTTATGGAACCACTGGCCGAGGCCATCAGGGTAACGCCTGCTATACAGGGGCTGCTCATTGGTGATGTTCACCATAAAATAAGCTTGTATGCTGATGATGTCCTGATATTCATCTCTAGTCCCGAGACTTCAATTACATCTCTTCTTAATATTATTGAATCATTCAGCGAATTCTCAGGCTAACAAGATTAACCTTACTAAGTCAGAGGCTATGCCACTTGGTAGCCTACACTCTGTACCTAATACTTCTCCCCCCTTCCCTTTTAAATGGTCTCCCTCAGGTTTCATGTATCTGGGTATATTTGTAACTCATAAATTCCAGCTAATGTACAAAGCCAATTTTGTTCCCTTGTTTGATACAATAAGACAGGATCTGGAGCGCTGGAACTCTCTCCCGATTTCTTGGTTGGGTAGAATATCCCTCTTGAAAATGAACATTTTACCTAGACTACTTTACCCAATCCAAATGATCCCAGTATTACTCTCCAATAAGGTAATAAAGGATGTAAATGGATGGCTAAGTTCCTTTATATGGAGTAAACGCAAGCCAAGACTTAAGATGGCAATATTGCAGCTGCCAAGTTCTATGGGCGGCTTGGACCTGCCCAATATCAGGTTCTATCAATGGTGTGCCCACCTTTGTTATATTTCTGACTGGATCACAAATGATGACTCCTCTATTTGGTTAGACATTGAGACTTCTCTTTCAAAATACCCCTTACAGGATCTTTTATTTTTCAGAAGTTTCAAGTCTGTAGAAGATCACTGCAATAATCCCGTTACACTTAACACACTCAAAGTATGGAGGTCAGTTCAACACTTCCTGGGAAGGTCCAAACTAGCCTCTGCTCTTACCCCAATTCTTAACAACCCAGATTTCAGTCCAGGATTGCTGGATGCTGGCTTTAACTTATGGCTTAATAAGGGCATACGCAGGCTAAATGACTTATTTGCTGATAAGATTTTGTTGTCATTTGAGCAGATGGTCGAGAAATATCGACTCCCAAAGCAGGACTTTTTCCGCTTCCTACAAGTAAGACATTATATTCTGAAGAGCACCACCTTAATTGGTAACCCTGATGTGTCTGTCATTGAAATAATGCTTTTTTTCCCACAAAGGAAAATGTCTGTAAGTCTGTTTTATGATACTTTAAGGTCCTTTTCTGCTGTCAACACACAGAGGGTGAAACAAGTGTGGGAGAAAGAATTGTCTGTTACTATTGACGAAGAGATGTGGGAGGACATTTGGAGATATGCAAAAACAATATCTATATGTAACCGTACTAGAGCAATCCAATTAAGAATAATACACAGATTGCATATATCCCCAAATCGCAGACATGCTTTTAGCCCCACTTCCTCTTCCCCTCAGTGTCTTAAATGCAAAACTGATACAGGCACCCTAACACATTGTTTATGGTCATGTACCAAAATACAAAGATACTGGTCTGGTGTTCTGCAAGAAATTGAAAAGATCCTAGGGGTTGATCTAGAATTGGACCCAGTTTCTTTACTGTTAGGTCTCCCTAGTAGGCATGTTACTTCTGTCGGTAAAAGGAGGCTTTACAACATCCTTACCTTCGCAGCGAGGAAAAACATCCTTTTACAGTGGATTAGTGATAAGGTTCCTTCTATTAAAGATTGGCATAAGATACTATTTGAATGGGTGCCTCTGGAATATCTGACATGTACATTGCATTCTAAAACAGACCAGTTCTACAAAGTATGGGAACCTTATCTAAATTACCTAGAACCTGAGGTATCAGCTATTATGCTGCAAGGATTCTCTTAGAATGGCGGGGATCTATGTATTTCAGAACTACACTGTACGTTCCATGTGTGGAACCTAACCTCTTGGTTTAAACTGAGCTTTTTTGTTTAATTTCTGTTTGTAAGTTTGTTTAAAATGTATGTATTGAGAGACGCAATGATGGTGATGGGGTGAGAGAAGCACCGAGCGGGAAGAGGAAAATGGTGTACGTATGTATGGGTGTGTATATGTGTGTGCGTGCGTGTATGTATGCGTATGTGTGTGTATATGCATGGGTATATGTATGTGTATGTATGTATGTGTATATATATGCACGTAGATATGTGTAAGTGGGTGCTGTTTTTCTTGTTTTTGTTCTGTGTGCTTTGTCTCTGTTGTTGTATCTCTTAATATGGGTGAAAATTGTGAAATTCCAATAAAAATACTGTTACAAAAAACATGACGTTTTCGAATGACATCCCCAAGAGGTAAAATATATCGTGAAAACAATAGTGGTCCTAAAACGGAACCTTGAGGAACACCGAAATTTACAGTTGATTTGTCAGAGGACAAACCATTCACAGAGACAAACTGATATCTTTCCGACAGATAAGATCTAAACCAGGCCAGAACTTGTCCGTGTAGACCAATTTGGGTTTCCAATCTCTCCAAAAGAGTGTGGTGATCGATGATATCAAAAGCAGCACTAAGGTCTAGGAGCACAAGGACAGATGCAGAGCCTCGGTCTGATG
This sequence comes from Oncorhynchus tshawytscha, assembly GCF_018296145.1. Lineage (NCBI taxonomy): Eukaryota > Metazoa > Chordata > Actinopteri > Salmoniformes > Salmonidae > Oncorhynchus > Oncorhynchus tshawytscha. The sequence continues at coordinate 38,643,582 of NC_056430.1, read as the reverse complement.
CCATTAAAAGGTAATTTACCACATTCACAAGTGCAGTCTCAGTGCTATGATGGGGTCTAAATCCAGACTGAAGCATTTTGTATACATTGTTTGTCTTCAGGAAGGCAGTGAGTTGCTGCACAACAGCCTTTTCCAAAATGTTTGAGATGAATGGAAGATTAGATATAGGCCGATATATTTTTATATTTTCTGGGTCAAGGTTTGGCTTTTTCAAGAGAGGCTTTATTACTGCCACTTTTAGTGAGTTTGGTACACATCCGGTGGATAGAGCCGTTTATTATGTTCAACATAGGAGGGCCAAGCACAGGAAGCAGCTCTTTCAGTAGTTTAGTTGGAATAAGGTCCAGTATGCAGCTTGAAGGTTTAGAGGCCATGATTATTTTCATCATTGTGTCAAGAGATATAGTACTAAAACACTTGAGTGTCTCTCTTGATCCTAGGTCCTGGCAAAGTTGTGCAGACTCAGGACAACTGAGCTTTGAAGAACGCAGATTTAAAGAGGAGTCCGTAATTTGCTTTCTAATAATCATGATCTTTTCCTCAAAGAAGTTCATGAATTTATTACTGCTGAAGTGAAAGCCACCCTCTCTTGGGGAATGCTGCTTTTTAGTTAGCTTTGCGACAGTATCAAAAAGGAATTTTAGGATTGTTCTTATTTTCCTCAATAAGTTGTAAAAATAGGATGATCGAGCAGCAGTAAGGGCTATTCGATACTGCACGGTATTGTCTTTCCAAGCTAGTCGGAAGACTTACAGTTTGGTGTGGCGCCATTTCTGTTCCAATTTTCTGGAAGCTTACTTCAGAGCTCGGGTATTTTCTGTATACCAGGGAGCTAGTTTCTTATGAGAAACGTTTTTAGTTTTTAGGGGTGCAACTGTATCTAGGGCAAGGTTAAATTGAGTTCCTCAGTTAGGTGGTTAACTGATTTTTGTCCTCTGATGTCCTTGGGTAGACAGAGGGAGTCTGGAAGGACATCAAGGAATCTTTGTGTTGTCTGTGAATTTATAGCACGACTTTTGATGTTCCTTGGTTGGGATCTGAGCAGATTATTTGTTGCAATTGCAAATGTAAAAAACTGGTGGTCCGATAGTCCAGGATTATGAGGAAAAACATTAAGATCCACAACATTTATTCCTGGGACAAAACTAGGTACAGAGTATGACTGTGACAGTGAGTAGGTCCAGAGACATGTTGGACAAAACCCACGTCGATGATGTCTCCGAAAGCTGTATCTATGTACAGTGTGTGCAAATGTAGAAGAGTAGGGAGGTAAGCAATAAATAGGCCATAGAGGCAAAAATAATTACAATTTAGCATTAATACTGGAGTGATATATGTGCAGGTATGATGTGCAAGTAGAGATACTGGGGTGCAAAAGAGCAAGAGGGTAAGTAATAATATGGGGATGAGGAAGTCGGGTGTGCTATTTACAGATTGGCTGTGTACAGGTACAGGTAAGCTGCTCTGACAACTGATGCTTAAAGTTAGAGAGGGAGATATGACTCCAGCTTCAGAGATTTTTGCAATTCGTTCCAGTCATTGGCAGCAGAGAACTGGAAGGAAAGGCGGCCAAAGGAAGTGTTGGCTTTGGGGATGACCAGTGTAATATACCTGCTGGAGCGCGTGCTACGGGTGGGTGTTGCTACGGTGACCAGTGAGCTGATTGATGACTATACATCATGCACCATGCTTACCGACACCCGTCATGATTGTATTTCTCAATAATCCATTGCAATGAATGCTTTGACATGCCTTAGTTGGTGGTGGCAGCTCAGTTGCTCTCGATTTTGAGGGTTTCAAAACACTTTGCTTAGCAGTGCGATGTCTTTAAATGAAACCTTTGCCTTTATCGGATCTCACTCATGCATATTGTATATATCTGCTGTTCCCATTCTAATCCACCGCCCTTCCTCTCCTCTACTCCTCGACCCATCCCTCCCTCCCTCCCCTTCTCCATGGGCCATGCAGAATGACTGCCCCCTGCTCCAACCTCTCCAACCTTCGTGTGTACGTATGTGTGTCTTTCAGAGGGGTTGGGATAAAGCGGAAGTCACATTTTTTGTTGGATCTTGTGTACAATTGGACAATAAAGTAATGTTCTTCTTCTATCTTCTTCTTCCTCTCCCCTCCACCACCCACCCATCTTGCCATCCTTCCCCCTCCAGATCTCTCCTTCAGCCTCCTGCTCCTGGTGTTTGTGGCCTGTGGCCTGGGCCTACTGAGCGTCATCGTCTTTGCCTTCTGGAAGCTGTGCAGGGTACACTGGCGCACCAAGGACCTCTCCTCCAGTGCCACTGCCCTCGCCCCCCCCTCCTCTGCCTCTGACAGACCCTACGACAGAGCCTTGCCCGCACACGGCCACAGGCCTACGCTCGTACACGCACACACGCACACACACGTCATGGCATCGGACAAGCTGAATCCTTTGGACCCGGCAAGTTTCCTAGAGGCAGCTGTGAAGATCAGCCACACGTCACCTGACATCCCTGCCGAGGTGCAGCTGTCCATGAAGGACCACTTCCTGCGCCGCACGCGTATGTCCAGGCAGACCACCGAGCCCAACTCCTCCAATAGGTCAGGCTTCGGGAGGAAGTTGCCCCGGGACACAGACTTAGGATACGTCCTAAATGGCACCCTATTCCCCGCATAGTGCACTCCTTTTGACCAGAGCCCTATTGGCCCTAGTCAAAAGTAGTGGATAGGGTGCCACTTGAAAGGCATCCCTGGTATCAGCTTATCAGTGCTTCCTCAAAACTGACCTTAGATCAGTTTGTAAGGGCCTCCTACAATAGGTTGCACCAGGGCTCCACTGAGCCTCAGTGTTTATGTCTAGGACATGTATTAGTATTGAGGTAATAGTATGTGATATGTCAGGAAGGGGCTATTTAAAGTGTCATAGAGGTAAAGATCAGTATGCATATCTACACCTGTAACATATTCATTTGTGACCTTTAAGATGAGATACATATAACATCAATGAGATTGCCATGGAGCTCCTATTGAGCTAAATAAGAGAACTCTAAATCATCTAATATCAGAGAGAAAATGCAATTCCATTTTCTCTAAATTGGAAACTGACAACAGTATTCAGCAGGGGGCATAGATTTCCCAGGCATGCCATATGTTACTGGAATTATTCCACTGCTGAAATTGTTCTACAGTGTGTAAATTGTCCAAGAAAATGATTCAACTGGCAAAAATGTCTCCTTGTCTCTAGGCACAGCTCCTTCAAGAAGCACCTCCCCCGACAAATGCACCATGTCACCAGCCTTGACCGAGGCAGCGACTTCCCCTATACAGAGGACCAATCCACCAGCCTAGCCAGTTTGGGCCGCATCCAGCCAGAGCTCTACAAACAGAGCCCACTGGAGGCCGACGAGTCCTCCAAGAACTGCGCCGCCGCCAAGACCTGTGGTAAGATCAACTTCTCCCTCAAGTACGACTACGAGTCTGAGGCTCTCCTCGTCAACATCCTCAAGGCCTTCGACCTGCCCGCCAAGGACTTATGCGGCAGCTCCGACCCCTACGTCAAAATCTACCTCCTGCCTGACCGCAAGCGCAAGTTCCAGACCCGCGTCCATCGCAAGACGCTCAACCCCATGTTTGATGAGTCCTTCCAGTTCACTGTGCCCTACGAGGAGCTGGGCAGCAGGAAGCTGCATCTGAGCGTATTTGACTTTGACCGCTTCTCCCGCCACGACATGATCGGAGAGGTCATTCTGGAGAATCTGTTTGAGGTGTCGGACCTCTCCCGTGAGATGGCCATCTGGAAGGATATTCAGTACGCCACCTCTGTAAGTCAATCAACGAATCAAATAGATGTATTTTATGAAGCTCTGGCCTATACTGCAAAGCAGAAGTGAAAGCACAGTGTCCAGATAGCCTTTTGGAGCTGTCATTGGATTCTTCACAAGTTTGAATGAGCTTGCATGTTGGAAGTGCTATATTATCTGGTTTGCATTTTTGGGACTATTCCATTGGTTCCATTGTGTCAGGCAAGCTCTAAAGTATTTTAAAGAGATGGTCCTAATAAGCTGTAGCAAGGAATCACCTCAATGGTGCTCTGATGAGCTACTGTAATGATTTGATCCCATGTGTGAGTCACAAGTGTTCAAGAATAGGAGACCAGGCAGGGGATGTGGGGTCAATGCCCCCTTGTACTGCCTAACTTCCATCCTCATTCACATTGTAGACTAAATGGGAATTAGATTGTACATTTGCTACAGTATAGTACTACAAAGGTATAGTTCAGCAATTTAACATATTTAGATATTTGTTTCCTTACCTTGAATGCAGTCTATGGACAAGGAGTGACACCAATCAACACTTTGGTTTTGTACAGAGAATGCTTTCAAGGTAACGAAACAAATATCTAAATATGTCAAATCATTCAACTATCCCTTTAACAATATTAGTGGCATTGTAATGTGTGATAACTGTTTCCTTCTGTTCTGATGTGTTTTGTCTGTGGCCATGAACACAGGAGAGTGTAGACCTGGGGGAGATCATGTTCTCTCTCTGTTACCTGCCGACCGCAGGCCGACTCACCATGACCGTCATCAAGTGCAGGAACCTCAAGGCCATGGACATCACAGGATACTCAGGTACAGTTCAGTCAATGGGTTCACGTTTAAAGGTTGTGCTTGTTTCACCTTAAACACTGTTGCCTACTCTTCTAACCATTGACCAGGCTATACCTCTGGTAAAAGATTTACAAGAAAAAAAAAACGGAATCTGGTTTGGTAATACGTCTCGCCGGACTTAGCTAAATTACATATTACATAATGTACAGTCAAATCAGCTTGATCCATTCAGTAGCTAAGCACTCTGTCATTTTTAAATAAATCAAATACTATTTTGTCTTGTTTATTGGCAGACCCATATGTCAAGGTCTCCCTGGAGTGTGACGGACGGCGCTTGAAAAAGAAGAAAACCACCATCAAGAGGAACACTTTGAACCCCACCTATAACGAAGCTATCATCTTCGACATCCCCCCTGAGAACATGGACCAAGTCAGCCTGCGCATATCCGTCATGGACTATGACTTGTATGCTATACTCAATATCATTTGTGACGCAATGCATGTCAATATTATCAAGAATAATGACTAAGTTCTTGTTACTGATATGTTTGTTCATGCTACAACCATCCCCTAACTCTGAGAGACCTACTAATACTGTCAGTTCTGCTAATTGTAGAAGCGAAAATGTGAAGTTACATTATACCAGATGTGGCTGAAGAGTTAATGGGTGCATTTTGCCTTTTTTCTCCTTAGGGTGGGACACAATGAGATCATAGGTGTAAACAGAGTGGGCAGTCATGCAGAGGGACTGGGCAGAGACCACTGGAACGAGATGTTGGCCTATCCACGCAAGCCCATCGCTCACTGGCACTCTCTACTGGAGGCAAGCAAGTCTCAGAAAGAGGTATTATTACTCACAAAGACACAAAGAAAAACACCCTGCTGACTTTCAATTCTGTGTGTTTTGCTGATACCTGTTTTATTGACGAAAGTTCTACTTGCAATGACTGAGATATGGTTGATGTGGTTGTCTTGCCTACCTTTGTTGAATGCATTGACTGTAAGTCATTCTGGATAAGAGCATATGCTAAATGACCAAAATATAAATGTATGTACCCATTTTATCTATGTAGGATTTCTGATGGTAGGTACACTCCTAACAGTGACAGCAATGTTCATGCTGGTGTACTTCGGAATGACTAAACTTTCCATGTGAAATGTCTCCTCAGTGGAAAACCCGCACTGCAAGTTTTGACAGCCAAGGCTCTTGCCCTTCTCCAAGACTCCTGTCTAGTCCATGAGGGAGGAGCTAGAGTTTATACTCCACGACTCTACAAAGCCTGCCCTGTAGCAAGGCCTGAAATATGGAGTGTCCCAGACCCAGACCCACACATGTTGTGCCTCAGAATATGTAAAGTGCAGTAAATTGCTCTGGAATGACGTTATCTCGCCATCACACACCCACACACATACACAAACACATTTCTCTTGTACCCTCTTGGACAGCCACTTTGTCATGGTACGTATAGCCTAGTGTATACTGGGTCTGGTGGGATCATTGTTATTGCAACAATAGTTTTGCAGTTGAGCTCAGCCTGGTTTGGTTATACACCTGAGGTAAACATCTTTGTATATATGTAATGCCCTTTGATACTGACATCAATAATAGCACTGTATTTAGAATCACATATTTATGATATTATCAACATGACTATCCCCCTGAATTTACTTTTCTGTTTCAATTGTTACCTGTGAAGTGTTTGCCAATAGTCTCTTGTTCAGGCAATGTCATGTACTTGTGGAGGGAGTTGGCTTGACCTTTGACCCCTTTGCCTCATTAGCCTTGTGATAAGTGCTTGAATCAATGACTTTCCTCTGTTTTTTCCAAGCAATTTAGAGTATCTTTCCACTTTTGTATTGAACATGTGTATTTGTAACAACTGTTTCCAGGCGTCCCTTGTATTTTAAAGAAGTGATAATAAAGTTGTCGATTCTGGTTCTAACATTCCAAATCGAGTGTCGATATACTGTATGTTCCTCTTTTACTGTAACAACATAGAAGAAAAATAAGCTACACACTTTCATGCAAGTATTTGTTTTATTCAACAGAAAGGCATAGCCAGGAAAAAAGGTAAAAATGTGTGGTTTTCAGAAGTGCTAAACTGAGAGATATTCAGAAAACATACATATCATACATATCAGCTGCATGTATTTACTTCAGATTCTCCATTCCACACCCTCCTAGATCTTTCTTGATGATCCTAGAAATGTTTCACATCAAGCAATACCTACAGTAAATGGATGCTTTTATATCACTGAACTGTTTTGCTGTCATTAATCAACACAGGAAATACAATATTACCTTCAGAACAGTGCTGCAAAACCTTGTGCCGAAGTTGAACAAACCATGTTAGTAATTTTCATAACTTTAGACATATCTATGTTATTGATCTTTGCTCCAGGGAAGATAAAAGTTTAAAACATTCCACTGAATATGACAGGCTGAAATATGTTTTATTTTTCGCCTACACAGACATTTCTGGGCTTTTATTCGGGTATAGATGAGCGAAATCTCAAACCCACCTCAACACTAGAGGGCCCTGCTGAGCTCATACCTCCAGTTTCTTCTTCATGGCCAGTTTGTAGAGGATCTGGTAGCCGTCATCCCAGGCGTAGATCAGCTGCTCCAGCGGGTTGTACTTGAGGCTGGAGTGAGAGCCGTAGCGCTTGGGAAAGTACACTAGAGGTGCATCGTCATTGGTTACCATATCACTGACGTCAAAGACGCACTGGACGCGTGAGCGGCTGGGCAGCGCGGTGTTGTAGACCACATACACCGTGCCGCAGATGATGAAGGCGGCCTCTGCGTTCTCTCGCGGGCACGGCGTGTCCCACATCTGCTCGATGTCCAGCGTGTTGGCATCCATCTTGGCCAGTGAGATGTGCCTCTCAGTCTCCTTGGTGGCGTAGATGGCCCAGAGGCCCTCCTCATCTGCGGCCAGGTCAATGACCGTCTCCGGAGTCAGGCTGTACACGGGGACATGGTCCTGAACGGGGAACACAGCGCTGTCTGCCACCGAGTCATTCTGCAGGTTGTACTTGATCAGCCGAAGCTCCTTGCCTTCCTTCACGTAGTAGGCGTGGTTGTTGTAGACAGTGTGGCCGCTGCCTCGCCAAGGAGACGGAAGCCTCACGGTCTTGGCCATGGACGTGCCTTGGGAGATGGTGAAGTCCCGGATGGAGCCAAACTCATAGATGGTGTCCTCGTCTGTGCCGTTGAAGATGTAGACTTTGCCCGAGCTACTGCCCACATCTTTGGTCCACATGCCCTTTGGGCCTCCAACTCGCTTCAGAATCTTCATGGCTTTGATGCTAGAGATCATGTCCCTGCAGTCTGGAAGAGAGACGATAGATTCATGAGTTTGGCTAAAACCATGTTTTTTTTACATGGTAGTCAACATTACACAGCAGGTTCAGTGTAATCACAATGTACACATTGTTACAATTCTTACAACTGTGATACCTGTAATACCAATGTCATAAAACATACTACACTATACCATATTGATAAAGTTCAACCAAAAGTAATACTGAGGGACTAGGTAAAGTTGAAAGGATAGTACCATTTCTTATAGTACATTTCTTTGTGAAGTTTTAGCTTTTACGTGTTCAACCTGATTTTGTCAGAACATGCACCCCGAGTAGGCAACAGCACTCAGCTGTGTGTGGCAACATGTATAAGGATCACAGGCAATTAAACTTGATGAATCACTGGCTATTCATCCGGCTGGAGTGCAACTAAGAGAAAATATTACAATTAAAGTGGTGCATAATTTAGAGTATGCTGTTTGAATAAGCATTGCATCTTCAGTCAGTCCTTCATCTACATATTTCATCAGCATGCTCTCACATCTCAGTACATACCTCCCATTTCCTAAACCTCAACAACCAAGTATAAACAAACTATTTCCTAAATGGACCGCATTCAGATTGCTTTCTCTATGCAAATAAAACAAACCATACTGTTGTAGAGCAGAACAAAAAGTGTTAAGCACAACGTTGAATGAAATCCACTTAAACTCTTTAATAATGGCCTCTGAGAGAAGAATAATGATATGAGGGAATATATATTTTCTAACCTACTTACATAACAGTACAATGGCTAAGACATTGTGGCCTTCTCTATCTCTGCTCATCATCTAGAAGATCTGTTCAGGAAACAAGGCCTCACATTACCCCTACTGCTGAGTTTACTTAATTTGTCCTCTCCTTTGGCCTATGCTATGATCCTCTTAGTAAGTAATAATTTGTACTACATGTGTGTCTGTCCTCCCAATATGTCATCATGTCTACAGTACATGTCACGGAAGGGCTATGTAACTAACCACTGCTCTATTCTGCCTCTTCCCAGCAGGCCTTTACTATGATCCTCACAGGAAGTAACCACCATGTGAACTACTTGTGTCTCTATCCCCCCCAGTATGTCACCACATCTGCCACGTCTCACCTGTGGCCTTGGCGTACTTGACCTTGTTCTTCTCCTTCACCACAGTCACCTGCTGCTCCACCAGCTTGTCGTCCACGTCCACGCAGGGCTGCGCCCCATTCTGTGTCTCCAGGTAGTCCATCTCGCGCTCCACCCGGTCCACGCGCGTCCCCACGCTGTCTAGATCCGTCCTCAGCGTCTCCTTGTCCTTGTCAAGGGTCTCAATCTGGGCAACCATCTGCTGCTTGAACTCCCGCAGCTCTGTGGCGTAGCGGTTCGTCTGCTCGTGCCATAGCGAGATACGGTCCTGGTGGGAGTGGTGAGAAGAAGACAGTTAGAGCAGGTAGTGTAGAAGTAGTCCTGGGTTCTGTCCCTATTTCACACGATGAATTAAAACCCTGTTCTCTGGTGCCACTGCCACAGTCATCACCAGTGTGGCGTCAGGCTCCACATGGATGTCTCCTCTCTCCCTTACTGTTCCTTCTAAGCCTGGAACCTCTGGCCATTGCATTAAAGGAAGACAGAGACATTAAGTGAAGTGCAGGTTGAGGATCAGCTTTTCTGAGTGACCTTGACTAGATTTGCACTCCAGTAAATGCAAGGGATGTATCAGCACGCAGGGGGTAATCTCAGCTAGGAGGGATTGAGAGTGCAGAAAGGTCAGGATTAGAGTTGTATACAAGAGCCATTGGTGTGGCTAGGAACTAGGAAAAGACAGCTACAAATGCCACAGAAAGGGACAACCGGTGGATATAACACACTATGTGACAGGTTTGAAGTGGTATGCAGCAATATTTTTAATAAAAAAAATATTCAAAGCCCACAGTAGACTGAATTATCACCTGATAAATTATTTCAAGCAGACAGCTGCATGACTGATTAAGGAGTCTCACTAAGGGAGATCCAACGCCAATATGAACTGAGTAATGACATTTCCAGACACTAGTCTACAGTACACTCTTAGAAAAAAATGTTCCAAAAGGGTTCTATGGCTGGCCCCATAGCAGAACCCTTTTTGGTTCCAGGTAGAATGCTTTTTGGTTTCAGGTAGAACCCTTTTGGGTTCCAAGTAGAATCCTCTGTGGAAAGGGTTCTACCTGGAAACAAAAAGGGTTCTTCAACTGGTTCTCCTATTCTTATGGGAACAGACAAAGAACCATTTTAGGTTCTAGACAGCACCTTTTTTTCTAAGAGTGTATATTCCACAACGCAGCCTTCCTTCCTGCTACTATGTCCCAAGGATTTAGGGAATGGGAAGAGAGAGGGCTTTGTAGAGTCTCTCAACTTTTCAAAGGCTCAATTCTTAAATAATTTCAAGAAATCCACGAGGAATTAATTATATTCTAAACTAATTGTTATTGGTACCTTAAGTAAGGCAATTCATTGTTAAAAAAGGATTGTTCCAAAAAATGACAGAGCTGGTTACTCCTATTGATAAGATGATTGAATTACTTTATCAAGAGGAAAGCATTGGGCCCGTTTCAAACTTTTATCACAATATCCTTAACATGCAAACAGTATCTTTAGATAATCTTAGGAACCCATGGCAGGGTGAATTACAGGTGCAGATATCAGAGGAGAGTTGGGGGAATATATGGAAAACACTATATAAAGCTACTACATGTCACTGAACAAGGGAGTTTTAATTCAAAGGACTATATTGTTTTTTATGAGCCCTGATAAACTTAATAAAATAAACAAAGGAATATTGGGAATTTCCACCCTTTGTGGTTGCAGGAAGCCTAGTGGTTAGAGCATTGGGCCAGTAACCGGAAGGTTGCTCGATCAAATCTCTGAGCTGACAAGGTATAAATCTGTCATTCTGCCCCTGAACAAGGCAGTTAACCCACTGTTCCTAGGCCGTCATTGTAAATATGAATTTGTTCTTAACTGATTAAAAAATAAAACATTTAAAAATACATATCTGCAACGTGTTGGAGGCAGTGTGGACAAATAGGTACTTCCTCACATATATTTAGGAAAATCCAGTCTCTTTGGTCTGAAATTCTCCATGTTATACAGGACATCATAGGGATTATTATTCAACCAGACCCATGTCATCTCCTACTAGGTATTGTTCCTGTGGATACACTCCACTCCTCTCCACTTAAATTGATAGATTATCTTTTAGCAGCAGCAAGGAAATGTGTAAGAAAATGCAACACCCTTAAAAGATACGTGGATAGGTCTTATGCGGGAACTTGTTGACATGGAGATGATAAAATCAATCTTGCAACAAGTTCCGGACATATCTTATTGAGTCATTTCTGGAGTTTTGTTTGCTTGTTTCTATTATTCTTCTGATGTGGCTTTATCCAAATTCTATTCTTATTCTCTTGAAATGTTTGCTCTGTACAACCAAAAATGTACCCTTAACATGTGAATCTCATTACGCTTCTTTGTGAAGACCGCAAAGATATGTTGTGTATCTATTGTACATGTTCTTGATGTGCTCTTGAATAAAAATGAATGTATATATAAAAAAGGATTCTCACTAAAACCACGTTAACACTTGCACCATAAACCTGAATTGGAAAGTATCGAATGCTCTTTCTCAGAACGACTCACTGGCTGGAAATGATCCGAGAGGTTTCTCTGAGTACAGTCGCTCAAAATAACTTGTTAGGGAGGTATTTATGCAGGTATTTATTTATGCAGAGTCAGAACACATATAGAGAGAGGCCAACTACTTTCCATGTGAATAAGAATACTAGAAAGCAAGATGGAGAATGGGATATGGGTACACATAGCAGTGGAGCTGTTTTATTGTACAACAACAACTTGAAGCGAGCCAGTTGGTCAGTCCTTTAGAGAGTCCAACGTTCTAATAACTCCATGTACAAGGCTAATATATATATATTTTTATATAAATCAGAACACTACAGAAGTTACCTGCATACAAGATCTTCAAACATCTATTCCCATTTGCTTCTATTTTGGGCGGAAACAAATGTATTTAAAGCATGAAATCTATACTTTCTGGGTGCAGCAGCAGAAACAGTCAGTCAATATTTCTTTCCTCAGAATCCCCACATCTGCATCCCATTGAAGGTTTCCCAGATCCCCAGAGAGTTTCCTTTCAGACTTATTCTGGAGCCCAGGGTCTGACTGGGAGCAGAAGAACAGTCTCTTACCTCAATGGCTAGCAGACGCCGCTCCAGGTAGTCCATCAGGGCTTGATGCTGGGCGTTAGCCAGGCAGGTCAAAGTGACAAGGATAAGAAAAACCCTCATTTTGTGGGAGGACAGGTCACCCTTTTCCTTTTGTGCGTTTCGAGGGTAGGAGAGTGTGCGAGGAGGGGCCAACTTTACGGTGTCCCTAACTTGACTGGAATGTTTTAATAAACACTCAGGGAGGGAGGAGTTTTGAACATCTGGTACTGCTGGAAACACATAGACTCTCTCGCCATTTCCTTTTTTCTTTCTCCCAACATAATCATTGTTGTCCACTGATTGCTAAATACCACATTAGTGATGTTTATAGGTCATTTTAGGTTGGGAGGTACTTTGTCTTTTGCTTTTGTTCATTTTCTATGTTTTGTAGAGATTGAAATACATTGAAATGTATGATTGTTGACTCGTATCACACTAAAATGCAATATTAAGAAGACAAGTTAAGGCAAAAATGATGTTTGCACAGCTGTCACTCTTGATTAGAATAGAATATTGTCGTTTTTCACTCCTAATAGTGTTTTATTTCATTTTAAGAAAACTCTTCAGCATTGATGGGAAGAAAATTCTGATGCAATGCCAAGAGTGGAGGAAAATCTTTTTGTCAAATGGAAGATACTTTATCCTCTCGTATTTTTATTGGAACACTAACCTTCTCTTACATAACCAACATTCAACTAGCTCAGGTCAGGCTTAACATTTTGTCCCCCCCATTTCCTTTAAAATAGTATTATAAAATTAGCTTCACTATGTTCTATAACTGTTCAATGATGATTTGCATTTCTGACAAAGAGACAACTGTTCATAATTGTTCAAAGACTATTGTCAGTCAAAAGGAAACGTGGTTGTTAAATCAAGCCGTCATTCCAGTTATGGTTTTCACAGCCTATGAGCACATTAAGTTCCCATCAAGTTCACATTACAGTAAGTTTTATCGTCAAGTATATTATGACTCATCTGATGAGAAGTCTGATTTATTCATGTGCACGGTCATTGGGTCTGGCAAGTACCATTTTGATATTCTAATGCAAGTATTTTCTCATAATGCAAGTACAACAGTTTAGTGTTTGCTATTTTCACACGTGACACACGAGAGACTGTATGAATAGTCTGTAGTTGATGTTCAATGTCATGTCTAGGTTCAATTTAATGATTGAAATGACTAATTCACTCAGTGGATTTGTTTTGTAATGTGTACAAGATCATAATTCCAGCAGGCCTACCTACATCAGCCCCGTGAATACCATAACCACATCCTGCCCCTTTCAAATGTTTTTATTGTTTCATCTGCTACTAGAAGTCAGTCTTAAGCTGTTTTTGAATATTTTGTTCAAGTATTGTATATTGTATATGTACTTTTTCTTTTGATATGTTTTTATGTTTCTTCTTGCTGTACTTTTTGCCTGCATGTCTAAAGTGTTTCTATTTGAACTGATATGCAAATATACTATATTATAAAAATCCTCATTAGAAATAGTTGTAGTAATTTCTGTCAGAATATGCCAGATAGAGAACTAGAAAACATGACAATGGTGCTAGAGATGACAGAAGAAAATAGGACCTGGCAGTTTGTCTGTGGTTTTTAAGAACGTGACGCAAGATAGTTTGTCTAGAAGTATTGAGCTTGCCAGCCAGACACACAAAGAGCAAGCAGCTGAGAGACTTAACTTTGATCACAAAATGGAGACGTATGACAGCAACAGGTACTTCTACAGCGATGACATGCTGTACAATGTCAGCTACGATCTAACCTACCTTGGGGAGCGCTCCAGCTCCAGTCTTCCCTATTCTCACATCTACCTGCCACTGCTGTATTTCCTCATGTTTTTCACAGGCTTCCTGGGCAACCTCTTTGTGATCACAGTCATGGGCAGCCGGGGGAAGAGAGGTGGCCGTCTGGTGGATACGTTTGTGGTTAACCTGGCACTTGCGGACCTGGTGTTTGTCCTCACCCTCCCTCTGTGGGCCGTCTCGTCCAGTCAGGAGGGACACTGGCCTTTCGGCAACCTTCTCTGCAAGTTGAGCAGCTACATTGTTGCCGTCAACCGCTTCTCCAACATCTTCTTCCTGACCTGCATGAGCGTGGACCGCTACCTGGCCGTGGTGGGACTCATGGACTCCCGCTTTCTCCGCAGCAGCCAGTGTGTGCGTCTCAACTGCGCCGTGGTCTGGCTGCTGTCCCTGGCTCTAGGTACCCCCTCCCTGGTGTACCGTAGCATGTATACTCCCAACGGCAAACTCTTCTGTCTGGAGGATGAAGAGTCATCCTTCTTCCTGGGTCTGAGCCTGACCATGGTCTTCCTGACCTTCGCCCTGCCGGTGCTCATTATCATCCTCTGCTACGGTTCTATCCTGGCCCACCTGCGCCAACACTGTGTTTCTGCTGGCAACCCTCGCGCAGAAGCCCGACGCCGCCACTCTCTCAAGATGGTCTTCACCATAATCGTGGCCTTTGTGGTGTCTTGGCTTCCCTTCAACATCTTCAAGACCATCCTCATTGGTTTCAGGCTGTCTAGGGCCGATCTGAGCATTGAGACACAGTCTGTCTTGAGTCAGGGCCTCACACTCTCCTGCTGCTTGGCCTTCCTCAACAGCTGCATAAACCCAGCCATCTACCTGTTCCTGGACCACCACTTCAGAGGGCAGGCGGAGAACCAGTTCCTGAGCTGCGTGGGAAAGCTTGGGCTACACCAAGGCTATGCCTCGTCCACTGACTTCTACAACGGTACCTCAGATAGCTGCGGCACAACAGCCTCCAGAACTCGTCTCCAGCCACTTGACCAGAATGTCTGATAGCAGGGTTCTGCACCTTTTACAGCCTCTTTGCGGTCCGAAACGCTAATGGTTGAGGTGAATCATTTTGTGTTATGATTTTAGGTGTTATGTAATTCAAGCTCAGTGAAAGCATTCTCTGAAATATATTTTGTGTATATTATAGCTTCTCAAAATAAGTTATATTTTACATATCATAATTGCATATTTGATTATCATTGATATTTGAATTTATGAATTTGAATATTTGAAAGACGAAACAATACAGATAAAAAACTGGTCAAAACAGTGTGCAAGTGAGGCTGATTAATTTAGCTTTCGTTTTTTTTCACGACCAAATTAAATAGGATGGTCTTTTTTTATGTCTAAATATTTTGTATATGAATAATTCATGAGTAGCCTGGTTATTACGATTGTTGACATTCTTAAATTCATAGTAATATTAAATTGCAATTTGTTAACAGTAACGTTAATTTGTTAATGGTCCTTTTTGCTGCGTGAAATTCATTACAACAATATTCAAAATGGTTGTCTATGTTCATGGCATTAGTAAGATTACATTTAATGTATTATAAAACATTTATAATAAACAGTTTTTTGTAATAAATGAAGTGTTCATATAATTGGCAATTATTGCAGATACTTTTTTCCAAACAATGTAATAGTTTACTAAGTATTTTTTGCAGTTTAACAATGGGCATTTAATTGTGTGTACGTTTTACATTAAAGGAACACAAGGATGAAAATAAAGTTGAAAGATTTTAGGTATATATTAAGCATATTGAAATAAAGCATAATAAGTAAGTAATGTATAACATTTCCTCATAACCAGTTCCAATAATTATAGTATTGAAATGGTTATTTTTAACATAGCTTCACAATTCATAGCTTTTATAGGCATAAAATGTTCACACTACTTACTGACATATTGAGAAGGAGAAACACTTCTCAGTTTATTTCTCATGTCACTGTAACTTAATAAAAACAGACTTACCAATCAAAATTGATCCAGAAGCTCAACAATGTTTTTATCTGCTTCCTCAAAATGATTGGACTTTCATTCAAAACAGTAGCAAAATGTTATCTGCAACCAGATAACATTCACTGCAATTGACAAAACAGATTCTACCATGAATGATACAAAATAAAACTTTATTAAGATAAGTGCTTTTTCCGGGAATTTGTTGGCTGATTACTTGACTTGAAAGTTGAAATGTTCATTCATGCCCACATGCTTTTCAGTTTCTTTTGCACTATGAATCACCCAGTTACAAAAGGGCTTGAGAAACTTGGGTTAGATACCAGTCTGTGGGAACCTACAGCACAACTGTACTTCAGCCAACTAGTTCCCTTTAAGACCTTTTAGTGTGGAAAACCCTGACCTGACCTTCTGTTCCTCTTATTCAGAAAGATGGCAGCCTGTTGAAGTGGACAATGAACTTAGCAGTTTAACGCTTGAAGTCATGTCATTTTTCAAGTCACTGAAATCTGAGGTATTACAAAGTATCAAGACACTGAAAACTAAGTTATTTCAATTACATTAATTGGAACACTCACGGTAAATCAAAACGCTTTACATTGCCAAAATAACAAGATCTCAAAATGAATCTCACCTCTAATGATTTTGCCTAGCAGATTGCTTATCTTTCGATGAAGATAAGGATGAGGCTTCCATATCAATTGTTTATTTTAGAAAACTCATCTCACATTATAGTGACAGTTGTTTTATCTGCAGGGGAGAAACTGAGGGCCTCACCACAGACATACTGAGGGCCTCACCGTTGGGACATTATATTCTCTGTCAATCACGGCACTGAAATAAGACGCATGATCCGTGACCCTTTAATCTCACTGCCAGGCACCGCTTTAGGTAATGGGTGAGAGGCATCAGTCAGTTTCCGTTTTGTGCTCTCTCCGCGAGCAGTGATGAGAACAAACATTGTGTCGTTTTCTCATGGCCTTATCTGTACCCTGTTGGCACCTGGTGTACACCTCAGTTGCTCACTATGAGAATGGTTGTGAAACCTGTTTGAGTTAACCTTACTGGAGGTTGACGTTTGATGCGTAATCATCAGGCCTAGATGGTCCTTCAACAAGACCATTGCAAACTGAACATCTGATGTTTGATAGATGATACCCAGATAGACATTTTAGCCTACACTCAATGGCAGTAGTGCAGAGGATGTGTTTACTTAAATTCTATGGGCAGAGAAAACCAAAAGAAGAGAAAATAAACTTGACCTAGCTTACCCTCTAAAGGGAGAGTGCAGATGGTGAGAAAACAGCCAGCACCTCAAAACGGTGATCACATGGCAGTGGCAGCCTGTGGTTTTGTATCATTTCCTTCACTGTAATGTGTATTTATTTTATTTCACCTTTATTTAACCAGGTAGGCCAGTTGAGAACAAGTTCTCAATTACAACTGCGACCTGGCCAAGATAAAGCAAAGCAGTGCGACAAAAACAACAACACAGAGTTACACAGAAACAAACGTACAGTCAATAACACAATAGAAAAATCTATGTACAGTGTGTGCAAATGTAGAAGAGTAGGGAGGTAAGGCAATTAAAAGCCATAGAGGCAAAATAATTACAATTTAGCATTAACACTGGAGTGATAGATGTGCAGATGATGATGTGCACATAGAGATACTGGGGTGCAAAAGAGCAAGAGGATAAATAACAGAATGGGGATGAGGTAGTCGGGTGTGCTATTTACAGATTGGCTGTGTAGTCGAGTGTGCTATTTACAGATTGGCTGTGTACAGGTACAGTGATTGGTAAGCTGAATGAATTGGGTGGATATTGGATATTTGGAAGCACATTACATGTTGATATAAAGTAATCAATGAGCTTTACCAAACTGCAAAAAGTAATAAGTAATGCACTCCTGACATCTAGCGTTTGTAGGCTACAGTAGGCATTCTGGTTTAATGCACACACTCACTCACTCACTCACTCACTGGGGCTTTAAGCAGTCCACACTCCACACACAGTCACCGTACATTTGTGGGTATAACTTTACCACATAGTCGCCACTCTATTCTATATATTTGGAATATATGTGAAACCAACTGCTGGCATTAATTACACTGAGGATCTGATCACTGTCGGTAAATTGCACTTTGATGCGATTGAGAGTCGAAGTTCTTAAGAAAAAAATCTAAAGGAATGGGATATCCCAATAGTTTGGAGATTTGGGGGTGCATTCAGTTTGTTTTTAACTTCTTCTTGTATATTAATTTGGTATTTTAAAAGTATTAAATTATATTAAAATACCATTTTATTAAAGCATATCCGTTGTAGGGGAGATAGTTTAACTTATGCAAAAGACAGTAAACTCACTCAAAGTGTCGCCCCTACTTTCCTGGATTTACCATGGCCCATTCCCGTTGCGACGTCCCTCTTCAGAGTACGTAAGAAGCAATACTTCTACAATTTCTGGAAAACGTGGATGAATGTTGATATGGACATGCAAATAAATTGTTCTACGCCCTACACAATTGGATATTTGACATTTTGCATAAGAAGGTATGGTTGCTACTTTCCTTTTCGAAGTAAACAAACAACTTTACCATCGCATTAAACAATGTGTTTTTTTTACGAGAGTAGCGCAAGTTTTAGCCATAGCACAATGCTAGACCAAGTTCAGCAGACCTTGACTATAATAATGATGCAAAATTATTGTAAGCGTTTTCATAATATCCTTTACTTTTTATGCAATAATGTATAGGCCAACATTTCCATGCAGCAGTGTTTTTGTTTTATTTGTACTTTACCACTGCCTAACTCCAACTTTTGTTAAGCCACTGGAAAAATTAAGTGTTTACACTTGAATCAAAAGTGAAAAGTTATGGACAGAATACTTTCTTACTTAGGTGGTTCCGTGAAGATAACTTTGCAGATGAATGAATGAATAATTGAATGGTAAATGTTAATCCTCCATGGAACGTTGTCATGGAGGATATAGTAGGGCAATTCCACCGTAACAGTGACGCCGATACTCCGATTTTTTTTCCCTTTTAAAGGCCCAGTGCAGTCAAAATTGTGTGTTCCTTGTGACTTTTTTGTTGTATTTTTATCATATTGTACAACAGCTGATGTAACGAACACTGTAAACATGTGGAAATGGTTTTATCAGTAGCTAGGATTCCATCCAATGGGTAACATATTTTCATGTGAATATTCTAAAATCAGCATAAAGATAATATGCTAATTTTCCAAACTGACTTGTTGCGATTAAAATCAGTATGATGACAATGCACACAATGTACTTTTTCGCATAAGTTTTCATGTACTGAATACAAAACTGAAGTTCAATGTGATACCATCGCATTTTCAACTCTACGAATAGTTTTGTCAAGCTGTGTGCCTACACTGGTCTTGTATAACAAAAAGATCTTCTTCTCACAGACTTTATTTTCGGCCTTCATCCAAAAACCCTACAAAAACGTTATTCATTTTCTCCTATAGGCTTTGTCCAACGAGCCATGGCGGGTTAGTGCATACAAAGACTCCATTACTATTGCTCTCTCTAACTGGGCCCAAAATCTGTCTTCTCCAGCAGGTGGCGTTTAAAAAAAAAATTGCTCACCAAGCAATGAGTTTTTGGTTGGAGGACAATGTGTGTAGCATTTGGAAAACAACAAATATATATACAGACGTATTTGATCAAAAATAAGTTGCATAATGATTAATTTGTTATGACTGTACTGATATAAGTAGGACACGTGACATCCCGGTAACTTTGAGAAAAACACTATATCGGAGTCGTCACTAGTTACCACAGCCACAAAGTCATGTGATTTTTAAACCTGTCGCAGTGCTAACCTTATGCCTCATTGTAAATTAACCACCAAAATCACGTTTTAGCTTTTATACATTTTATGTTATAGCCAATTTGGGCTTTGTGGCAATTGTTGTGCCTGCTGGTCACACGGAAACCAGTATCGCGATTCTCGTTAGTAGGCAACAAAACACAAAGCGGATTTAATGTATTTAGGAATTCAGCCCTAGTGTTGCAAACAATGTTGTCGTCCAGAGTCACATTTATTTTCCCAACTATATTCTCCATACCAAAGTTTAATTTTTTAACCCCCTTTTTTCGTCGTATCCAATTGGTAGTAGTTACAGTCTTGTCTCATTGCTGCAACTCCTATAAGGACTCGGGAGAAGCGAAGGCGATGTGGAAGGTCGAGAGCCATGCGTCCTCCGAAACACAACCCAACCAAGCCTCACCTGCTACACTGCACCCGGCATCGCTGTTGCGCAAAGGGACAAAGATATCCCTGCTGGCCAAACCCTCCCTAAACTGGACGACGCGGGGCCAATTGTGCGCCACACCATGGGCCTCCCGGTCGCGGCAGGCTGCTACAGAGCCTGGGCTCGAACCCAGAATCACTGGTGGCACAGCTAGGACTGTGCCACATAGTACCTTAGACCACTGCGCCAGGTGTTTTTTTAAAGGAAAACTTTATATAACCTCAAATCAAATTGTATTAGTCACGTGCCTAATACAACAGTGAAATGCTTACTTACAAGCCCCTAACCAACAATAAAGTTAACCAACAATAAAGTAGAGTTATTAAAGTGACTATGCATAGATGACAACAGAGAGTAGCAGTGGTGTAACGAGGGGGTGAGACTAGATGTTCAGGACTCTTATGGCTTGGGGGTGGAAGCTGTTTAGAAGCCTCTTGGACCTACACTTGGTGCTCTGGTATCGCTTGCCGTGTGGTAGCAGAGAGAACAGTCTATGACTAGGGTGGCTGGAGTCTTTGAACATGTTTAGGTCCTTCATCTGACACCGCCTGGTATAGAGGTCCTGGATGGCAGGAAGCTTGGCCCCAGTGATGTACTCGTGGGTTCGCACTACCCTCTGTGGTGCCTTGCGGTCGGAGGCCGAGCCGTTGCCATACCAGGCAGTGATGCAACCAGTCAGGATGCTCTCGATGATGCAGCTGTAGAACCTTTTGAGGATCTGAGGACCCATGCCAAATCTTCCCAGTCTCCTGAGGGGGAATAGGTTTGCCGTGCCCTCTCCATGACTGTCTTGGTGTGCTTAGACCATGTTAGTTTGTTGGTGACGTGGACACCAAGGAACTTGAAGCTCTCAACCTGCTCCACTGCAGCCCCGTCGATGACAATGGGGGTGTGTTTGGTCCTCCCTTTCCTGTAGTCCACAATCATCTCCTTTGTCTTGATCACGTTGAGGGAGAGGTTGTTGTCCTGGCACCACACGGCCAGGTCTCTGACCTCCTCCCTATAGGCTGTCTCGTCGTTGTCGGTGATCAGGCCTACCACTGTTGTGTCATCGGCAAATTTAATGATGGTGTTGGAGTCGTGCCAGGCCATGCAGTCATAAGTGAACAGGGAGTACAGGAAAGGACTGAGCACACACCCCTGAGGGGCCCCTGTGTTGAGGATCAGCGTGGCGGATGTGTTGTTACCTACCCTTACCACCTGGGGGCGTCCCGTCAGGAAGTCCAGGATTCAGTTGGAGAGGGAGGTGTTTAGTCCCAGGGTCCTTAGCTTATTGATGAGCTTTGAGGGCACTATGGTGTTGAACGCTGAGCTGTAGTCAATGAATAGCATTCTCACAGGTGTTATTTTTGTACAGGTGGGAAAGGGCAGTGTGAAGTGCAATAGAGATTGCATCATCTGTGGCTCTGTTGTGGTGGTATGCAAATTGGAGTGGGTCTAGGGTTTCTGGGATGATGGTGTTGATGTGAGCCATGACCATCCTTTCAAAGCATTTCATGGCTGCAGACGTGAGTGCTACCGGTCGGTAGTCATTTAGGCAGGTTACCTTAGTGTTCTTGGGCACAGGGACTATGGTGGTCTGCTTAAAACATGTTGCTATTACAGACTCGGACAGGGAGAGGTTGAAAATGTCAGTGAAGACACTTGCCAGTTGGTCAGCTTATGCTCGCAGTACACGTCCTGGTAATCTGTCTGGCCCTGCGGCCTTGTGAATTTTGACCTGTTTAAAGGTCTTACTCACATCGGCTGCAGAGAGCATGATTACACAGTCTTCCGGGAACAGCTGGTGCTCTCTTGCGTGTTTGTGTTATTTTCCTCGAAGCGAGCATAGAAGTAGTTTAGCTCATCTGGTAGGCTCGTGTCACTGGGCAGCTCTCGGTTGTGCTTCCCTTTGTAGTCTGTAATGGTGTGCAAGCCCTGCCACGTCCAACGAGCGTCAGAGCCGGTGTAGTACGATTCAATCTTAGTCCTGTATTGACGCTTTGCGTTTTTGATGGTTCGTTGGAGGGCATAGCGGGATTTCTTATAAGCTTCCGGGTTAGAGTCCTGCTCCTTGAAAGCGGCAGCGGGTTAGAGTCCTGCTCCTTTTGCTCAGTGCGGATGCTGCGTGTAATCCATGGCTTCTAGTTGGGGTATGTATGTACAGTCACTAGAGGATTATGATTTTTCAACGCCAATACCGACTATTGGAGGACCAAAAAAAGCCGATAACGATTAATCGGACGATTTTACGTTTATTTTATTTGTAATAATGACAATTCCAACAATACTGCATGAACACTTATTTAAACTTAATATAATACATCAATAAAATCAATTTAGCCTCAAATAAATAATGAAACATGTTCAATTTGGTTTAAATAATGCAAAAACAAAGTGTTGGAGAAGAAAGTAAAAGTGCAATATGTGCCATGTAAGAAAGCTAACATTTGAGTTGCTTGCTCAGGACATGAGAACATATGAAAGCTGGTGGTTCCTTTTAACATGAGTCTTCAATATTCCCAGGTAAGAAGTTGTAGTTATTATAGGACTATTTCTCTCTACCATTTGTATTTCATTTACCTTTGGCTATTGGATGTTCTAATTGGCACTTTAGTATTACCAGTGTAACAGTATAGCTTCCGTCCCTCTCCTCGCTCCTACCTGGGCTCGATCGAGGAACACATCGACAACAGCTACCCTCGAAGCAGCGTTACCCATGCAGAGCAAGGGGAACAACTACTCCAAGTCTCAGAGCGAGTGACGTTTGAAAAGCTGTTTGAAAAGTTAGCGTGCACCCTGCTAACTAGCTAGCCATTTCACATCGGTTACACCAGCCTAATCTCGGGAGTTGATAGGCTTGAAGTCATAAACAGCAGAGCAGCTGCCAAAACGCACGAATGTGCTGTTTGAATGAATGCTTACGAGCTTGCTGGTGCCCACCATCGCTCAGTCAGACTGTATCAAATCATAGACTTAATTATAACATAATAACAAACAGAAATATGAGCCTTATGTCATTTTAATATTGTCGAATCTGGAAACTATCATCTCGAAAACAAGACGTTTATTCTTTCAGTGAAATACAGCACTGTTCCGTATTTCATCTAATGGGTGGCATCCATCAGTCTAAATATTCCTGTTACATTGCACAACCTTCAATGTTATGTCATAATTATGAAAATTCTGGAAAATTAGTTCTCAATGAGCCAGGCTACCCAAACTGTTGCATATACCCTGACTCTGCATGCAATGAACGCAAGAGAAGTGACACAATTTCACCTGGTTAATATTGCTTGTTAACCTGGATTTCTTTTAGCTAAATATGCAGGTTTAAAAATATATACTTCAGTGTATTGATTTTAAGAAAGGCATTGATGGTTATTGTTAGGTACAGTCGTGTAACGATTGCTTTTTAGCAAATGAGCTTTTGTTAAATCATCCCCCGTTTGGCGAAGTTGGCTGTCTTTGTTAGGAAGAAATATTCTTCACACAGTTCGCAACGAGCCAGGCGGCCCAAACTGCTGCATACACCCT
Organism: Oncorhynchus tshawytscha; assembly: GCF_018296145.1. Lineage (NCBI taxonomy): Eukaryota > Metazoa > Chordata > Actinopteri > Salmoniformes > Salmonidae > Oncorhynchus > Oncorhynchus tshawytscha. The sequence continues at coordinate 38,619,854 of NC_056430.1, read as the reverse complement.
GACTCTGTTGCAAGAGAAGTGACACAAAGAACTTATTGTTAGCAGGCAATATTAACTAAATATGCAGGTTTAAAATATACAGTGGGGCAAAAAAGTATTTAGTCAGCTACCAATTGTGCAAGTTCTCCCACTTAAAAAGATGAGAGGCCTGTAATTTTCATCATAGGTACACTTCAACTATGACAGACAAAATGAGAAAAAAAAATCCAGAAAATCACATTGTAGGATTTTTTAATGAATTTATTTGCAAATTATGGTGGAAAATAAGTATTTGGTCACCTACAAACAAGCAAGATTTCTGGCTCTCACAGACCTGTAACTTCTTCTTTAAGAGGCTCCTCTGTCCTCCACTAGTTACCTGTATTAATGGCACCTGTTTGAACTTGTTATCAGTATAAAAGACACCTGTCCACAACCTCAAACAGTCACACTCCAAATTCCACTATGGCCAAGACCAAAGAGCTGTCAAAGGACACCAGAAACAAAATTGTAGACCTGCACCAGGCTGGGAAGACTGAATCTGCAATAGGTAAACAGCTTGGTTTGAAGAAATCAACTGTGGGAGCAATTATTAGGAAATGGAAGAGATACAAGACCACTGATAATCTCCCTCGATCTGGGGTTCCACGCAAGATCTCACCCCGTGGGTTCAAAATGATCACAAGAACGGTGAGCAAAAATCCCAGAACCACACGGGGGGACCTAGTGAATGACCTGCAGAGAGCTGGGACCAAAGTAACAAAGCCTACCATCAGTAACACACTACGCCGCCAGGGACTCAAATCCTGCAGTGCCAGACGTGTCCCCCATGCTGTACATGTCAAGGCCCGTCTGAAGTTTGCTAGAAAGCATTTGGATGATCCAGAAGAAGATTGGGAGAATGTCATATGGTCAGATGAAACCAAAATATAACTTTTTGGTAAAAACTCAACTCGTTGTGTTTGGAGGACAAAGAATTCTGAGTTGCATCCAAAGAACACCATACCTACTGTGAAGCATGGGGGTGGAAACATCATGGTTTGGGGCTGTTTTTCTGCAAAGGGACCAGGACGACTGATCCGTGTAAAGGAAAGAATGAATGGGGCCATGTATCGTGAGATTTTGAGTGAAAACCTCCTTCCATCAGCAAGGGCATTGAAGATGAAACGTGGCTGGGTCTTTCAGCATGACAATGATCCCAAACACACCGCCCGGGCAACGAAGGAGTGGCATTTCAAGGTCCTGGAGTGGCCTAGCCAGTCTCCAGATCTTAACCCATAGAAAATCTTTGGAGGGAGTTGAAAGTCCGTGTTGCCCAGCAACAGCCCCAAAACATCACTGCTCTAGAGGGGATCTGCATGGAGGAATGTGCCAAAATACCAGCAACAGTGTGTGAAAACCTTGTGAAGACTTACAGAAAACGTTTGACCTCTGTCATTGCCAACAAAGGGTATATAACAAAGTATTGAAATAAACTTTTGTTATTGACCAAATACTTATTTTCCACCATAATTTGCAAATAAATTCATTAAAAATCCTACAATGTGATTTTCTGGAGAAAAAAAATCTAATTTTGTCTGTCATAGTGTACCTATGAGGAAAATTACAGGCCTCATCTTTTTAAGTGGGAGAACTTGCACAATTGGTGGCTGACTAAATACTTTTTTGCCCCACTGTATAATTGTGTATTGATTTTAAGAAAGGCATCGATGTTTATGGTTAGGTACCTTTTTCGCGAATGCATCGATTATATGCAACGCAGGACACGCTAGATAAACTAGTAATATCATCAACCATGTGTGGTTAACTAGTGATTATGATTGATTGATTGATTGTTTTTTATAAGATAAGTTTAATGCTAGCTAGCAACTTACCGTGGCTTCTTACTGAATTCGCATAACAGGCAGGCTAGGCTCCTTGTGGAGTGCAATGAGAGGCAGGTGGTTAGAGCATTGGACTAGGTAACCGTAAGGTTGCAAGATTGAGCTGACAAGGTAAAAATTTGTCGTTCTGCCCCTGAACAAGGCCGTTAACCCACCGTTCCTAGGCCGTCATTGACAATAAGAATGTGTTCTTAACTGACTTGCCTAGTTAAATAAAATAAAAAATAAAAAATCTAATCGGTGTCCAAAAATACTGATTTCTGATTGTTATGAAAACTTGAAATCAGCCCTAGTTAATCAGCCATTCTGATTAATCGGTCGACCTCTAACAGTCACTGTGGGGATGACGTCATCAATGCACTTATTGATGAAGCCCATGACTGATGTGGTGTACTCCTCAATGCCATCGGTGGAATCCTGGAACATATTCCAGTCTGTGCTAGCAAAACAGTCCTGTAGTTTAGCATCTGCTTCCTCTGACCACTTTTTAAAAATTGATCTAGTCACTGGTGTATCCTGCTTTAATTTTGGCTTGTAAGCAGGAATCAGGAGGATAGAATTATGGTCAGATTTGCAAAATGGAGGGCGAGGGAGAACTTTGTATGCGTCTCTGTGTGGGGAGTATAAGTGGTGCTGAGTTCTTTTTCCTCTGGTTGAACATTTAACATGCTGATAGAAATTTGGTTAAACAGATTTAATTTTCCCTGCATTAAAGTCCCTGGCTACTAGGAGCGCCACCTCTGGGTGAGCGTTTCCTTGTTTGCTTATGGCGGAATACAGCTCATTCAATGCTGTCTTAGTGCCAGCCTCTAGCTGTGGTGGTATGTAAACATGTACAAAGAATACAGATGAAAACTCTCTCAATAGGTAGTGTGGTCTACAGCTTATCATGAGATACTCTACCTCAGGCGAACAATACCTCGAGACTTCCTTAGATATCGTGCACCAGCTGTTGTTTACAAGAATACATAGACCGCCGGTTGTTGTCTTACCAGAGGCCGCTGTTCTATTCTACCGGTACATCGTATAACCAACCAGCTGTATGTTGATGTTGTCATTGTTCAGCCACGGCTCTGTGAAGCATACTGTGTTCGTTTTTAATGTCCCATTGGGAGTTTAATCTTCAGCATACTCATCGATTTTATTGTCCAAAGATTGCACGTTTGCTAGCAGAATGGAGGGAAGTGGGGGTTTATTCGATCGCCTACTACTTCTCAGAAGGCAGTCCGACCTTCGGCCCCTCTTTCTCTGCCTCCTCTTCATGCAGATCACTGGGATCGGGGCCTGTTCCCGAGGAAGCAGTGTATCCTTTGCGTCGGGCGCATCAGAGTCCGTGGTGAGTAATTGCAGACATGATGTCTAGAAGAGACATTATGTACAAAATAAGTTAAAAAACAAGTTACAAACAACTCATATCAACGAACAACAAAAACACAATCGGCTGGGGGCACGTAAAACGTTTGCCATCCTCTCATCTTACAAAACCTACATGTTGTCATTTGCAATACTTGTATCTTCCAGGCCCTAGTTCACACGCGTAGCTGGTCCGACCTGATCTTGCCTCGTCTTAAAAAATGGAAGGCAGTCGGAACATCTATTTTCATTGTTAGAGCCGCCAGTTGAGTTTCTGGTCAATATAATGGTTAATCTGTGGCTCTAGCCAACAGCTCGCAGATGCTGTGCAGGTAGGCTAGTCTACATGAGGTTATTATGGATAAGAGCGAGAATGTTTTTATTTGTCACATGGCAGTCAAGCATCGATTATCATGTCACCAGAATAAGACCCGTGATATTTATTTGAAAGGAGCATAATAAAGCTAATCACCTTGCACTTTCATCTCCCTGTGAAATTCATCGTAATTGATTTCATCTGTAGCCTAATAAAATGCATAGTTTCCCGAGTCGTAGTGGGAGGGACCACACACCATGTCATCACGTGTCTCCAAGTTTACTTATATGTTTACGTCAATATTTGCGCATAAAGGCGTTTCGCCAATTCCCGCATAATTAATTTTACCGACAAAAGATGTCGAATGAGGAAATTATCTGTCGGCTTCCTGTTTCCTTCACCACAGTTGTCACTATTATAAAATTATTATAAAATATTTTTGCAGTATGACTTTATTAGCATATAAACTGTTGATGAAAATGTGATAAGTGTTTATTTCCTGATAGTTGCTGGTTGAAAATACAATCAACATGGGACCTTAATCAGGTTTGCATGGGCAGGAGTTTCGGCTTTCCATGGCGACGTCACCATGTTGTAAATTGGTTAATAGACAAAGAGTTCCAATCTGCCATTAACAGCTAGTTTTCAGTTTATCGCCGCACTCGGACCACTCCTAGGCAATCCTAACAAAATTCTTCCTTGAAATATATTTTTTGGGGCTAAAAAAGCTTTTTTTGGCCTATTTGAAAGGAAATCTATTACAGTAAGGTACTTAATTGTTACCCAGAAACAATTTGATATTGATTTAAAAAATGGCTGCATTGGGCCTTTAAAAGTATGCCAAACAAAAATCATGTATTTCAAAGTTTACTAAGCTAACATATGAAATTGTTTTAAGATGGTCATACCATGTATCATTTAGTTATTTCATTTTGAATTTAAGGACCCCTGTAGGTATCCCCCCCAAAATAAAGATATTTAAAATAAAAAAAATATTGAATTTGGCCTTTACTACTATAGCCCATAGAAACGCATTGAATAACACATTCATAAATGGCAAAGCAGAGTCAAAAAAGAATTCCTAAGGAATCATTTTAATTTTATTTCACCTTTATTTAACCAGGTAGGCAAGTTGAGAACAAGTTCTCATTTACAATTGCGACCTGGCCAAGATAAAGCAAAGCAGTTTGACACGTGAGCAAAAGAGGTGAGAAGTGAGGTAAAGGCAAAAAAGGCCATGGTGGCGAAGTAAATACAATATAGCAAGTAAAACACTGGAATGGTAGATTTGCAGTGGAAGAATGTGCAAAGTAGAGAGAAATAATGGGGTGCAAAGGAGCAAAATAAATAGAGTAGGGGAAGAGTTAGTTGTTTGGGCTAAATTATAGATGGGCTATGTACAGGTGCAGTAATCTGTGAGCTGCTCTGACAGCTGGTGCTTAAAGCTAGTGAGGGAGATAGGTGTTTCAGTGATTTTTGCAGTTCGTTCCAGTCATTGGCAGCAGAGAACAGGAAGGAAAGGCGGCCAAAGCAGGATTTGGCTTTGGGGGTGACCAGTGAGATATACCTGCTGGAGCACGTGCTACGGGTGGGTACTGTTATGGTGACCAGTGATCTTAGATAAGGCGGGGCTTTACCTAACAAAGACTTATAGATGACCTGGAGCCAGTGGGTTTGGCAACGAATATGAAGCAAGGGCCAGACAACGAGAGCATACAGGTTGCAGTGGTGGGTAGTATATGGGGCTTTGGTGACAAAACGGATGGCACTGTGATAGACTGCATCCAATTTTCTGAGTAGAGTGTTGGAGGCTATTATTGTAAATTACATTGCCGAAGTCGAGGATTGGTAGGATAGTCACTTTTATGAGGGTATGTTTGGCAGCATGAGTGAAGGATGCTTTGTTGCGAAATAGGAAGCCGATTCAAGATTTAATTTTGGATTGGAGATGCTTAATGTGAGTCTGAAAGGAGAGTTTACAGTCTAACCAGACACCTAGGTATTTGTAGTTGTCCACATATTCTAACTTAGAACCATCCAGAGTAGTGATGCTGGACGGGCGGGCAGGTGTGGGCAGCGATCCGTTGAAGAGCATGCATTTAGTTTTACTTGCATTTAAGAGCAGTTGGAGGCCACGGAAGGAGAGTTGTATGGCATTGAACTTATCTGGAAGTTAGTTAACAGTGTCCAAAGAAGGGCCAGAAGTATATAGAATGGTATCATCTGCATAGAGGTGGATCAGAGAATCACCAGCAGCAAGATCGACATCATTGATGTATGCAGAGAAGAGAGTCGGCCCGAGAAGGCAGAGAAGGCAGTCATTTGAGAAACCAAGGTTGTTGAGTCTGCCGATAAGAATGCAGTATTTGACCAGAGTCGAAAGCCTTGGCCAGGTCGATGAAGACAGCTGCACAGTACTGTCTTTTATCGATGGCGGTTATGATGTCGTTTAGGACCTAGAGTGTGGCTGAGGTGCACCCATGACCAGCTCGGAAACCAGATTGCATAGCGGAAAAGGTACAGTGGGATTCGAAATGGGCGGTGATCTGTTTGTTAACTTGGCTTTCGAAGACCTTAGAAAGGCAGGGTAGGATAGATATTTTGGGGGGGGGGTCACAGTCCGGAAGCTACAGAGGTTTTCATGAAGACCGACTTTCGGGATGTCTCATGGTCTAACAAACATAGTTGTAGCTCGGCCACCTTCCACTGCAGATGCAGAAGGCCGACGTAAGCAGATGCAGTGGATTGAGACGCAGCCCTGACATCTCTAGCTTAAACAGACTGATTTTGATGGTGATTTTTTTTTAAAATTATGTTGCTTAGATTAAACGGAAACGGCGTAACGAAACAAATTTGGCCTGTTTGGACTAATGATTACACCCCTGGTTACAGTAAATGGAAAGGGGGGGGGGATAATGCGCAGCGTTGGGGGTAACTCATTCCAAATATAATGCTTTGCTGCAGAAAGTATGTTATTACTGTAACAAGTTTTATAAAGGAGTTACTGTTCCAATTTGAGTAGTAAAATTACAGTTACTGATCAAAGAAATAGGTTTTTACATTTGATCATTTCCTTCCTATTACAGTTATTGATCCAAATAAATATTTGTGATGTATTATTTCCTCTCTGTTTGTGCAATATTTTAGAAATCCCCCCCTACCCCAGATTCTAATTGTTTTCATCCTCTCACCAAGTTCCTGTTTACGCACGCACTACTACTTACTGCATTATTGAGGGAGATGAAAAATGGCAGAAAGTTGACTTTCTCAGTGTAGATGTACTCCCATTACTTTGATTTGGTGAGACAAAATGACAAGAATAACTGTAAAATGAAAACTGTTCCCGGCTAAGAAACCTCTCCACTGCTAGAAACACAATTTATTGAAGCACCGGCAAAGGCAACATGCCAACAGAAGACCTGTAATGAAAGACCCTGAGACCTGACAACTGCTTCTGAAGATGTCTAGGCCTACCTCATCCAAACAACCAACGTTTGATTTTAGTAATTTAGGACCGGCTGTAACTCAGGGAGAGCTAAACAAATTTGTGACAGAGTATGTAGAAGAGAAAATGCTGCCCTTATCCACGGTAAAATCTGTCATTATTAGGCTACTTGTGTTTGTGTATAGGCCTACGTAACATTGACGTTGTTAACATTTAGTGAGGATGTGTAACGCAAAAGTAATATAACGAGGAGTGTAACTAATTACTTTCCCCAGGGAGTAGTAAGTCAAGTCATTTGCAATTGAAAGAAGTAATTGGGTAATCTATTACTTTATTTTTAGTAACTACCCCAACACTGCTCATGGGTAGGTGTCAGTAAGAGCCGGGAGATGTGACATTAACTAGAGAGACTGGGGGGGAGAGAGGAGGGGTTTGTCCAGACTTTCACACTCTCGTGCTTTAACCACCATGCAACAGAAAGAAAACAGTTATGAGCTGAACATAACAGTATGCCAGTAGAAGGGAGGACAGTAGCAGGGGAGCCAACAGTGGTTTTTGACTACAATGAATTCCTATTGTAGCCAATTCAATTGCAGTTATTCTGTTTGACATTTTTCTTGACATTCTATTACTGATTTGGTAACAGAATTACATGTTTGAATGACTAAATACATCATAAACAAAATTGTTATCAGTAAAAACATGAATTAATTGGTAGGTCTTTCCTCCCTCCCTCATGAGAGCGAAATTCGAAAAGATCTTAAAGATACAGTGCCTTCAGAAAGTTTTCATACCACTTGACTTATTCCACATTGTGTTGTGTTACAGCCTGAATTCAAAATGGATTGAATAGCTTTTTTAACTCACCAATCTACACACAATACCCCATAATGATAAAGTGAAAACATGTTTTTAGAAATGTTTACACATTTTGAAAAACGGACCAACAGTTCTACTGATGGTTTTTTCTAGTTTTTCAAGCAAAGGTCTTTTAAGGGAGTGTGCGAGCACACTTGTTCGGTTCAGCTAGCTGACTTTGGCTATGCGCCAGCCGAACTGAAGCATGCTGACACTTTTAAGGCTCTTGCTCCTACTTGAGACGCAGACGTCCCAACTAGAGCTCTGGAAATGCAAATGCTCTACGCTAAACGCTAATAGTATTAGTTAAAACGCAAACGTTCATTAAAATACACATGCTTGGTATTGAATTAAAGCTACACTCGTTGTGAATCCAGGCACCAAGTCAGATTTTTAAAATGCTTTTCGGCGAAAGCATGAGAAGCTATTATCTGATAGCATGTAACACCCCAAAAGACCCGTAGGGGATGTAAACAAAAGAATTAGCATAGTCGGCGCTACACAAACCGCACAATAAAATATAAACCATTCATTACCTTTGACCATCTTCTTTGTTGGCACTCCTTGATGTCCCATAATCAATACTGGGTCTTTTTTTTGATTAAATCGGTCCATATATAGCCTAGATATCAATCTCTGAAGACTGTGTGATAAACAGAAAAAAATAGCGTTTCATAACGTAACATCATTTTTTAAAAGTTAAAAAGTCGACGATAAACTTTCACAAAACACTTCGAAATACTTTTCTAATGCAACTTTAGGTATTAGTACACGTTAATAAGCGATAAAAATCATCAGGAGGCGATGTAAATTCGATAGGTGGTCGTCTGGAAAAAATGTCCGGAAAAAACTCAGCCAATACATCAAGTTGGAGGTCGGAGGGAATCGGTTCCCTTTGGTCGGTTCTACCAAGAATCAAATCCGAATCAAATGAGAAGACTCTATACATCCTGTGGAAGCTGTAGGTACTGCAACCTCGGCCTCATTTAATACGGTTCACCTTTAACAATGGGTTGAAGTGGCGCATGGATATTTTTTTCCACTTTCAGTGATCAGATTTTCCTGCGCTTTTCGATGAAACAGACGTTCTGTTATAGTCACAGCCGTGATTTAACCAGTTTTAGAAACGTTAGAGTGTTTTCTATACACACATACTAATCATATGCATATACTATATTCCTGGCATAAGTAGCAGGACGCCAAAATGTTGCGCGATTTTTAACAGAATGTTCGAAAAAGTAGGGGTAGGCTTAAGAGGTTTTTTAAGAGCTTCTTTTTTTTTTTTTTTTTTTTATCCTGAAAAACTCCCCAGTCCTTAATGATTACAAGCATACCCATAACGTGATGCAGCCACAACTGTGCTTGGAATTATGGAGAGTGGTACTCAGTAATGTGTTTGTATTGGTTTTTTCCCAAACATAACACTATTCAGGACAAAAAGTGAATTGCTTTGCCATGTTTTTTGCCGTATTACTTTAGTGCCTTGTTGCAAACAGGATGCATGTTTTGGAATATTTTTATTCTCTACAGGCTTCCTTCTTTTCACTCAGTCATGTAGGTTAATATTGTGGAGTAACTACAATGTTGTTGACCCACCCTCAGTGTTCTACTATCACAGCCATTAAACTCAGGAACTGTTTTGGCCTCATGGTGAAATCCCTGGGTGTTTTCTTTCCTCTACGGCAACTGAGTTGGGAAGGACACCTGTAATTGTGTAGTGACTCGGTGTATTGATACACCATCCAAAGTGTAATTAATAACTTTACCATGCTCACAGGAACATTCAATGTCTGCTTTTTTTTTTACCCATCTACCAATAGGTGCCCTTTGTGAGGCGTTGGGAAAACGTTCCTGGTCTTTGTGGTTGAATCTGTGGTTGAAATTCACTGCTCGACTGAGGGACCTTACAATTATCTGTAAGTGTAGGGTACAGAGATGAGGTAGTCATTCAAAAATCATGTTAAACACTATTGCACACAGTGAGGCCACGCAACTTATGTGACCTGTTAAGCAAATGTGTACTCCTGAACTTATTTAGGCTTTCCATAACAAAGGGGTTGAATACTTATTGACTCAAGACATTTCAGCTTTTAATTTTTAATTTATTTGACAAAAAAATCTAAATTTAATCCATTTTCAATTCAGGCTGTAACACAACAAAATGTGGAAAAGTTGAGGGGTGTAAATACTTTCTGAAGGCACTGTATGTGGGTTTTTGGTAACAGAATGACAAGACACTAGGCAATATTCCTTAAACTTACAGTAGGCAAATCATTTCTGCAAAACTAAATCTACTTACTGATATTAACAGGGGTCTTTACTTCAACGTTGTGTTTTGATGTATTTCTAGTAGCTTTTATCTGCTAGGTGTTTTCTAAGACCCATTTTCCATCTGTTTCACCAGAAATCAAAGCCTTTGCGTATTCCAAATTTTTAGAATGGAAAATGGTAGAAAAAATTATATACACCTTAATTTAAAAAAAATACAGGCTTAGCTTTCATTTGACACCAATTTTGATCTGCTCCTATGAACTTAACATTTGTGCTCATGGGACCTTTTAAATGGATATTTCCCAGTAGCTAAATGAAATACTAAACAATGTAGCTAGTATTTTTTATTTATTTATTTAACCTTTATTTAACTAGGCAAGTCAGTTAAGAACAAATTCCTATTTTCAATGACAGCCTAGGGACAGCCTAGGGACAGTGGGTTAACTGCCTGTTCAGGGGCAGAACGACAGATTTGTACCTTGTCAGCTCAGGGATTTGAACTTGCAACCTTCTGGTTACTAGTCCAACGCTCTAACCACTAGGCTACCCTGCCGCCCCCATGGTCGTAGCTTTATATTGACCTTTTTAATAATAAGCACTGAAATGGAATGGCCTATTCTTTGCCTGGTTGACCAGGCAGGTGATTTGGATTTCCAATCCGCCCGTCTGGTCCAACAGGCAAGCCTTTACTATGAGTGGAGACAGTATGCTGTCCCTGTTACCAAGCAGATGCAGTTGTGTGAAGCTCCCTGTATTAACACATTTTCATCAGGAATCAAGATACACACATGTGATTCAGATATTATTTATTGGATGTAAAGGTATTTATCCGTCAGGAGGATATGTCCTGTTCCAAAGTCACGACAGACACCACACTATTGCCTAAGCGCCAGCATGCATCTACAATGTGGTGTGGAATATCAAGGGCCAATTTTCTTAGGTTCCATTTTCCTTCGGAATGCTTAAAGCCCCCATGCAGTCTTTTTTAAATTATTATTTTTTCCATCATTGTGTCACGAATCCCTCTTCCTGAGTCTGTGTTTGCTTGTGTTTCTGTCCTGGAGTGTGTTTCCGGTGTCCTGGAACGCACCCTGTCTGGTTGCCGGGCGAATTAGCTTGTTGGGAGATCATGTTCACCCGCACCTGTATCCCATCAGTAATCTGCACACCTGTCCTGATCATCACCTCTCCCCTTCAAAAGCTCTGACCTGACATCCATTCCCTGCCGGATCGTTAGCCATGAACACCATTCACCCGGAACCCATACCCCATCCATGTCTGCTCGTTGCCAGTGTGTTGTTATCCATTGGATCTGCCTATCCACTCCCATCAACCCACCTCCGCTGCCCGCTCCTCCACCCGGAACTATCTACCTCCACGTTCTCATTAATTAATAAATACTCACCATCTTCTTACTACTCACCTTGTCCTGGTCTGCTTCTGGGTCCAATTCTGGTAAACCCTGACACATTGTGTTTATTTCATATAAATAACTCTAAATACATTGTGTATAATTTATTTCCCCAAGCATCCTTTTGCAAATGCTCAGTCTGCTCGTGTGGCAGTGTTGATACAAATAAATATATTTACATACAGTGCCTTCATAACGTATTCAGACCCCTTGACCTTTTCCACATTTTGCTATGTTAGTCTTATTCTAAAATGCATGACATTTTTCCCCTCATCAATCTACACACAATACCCCATAATGACAAAGGAAATCAAATCAAATCAAATACAGGTTGAGACATTTTTGCTCATTTGTAAAAAACTGAAATATCATATTTACATAAGTACTCAGACCCTTTACTCAGTACTTTGTTGAAGCACCTTTGGCAGTGATTACAGTATAGAGTCTTCTTGGGTATGACATTACAAGCTTGGCACACCTGTATTTAGGAAGTTTCTCCCATTCTTCTCTGCAGATCCTCACAAGTTCTGTCAGGTTGGATGGGAAGTGTCACTGCACAGCTATTTTCAGGTCTCACCAGAGATGTTCAATCGGGTTCATGTCTGGGCTCAAGGCTGGGTCACTCAAGGACATTCAGAGACTTGTCCGGAAGTCACTCCTGCGTTGTCTTGGCTGTGTGCTTAAGGTTGTTGTCCTGTTGGAAGGTGAACCTTCTCCCCAGTCTGAAAACCTGCTCCAGGGAGCTCAGGACAGTATCTCCCTGTACTTTGCTCCGTTCATCTTTGCCTCTATCCTGACTAGTCTCCCAGTCTATGCCACTGAAAAACATCCCCACAGCATAATCCTGCTACCACCATGCTTCACTTTAGGCATCGTGCCAGGTTTCCTCCAGATGTGATGCTTGGCATTCAGGTCAAATAGTTTAATCTTGGTTTCATCAGACCAGAGAATCTAGTTTCTCATGGTCTGAGAGTCCTTTAGGGGCCTTTTGACGATCTCCAAGCGGGCTGTCGTGCCTTTTACTGAGGAGTGGCTTCCGTCTGGCCACTCTACCACGAAGGCCTTATTGTTGGAGTGCTGCAGAGATGGTTGTCCTTCTGGAATGTTCTCCCATCTCCACAGAGGAGCTCTGTCAGTGTGACCATCGAGTTCTTGGTCACCTCCCTGACCAAGGCCCTTCTCCCCCAATTTCTCAGTTTGCACGGGTGGCCTGCTCTAGGAAGAGTATTTCTGGTTCCAAACTTCTTCCATTCAAGAATGATGGAGACCACTGTGTTCTTGGGGACCTTAAATGCTGCATAAATTATTTTGGTACTCTTCCCCAGATCTGTGCCTCGACACAATCCTGTCTCGGAGCTCTACGGACAATTACTTCGACCTCATGGCTTGGTTGTTGCTCTGACATGCACTGTCAACTGTGGGACCTTTTTATATAGACAGATGTGTGCTTTTGTCATTATGGGGTACTGTGTGTAGATTGCTGAGGTGGTAATCTTTTAAAATCCATTTTAGATTGTAACAAATTTGAAAATGTCAATGGGTCTGAATACTTTTCGAAGGCACTGTAGACAGCCCTGATTGTCTTATAGAAGGGGCAGTCAACTCTTAAAGCCAGTTCATGCTTTTTCCGAAAATGTGGTTGGTTGCTTCGTATGAAGGATGTGATGCAACGCATGCCTCAGGAGGCTCCGCAAGAGCCAAATCAGACTCCGTACCGCATCACCTTGCACCTCTCAAATTTTGTAACAATGCTGAGGGCTCCGTATAGCTCCATGTTGACACGATTGGTTGACAGTTGGTGAGGGTGGTAGGTCCTGTATAAACACAAACTCACTTCCTTCACAACAGCTCTGCACTGCTCCGCGAAGCGTAAGAAGTATGAATGCCCTGACTTCTTCAGAGGCCGTATCACAAATGTCGCACGGCCAACGCAACCGTCGGATTGACCATGCAGCACCTTTTACTCTACGATGTCAGGAGCCTGCTGGTTTTCTGTTCTACCTGATAATTAATTGCACCCACCTTGTGTCCCAGGTCTAAATCAGTCCCTGATTTAGAGGGGAATGATTCAAAAACGCAGTGGAACTGGCTTCAAGATCCAGAGTTGAGTTTGAGGGATGTATAGGATCGTCAAGAATCTGGTGAACTTGTTATCAGTCATAGATGAAGTGTATCTATGATGAAAATTACAGGCCTCTCATCTTTTTAAGTGGGAGAACTTGCACAATTGGTGGCTGACTAAATACTTTTTTGCCCCACTGTGTGTGTGTGTGTGTGTGTGTATATATATAATTTCAAACAATCAATTTGAATCAATTAAATGTGTTCGATTGCTTTCATTAACTTATTTTCTCACTTCCATGATTTTAAGACGAGGGTTTTTAGCTATCTTGGAATTAATAACATTTCCAAGAAGGAAATCCTATAACTTTATTTTCAATAATCTAATTTATTAACTATTTTCTTAGGATAAAACATTGAAAATGTTCATAAGTTTCTTTCTACAACTTAATTGAGAAATTCAGTTTAGGAAGAAATGGCACTTACATTTTTTTGTTATCCTTAACGAGGTTTTGTGAATCCGGGCCCTGTATATTTTCGCTCCAACCCTAATCTAGCACGCCTGATTCTAATAATTAGCTAGTTGATGAGCTGAATTAGGTTGGTCACAACTGGGGTTGGAGTGAGAACCTACAGGAGGGTAGCGCTCCAGAAACAGGGCTGGAGAACCCTGCTCTTCTTCAAAGAAAGGAGGGTACGTATGCAAATAAAAGATGCCTGGTCATTGGTCTGAATAATCAGATCAGATTGTGATGTCTTGCTGTGGGAAAAAACTCTATACCACCTGAACAACACATAATAGTGTTATTTCAACCTCATAGTGTGGAAATATATATATTTGTTTATTTTTTTTACAGGATTTGTTTGTTGTTGTTGCACTGTCCTTTTAGCATTAAATTATTACATTTCCACCACTCAAAACCATATCTGCATCCATATTCTTCAGACCTCTCAGGAAGTTATGGGTATTTGTTGCCTCTAAGGAGTGACTTTAATGTCATTCTGTGAATGAAGTGGTCTTGAAATTCAATGGAAATTTGTGGACTTGCTGGGAACGAGTGTGAAGTGTTGGAATCTGTGGCATTGTGGGGTTAGGGCCAGGGTAATGCAAGGGAAAGGCAGAACAGCATGCCTCTATTGAGCCACTGACAGTTGAGCTTTGGTACTTGATTATAGTCTCAGGGTGTGTGATACTCGTGACTGTCACCTCTGTGAATGATGCTTCAATTTAGTCCATTAGTATGTCATGTTCACACAGCACACTTACTGTTCCCCTAAATAATGTTGCATCAAGTTTTTTATGAATATTTAGTTCAGATGCTGTACTCATTTGATTAGACCTAGACAATTTTCTCTGTAACCTTTTATGTTGAGGTCAGAGGACCTCTTTCACGAGGGTTACCTTACTATACTGCAGTTTAAAATCGCCATTATTTCTCTAGCCCAGTATGCCTTTAAAATAATTCTCTGCGGACTGTTCACTTTTTTTTTCTCTGATGTATGTAACATACCCAGGTCTAATACTGGACAGTATTACCACACAGGGTGGCACTATGTTTGAGAGTCTCATAGGCAACATGTCTAGTCGTTGCTGCCCCACCCCCTGCAGTACAGACATCCAGACTAAACAGTAACCCACTCTGACCATTCTGTTGCTGTAATACATTGACCCAAAAGGAACTGTGAACTTCCTCTCAGATGAGCAGGGAAAGATAGAGAAGTGGACCTAACCCTCATGTCATAGGAATTTATAATGAAATACAATGGGAATGTATGAGTACCTATAGGTTAGGCTAATGGTTCACTGTCTGATATGACGTTAATTCATACATTCACAACAATTTATTTTATGGACCTCCCAAATCCTATTTTGAGTTATCACTGAAAAGGGATGGAGCCGAGTGAAAAATACTGGTTCATAATCAATACACACTAAATAAGAGCAAATGTTTTAAGAATATTTTCTTTGAGCCATTCAATTAAAGGGAGTAACGTTAGAAATGTCCTGAATAGCACTGTCTTTTATCCTCAACAACACCAAACCCATTTTGCATGAGGCTACTTCCCCCATCTTTTGTGTGATGTGCGTGTGGTAAAACCCATGCTCCCAAAACACATTTGAAGTGCTCGTTAGACTCTTAAAAGCAGTCCCGCTGGTTAGCAAGTGTATTTCTCTTGGCCAAAAATATCCTGCACCCCACAGAATGCTAAGTAGAGGGCATGCGTCAGCGACAAGGTCCTCAACGGTGCTTTCTGTGAAGGGGTGTTAATGGCTTTAAGTGCAGCCACTGTGGTAATGAGTGAGGAGGGTTGTATTCCTGCAGATCACAGCTATCTTTTGGTTTGGATGCTGGAGTGGCAGCCGGAGACTGTGGTTACAACCCAACTGGCACCCTATGCACTAATTTTGACCGGAGCCTATTGAGCTATAGCTATATAGGGAATTGCCAGGGTGCTATTTGGGAGGTAACCTGTGCTGTCCACATCAGAAATGTTCCAGTCTCTGCTTTGGCTAATTTCAAATAGATTTCCATTACACATCTTCATTATGGGAGCCTCACAAGGCCACACAGACACTGACCAGAAGGGCGGGAGAGTTCAGTAACCCTGAGAGTCTTGTTTACTTAGCGTTCTCAAAACCTTTTTCAACTGGCAATTACTTTTCAAGGCACCAGTAATTTAGAATAATTGCAAACAACTAATTACCGATGCTGGAGCTAGAGCGAGTAAAGTTGCTAAATGTTACGTGTGGAAAAGGTCTGACTGTTTCGTTCTCACTCTGGAAGCTGACTGAGGGTAATGCTAAGTTGCTACGTATAGCCTAGCAATTCCGTTATGTTGTTATAAAGACACAATAACATTCAGGGAATGTGTTATTGCCGGCTGCTATGTTCCCTTAAACAAAACACAATTTGTGTCTTTCTGGGATTTCTGGTTCACATGACCCATCCTTTAATGTCCTCTGTGAACCAAGGCAGGGTTTGTTTTGTGCCAATTGTGCAAGTTCTCCCATTTAAAAAGATGAGGCCTGTAATTTTCCTCATAGGTACACTATGACAGACAAAATTAGATTTTTATTTATTTTTTTCTCCAGAAAATCACATTGTAGGATTTGTAATTAATTTATTTGCAAATTATGGTGGAAAATAAGTATTTGGTCAATAACAAAAGTTTATCTCAATACTGTTATATACCCTTTGTTGGCAATGACAGAGGTCAAACGTTTTCTGTAAGTCTTCACAAGGTTTTCACACACTGTTGCTGGTATTTTGGCACATTCCTCCATGCAGATCTCCTCTAGAACAGTGATGTTTTGGGGCTGTTGCTGGGCAACACGGACTTTGAACTCCCTCCAAAGATTTTCTATGGGGTTGAGATCTGGAGACTGGCTAGGCCACTCCAGGACCTTGAAATGCTTCTTACGAAGCCACTCCTTCGTTGCCCGGGCGGTGTGTTTGGGATCATTGTCATGCTGAAAGACCCAGCCACGTTTCATCTTCAATGCCCTTGCTGATGGAAGGAGGTTTTCACTCAAAATCTCACGATACATGGCCCCATTCATTCTTTCCTTTACACGGATCAGTCGTCCTGGTCCCTTTGCAGAAAAACAGCCCCCAAAGCATGATGTTTCCACCCCCATGCTTCACAGTAGGTATGGTGTTCTTTGGATGCAACTCAGCATTCTTTGTCCTCCAAACACGACAAGTTGAGTTTTTACCAAAACGTTCTATTTTGGTTTCATCTGACCATATGACATTCTCCCAATCTTCTTCTGGATCATCCAAATGCTCTCTAGCAAACTTCACTGGCTTAAGCAGGGGGACACGTCTGGCACTGCAGTATTTGAGTCCCTGGCGGCGTAGTGTGTTACTGATGGTAGGCTTTATTACTTTGGTCGCAGCTCTCTGCAGGTCATTCACTAGGTCCCCCCGTGTGGTTCTGGGATTTTTGCTCACCGTTCTTGTGATCATTTTGACCCCACGGGGTGAGATCTTGCGTGGAGCCCCAGATCGAGGGAGATTATCAGTGGTCTTGTATCTCTTCCATTTCCTAATAATTGCTCCCACAGTTGATTTCTTCAAACCAAGCTGTTTACCTATTGCAGATTCCGTCTTCCCAGCCTGGTGCAGGTCTACAATTTTGTTTCTGGTGTCCTTTGACAGCTCTTTGGTCTTGGCCATAGTGGAATTTGGAGTGTGACTGTTTGAGGTTGTGGACAGGTGTCTTTTATACTGATAACACGTTCAAACAGGTGCCATTAATACAGGTAGCGTTTGTTTGTTTGTAGGTGACCAAATACTTATTTTCCACCATAATTTGCAAATAAATTCATTAAAAAATCCTACAATGTGATTTTCTGGATTTTTTTTCTCATTTTGTCTGTCATAGTTGAAGTGTACCTATGATGAAAATGACAGGCCTCTCATATTTTTAAGTGGGAGAACTTGCACAATTGGTGGCTGACTAAATACTTTTTTGCCCCACTGTATCTCTCTGCACTCTGCAGCACTCATGGCAATGTCCTGGGTGTCAGCAGACATTGGCCTAGTCTAAGACACTGACCCCAGAGGGTACTCGTAGAACGAGGGGAAGAGTGCACGGCCTAGTCACCCATGAGGTTTTTGTTGTCAAGGTTGGTTGAGTGGTAGTGTAAAATCAGAATATCTTACTTCCAGCTTTTTCCTGAGACATGGTTCACAGCCATATTCAGTGCACATGAGTTTCCTGTGTGAATGGGCTGGACTGTGTGGGGGATCACCACAAAAACAACCCCTCAGAGTCGCCTGTGTACACTCAGCTCCCACACCCAATATAGACCAAGGAGTAGTCCCACAATGCACTCTATTCCCTTTTTATAGTGCACTACTTTTGACCAGGACTCATAGGGTGCATAGTTAGGCACTATATCAGGAATAGGGTGCCATTTGGGACCCGAAACCAGCAAGTGCGGTGATGGAAATCTACAGGGCTGTATAGAAAGGCTTAAGGAGGCGTCTCTCTCCTCAATCCCATGGAAATCCTATATATGTCGAACAAAGCACTGTGTGGCTTTGCAACACATCTCCTTTCTCTTCTTGGGCCAGCTATATTTTCCTCACATTCTGTCTTTGTACACAAGTCCAATCTTTTGATTGTACAGTGAGTTAATTGTGGAATGTGCCAGCCTTTTTGGCACTTGGGCAAGACCTCGGATACTACCCTACCTTTTAGGTTATAACTACTTTACTACCAGGATCATTTATGAACTTGGAGTAACTGGGGTTTAAAGTCTGTTAGTAATGGAATTGGCTGAACCATATATCTGCCTCCTTTTTTTTCTTTCTTTTTTAACTGCTGCTGTCTTGGTGCCATGTCTTTGGTGATTTGATACCCTGCTGTCTGGGAATTGTGGGGGCTTGTTCAGGGTCTCTAGGCGCCAGCATTCTTTGAGAGACAGAGAGAATATCAGGATTCTGAGTATGTGAGACATGCAGTGGTCGAGCAGGTGCTGTGTGTCCACACATTCTGATTCCCACCACCATGTTCTTCCCTCCCTGGTGGGCACTGGGCATTTTAGGTCCTCCTCTGGCTCACACACTCCTACTCATACCAAAGGACTCAGACACACCAATAGTGTTTGCTGGTCGAGAGTACTTAGCACCTCAAAGTAATTTGCGCACAAATTTTACATGTAGAATCGTGTAGAAAAATCTCGTCAATCAGACATCTAAAGTGGGTGGTCCCTAATGCCTGGTGTACACTACATGACTTTCAAAAGCCTAATATCTCTGAGCTTCTCACATTAAACGACCATCTCTCCTGGTGTTTTTTTTGTCTTGCCAACCTAGTTGTGCGCACACTAAACTATCTGGCACAGACGGGGTGTCACACTCTGCAAGACTCTTCACTTGCTCGTGAGGATTCTTGATACCACCACGCTGTCTCGCGAAAACAGTAATGCGATTAGATTGTGTAGCTAGAACGAGCTGTGGCGCAAAGCAGCCTCATATGTTTTCAGTCAGACATTCACAAATCAAGTAAAATTGTCACATGGCCTAATACAACAGGTGTTGCCCTTACCACGCATGCCGTACAGAGTTGAAATATCTAGCCAACATTATGAATTGAAAAACATTGCTTGTGATCATCAGAGCTATAAGGATTTGACGCTTTGGTTAAAGGCAAGTACAAACGCTTCTGCTCGAGAGTCTACACATTCTGGGTGATGCGAAACAACTTCAGCATCTCATGGGATATTGCTGACCACCCTTCTCAAAACTAGTCGTTGCACATCTCACACTACAAGAGCATTGCAGGTTTTGTGCAAACGTGTTTGAAAACATCAGGACATCTGGGACTGCTCAAAGATCAGTAGTCCTCAGATTGCGTCTTTGACCCCCTCACAGCCGCACACCCAGACTAGGCAACGACATGGTGATTTTTATCGCCGATCTCAAACTTTTCTGGGATGGTGTTTTAAGCTGGGTGTAGTGGTACACCCAGCTTAAAAAACAGTGCGCTGAATGAACAGCAGACAAATGCTAGATCCACTTTTGATGCGGCGCGTGCGAGCCTAAAGATCTGACTACACTTGAGCAATGAGTTCAACTGCTACAGTGTATCTCAGGGGATCAAAATGTAGAGGATTGAAAAATAGCAGAGTCAATGAAAATGAATTACATTTGATGTTTGGTGGTATAATAGGCCTA
Source organism: Oncorhynchus tshawytscha (assembly GCF_018296145.1). Taxonomy (NCBI): domain Eukaryota; kingdom Metazoa; phylum Chordata; class Actinopteri; order Salmoniformes; family Salmonidae; genus Oncorhynchus; species Oncorhynchus tshawytscha. Next base: position 38,599,588 of record NC_056430.1, on the reverse strand, counting down.
GATTCTCTATGAAATAACCCTCTGGGATGTGCCTTCAGAAGATATTCACACCCCTTGAATTTTTCCACATTTTGTTGTGTTATAGCCTGCATTTAAGATGGATTCAATTGAGATTTTGTGTCACTGGTCTACACACAATAATCCATTATGTCAAAGTGGAATTATGTGTTTAGAAATGTTAACAAATTAATAACAAAATATAAAGCTGAACTGCCTTGAGTCAATAGGTATTCAACCCCTTTGTTGTGGCGAGCTTAAATAAGTTATGGAGTACAAATACAGTGGGGAGAACAAGTATTTGATTCACTGCCGATTTTGCAGGTTTTCCTACTTACAAAGCATGTAGAGGTCTGTCATTTTTATCATAGCTACACTTCAACTGTGAGAGACAGAATCTGAAACAAAAATCCAGAAAATCAAATTTTGTATGATTTTTAAGTAATTAATTTGCATTTTATTGCGTGACATAAGTATTTGATCACCTACCAACCAGTAAGAATTCCGGCTCTCACAGACCTTTTCTTTAAGAAGCCCTCCTGTTCTCCACTCATTACCTGTATTAACTGCACCTGTTTGAACTCGTTACCTGTATAAAAGACACCTGTCCACACACTCAATCAAACAGACTCCAACCTCTTCACAATGGCCAAGACCAGAGAGATGTGTAAGGACATCAGGGATAAAATTGTAGACCTGCACAAGGCTGGGATGGGCTACAGGACAATAGGCAAGCAGCTTGGTGAGAAGGCAACAACTGTTGGCGCAATTATTAGAAAATGGAAGAAGTTCAAGATGACGGTCAATCACCCTCGGTCTGGGGCTCCATGCAAGATCTCACCTCGTGGGGCATCAATGATCATGAGGAAGGTGAGGGATCAGCCCAGAACTACACGGCAGGACCTGGTCAATGACCTGAAGAGAGCTGGGACCACAGTCTCAAAGAAAACATTAGTAACACACTACGCCGTCATGGATTAAAATCCTGCAGCGCATGCAAGGTCCCCCTGCTCAAGCCAGTGCATGTCCAGGCCCGTCTGAAGTTTGCCAATGACCATCTGGATGATCCAGAGGAGGAATGGGAGAAGGTCATGTGGTCTGATGAGACAAAAATAGAGCTTTTTGGTCTACACTCCACTTGCCGTGTTTGGAGGAAGAAGAAGGATGAGTACAACCCCAAGAACACCATCCCAACCGTGAAGCATAGAGGTGGAAACATCATTCTTTGGGGATGCTTTTCTGCAAAAGGGACAGGACGACTGCACCGTATTCAGGGGAGGATGGATGGGACCATGTATCGCGAGATCTTGGCCAACAACCTCCTTCCCAAAGTAAGAGCATTGAAGATGGGTTGTGGCTGGGGGGTCTTCCAGCATGACAACAACCTGAAACACACAGCCAGGGCAACTAAGGAGTGGCTCCGTAAGAAGCATCTCAAGTTCCTGGAGTGGCCTAGCCAGTCTCCAGACCTGAACCCAATAGAAAATCTTTGGAGGGAGCTGAAAGTCCGTATTGCCCAGCGACAGCCCCGAAACCTGAAGGATCTGGAGAAGGTCTGTATGGAGGAGTGGGCCAAAATCCCTGCTGCAGTGTGTGCAAACCTGGTCAAGATCTACAGAAAACGTATGATCTCTGTACCAAATATTAAGTTCTGCTTTTCTGATGTATCAAATACTTATGTCATGCAATAAAATGCAAATGAATTACTTAAAAATCATACAATGTGATTTTCTGGATTTTTGTTTTAGATTCCGTCTCTCACAGTTGAAGTGTAGCAATGATAAAAATTACAGACCTCTACATGCTTTGTAAGTAGGGAACACTGCCGATTTTGCAAGTTATCAAATACTTGTTCTCCCCACTGTATCACAAGTTGCATGCACTCACTCTGTGTGCAATAATTGTGGTTATAACATTATTTTTTTTCCTGACTACCCCTTTTCTGTACTACGCACACAATTCTCTGTAAGGTCCCTCAGTCGAGCAGGGAATTCCCAGCAAAGAAGGGCACCTATTGGTAGATGGCAAAAAAAAGAAGCAAGCATTTAATATCCCTATGAGCACTGTCCAGTTATTAATTACACTTTGGATGGTGTATCAATACACCTAGTCACTACAAGATAAAGGTGCCCTTCCTAACTCTTGCCAGAGAGGAATGAAACCGCTAAGGGTTTTCATCATGAGGCCAATTGTGACTTTTTAAAACAGTTACGGAGTTTAATGGCTGTGATAGAACACTAAGGATGGATCAACAACATTGTAGTTACTCAACAATACTAACCTACATGACAGAGTGAAAAGAAGGAAGCCTGTACAGAATACAAATATTCCAAAACATGGATCCTGTTTTGAACAAGGCACTAAAGTAATACTGCAAAGAAATGAGCTTTTTGTCCTGAATAAACAGCGTTGTGTTGGATTTGCCCCAAACATAACATACAGGTACCACTCTTCATATTTTCAAGCATAGTGGTGGCTGCATCATGTTATGGGTATGCTTTTCATCGGCAAGGACTAGGGCGTTCTTTTTGGATAACAATTTATGGAAAAGAGCTAAGCACATGCTAAATCCTAGAGGAATACCTGGTTCAGTCTGCTTTCCAACAACCACTGTGAGACAAATTCACCTTTCAGCAGGACAATTACCTACAAGGCCAAATATACAGCATTACCAAGACAACACTGAATGTTCCTGAGTGGCCTAGTTGCAGTTTTGACTTAAAACAAGACACAACTAACTTGACTGAGCTTGAAGAATATAAATTAATAAAAACAGGTAAATATTGTACAATCCAGGAGTGCAAGGCTCTTCGAGTTACCCAAAAAGACTCACAGCTGTGATCTCTGCCAAATGGGATTCTAACATATTGACTCAGGGGGTTGAATACTTATCTAATCAAGATATATTAGTGTTTTATTTTCAAATGTTTTATGTTGGCATTTGTCTTCCACTTTGACATTAAGAGTATTTTGAGTAGATCGTTGACAAAAAAGTATAATTAAATCCATTTTAATCCCACTATGTAACAACATGTGGAAAAAGCCAAGTGGCGTGAATACTTTCTTTCTGAAGGCACTGTAAGTGAATCTTTAAGTTATTTGAAGTCTTATAAACCAGTGGTTCCCAAACTTTGTGTGTGTGTTTTTAAAGGAACTCCTTCCGGCTTTCAACTTACTCCTGAAAGTTGTTATAGTAGAATGCAAAAGATGCAGTTTCGAAATTTGGTAGTGCATCAGCAGTTTTCCTCTTGTCATGTCAGTCATTGCAGACCTTAGAGAGCTATTGCTGCAACATTTTATCAACCAACAAAAGGGGAGTGAACAGGTCTTGTGCCCATAGAAATTACGTGGCGCGCGCTTACAGGATGTTCTCTAATGCCTGAGTGAAGAAGGTTTGGAACCCCTGCTCTAAACTGCTGTATGACTTTAAAATCAAATTCTTAACTCATTTGGATAGTTCCAAGACAACTTACTGAAGTGGTCAGGAGAGGGCAGTAAATGTACATAATAACAAATCAGTATCAATGTTTATGCATGTATTAAAAGTGGTAACTTGTGTCTGAATGTGGTAAATTAATTACTTATACATTTGGTGTGTATCTCATTAACAAACCTTTTACTGAGCTGTAGCCAGTTTTATAGCCATGCTAACATTTATGTGAAGATATAGGAAAAAAACATTAGACTTACAACTAACAATGATTCACTCTTATTACTTCTTTAACATCTGCTAAACACGTGTATGTGACCAATAACATTTTATGAAAATGGTATCAACCACTTACAAATAATTGTGATTGCAGTGTTCTTGTGAAATCAATAACGTCAGACTATGATAAAATGCACATTGATATTTGACACAATCGGTTCGTTGTAGCCTAATCTCTCTTCATACTGTACCTGGTTTTCACCTCGCACCTTGATAAGGGACTAATTGAAATGTAACAATTCCCATTATCATCATTGTTGACACATTTCAAAGCAGTGCATTAAATCGCGTCCTGTCCTGAAGGTTCAGCAGTGCACAGGTATGCACCATGCGTGCCTTGGCAAACAACTCCCCTTTTTGTGGTTGAGTCATCCTTCTCCTACCTTACTTCTAATCACAGTTTTCCTTTCAATCACTTCCATTCCAGTGGGGAATACGGGAATAGTTAGGCAGTTTTCAGGAGTCGGCTTTTGAACCAAATTATTGAAAATGTAAGTACATTTCCTTTTAATGTGCTTTAATTTTACACACAGCATATGTACGCAAACTGTTTTCCGACTTGTTGTCCAGTTGAAGTGAACATTTAGTTCACTGTTTATAGTCAAAATACTTTATATATTTTTATCATGAAACGTAACCTACGCCGAGAGTAATTTATTTTGTTGTAATTCCCTGTCCACTATCCTTTACTAGGAGAACCAAGTTTGTATTGAAGTAGAAAAAGCTTGTTGCGTAATGCCCTTTAATTATATATATTTTTGACCATCTTCATTTTAGTTGACCCAGTAACCATGGCTATTGGAACCATGTGGGGGTCGTGTAGACATGTTCGGTTTTAAATGGTTTCTTGAAAGTGACGGGGGCTGTTTCAATTGTTATACAGTCTTTATGCTTCGTGTAAGCTACCAGGGGAGATAATGGACACTTGATTGACGCGGAATGAATCATTTCCTGTTTAACGCCTACGTCAGTATTTTGTTGAAATGTTTAGACTGTTTTTTGTGTCTACCTTTGCCTCGCTGTATACTTTATCATTTGGCCATATAGATATTGAGGTTTGAGTCTTATAATCATTCACAGTCTTGGGTATAATACATTATGCCCCTGTTTTATTATAACATTTATTGCGTGTTGTATATAAAGAATTCCCTAAGATAATAAATATCGTGGCAGCTTTTCCACAAAACAACCTGCCTTGCATGCTATAGACCGGAGATTGGAATTTCATTCCGTTATAACCTCATCCCACATGTCTCTATGTGCATTGCATTGGGATTCAAAAGGTTTCGGGAAAATAAACACATTGTTATCATTTACGCCTTCTACACACAGTTGCATCAGCCAATTTAAATTACCCTTGCTTTTTGTTCTCTCTTAAGTAATCATTGCCTGAACTGTGATTTGCAGTCAGTCATTCTAATGATGTGGGAGTTTCACAAACCGCTTTAGTCACAGGAAGCTCCCTAGACTCTGTATAGCAAGAGTCGTATGTCATACTAGTCTTGCATTGGACACAGTGTATGGGATCTGGGATCAAGGTGATGTCAGCAGGATCATGTCATACCTGAGTCATTCCACCAACTGGCCTCTAGCTGAAGGAGCCAAAATGGCTCCAAGGACATGGTCAACCAAAGTAACATTTGGTTGGAGAAACATTAGAGATTGTGCACCAGCTATTGTTAAGGAAGTCTCAAGGTTCTGCTCGCCTGAGTTAGAATACCTCATGATAAGCTGTAGGCCATACTATTTACCAAGAGTTGTCATCTAATATTAGCAGTCTATTTACCACAAATAACTGTTGCTAGCACTAAGACCACACTCAATGAGCTGTATAGGGCCATAAGCAAAAAAGAAAATGCTCATCCAGAGGCCCGCGTGCCTAGAGGCCGGATGATTTTAATGCAGGAAAACTATCTGTCTTACCTCATTTCTACCAGCATATCATCTGTGTAACAAGAGGCTAAAAAACTATTGATCACCTTAACTCCACACAGAGACACATACAAAGCTCTCCCTTGCCCTCAATTTGGCAAATCTGACCTTAACACTATCCTTCTGATTCCTGCTTACAAGCAGAAACTCAAACCGGAAGTACCAGTGACACGCTCAATACACAAGTGGGCGGATGCTGAGCTACAGGACTTTTTTGCTAGCACAGACTTGAACATGTTCCGGGATTCATCCGATGGCATTGAGGAGTTTACCACATCAGTCACCGGCTTCGTTAACCTTTCTGGCACAGGCGTTCCGCTAGCTACACAACATCCGGTGAAATTGTAGAGCGCGAAATTCAAAATACAGAAATAATTAACATTCATGAAAATACAAGTGTCATACATTAAAATGAAGTTTAATTTCTTGTTAATCCAGCCGCTGTGTCAGATTTTTAAAAAGGCTTTACGGCGAAAGCACACCATGCGATTATCTGAAGACAGCGCCCCGCATCATCTGTTGGCACTCCAAAAGGTCCCAACTACATCACAAATGGTCCTTTTGTTCGATGAAGTCCTTCTTTATAACCCCAAAAACTCAGTTTAGCTGACGTGCTTCATTCAATAATCCACCGGTTTCCCTCCTTCAAAATGCATACAAAATGAATCCCAAACATTACCAATAAGCTTCACCAAACATGTCAAACAACGTTTATAATCAAACCTCCGAAACCTAATATGTAAATAAATGATTAAATTTAAGACTGAGAATCGTTATTGTCTATACCGGAGATAAACAACAAAGAACACCCTCTCACCCACGCGCATGAAAACACTACAGCAAAAATGGGAGCCACTTAGAAAAACTACAAATTCTAGCATTTTTCCAAAAACAAGCTTGAAACTCTAAAGACTGTTGACATCTAGTGGAAGCCCTAGGAACTGCAATCTGGGAGGATTTCGCCTCATAATAAACATGACAGCCATTGGAAACGGTGGTAGGCTTTTTCCTCGGTTTCACCTGCCATATCAGTTCTGTTCTACTCACAGACATTATTTTAACAGTTTTAGAAACTTATTATTTTAACAGTTTTAGAGTGTTTTCTATCCAAATATATCTACCAATGCATATCCTAGGTTCTGGGCCTGAGTAACAGGCAGTTTACTTTGGGCATGCTTTTCATCCGGATGTCAAAATACTGCCCCCTAGCCCAAGGAGGTTTTAACCTTTCTAGTGCAGGGGTTCCGCTAGCGACAACATTCCACTGAAAAGGCAGCGCGCAAAATTCAAAAAAAAGATAAACATCTTGTTAATCTACCCATCGTGTCCAATTTCAAAAATGCTTTACAGCTAAAGCACAACATATGATTATGTTAAATCACCGCCAAGTCGAAAAAACACAGCCAAAGATAGGAGTCACAAAGTAGAAATATAGATAAAATGAATCACTAACCTTTGATCTTCATCATGACACTCATAGGACATCATGTTACACAATACATGTATGTTTTGTTCGATAATGTGCATATTTATATCCAAAAATCTCAGTTTACATTGGCGCCTTTATGTGCAGTAATGTTTTGATTCCAAAACATCTGGTGATTTTGCATAATAAACATTGATAAAAGATACTAGTGTTATTCACAGAATTAAAGATAGACTTCTCCTTAATGCAACCGCTGTCAGATTTCAAAAAAAACTTTACGGAAAAAGCATAATCTGAGAACGGCGCTCAGAACCCAAAACAGCCAGAGGAATAGCAGCCATTTTGGAAGAACACCATAAATATTCACTTACCTTTGACTGATTTGTTCCATAAAGTTCCATCATTTATGTCCAAATAGACACTTGTTGTTAGCGTGTTCAGCCCAGTAATCCATCTTCACGAGGCGCGAGCATTTCATCCAGATAAAAACTCGAAAAGTTCCGTTACAGTCTTTTAGAAACATGTCAAACGATGTATGGAATCAAGCGTTAGGATGTTTTTAACATAGGAAGTGCAACCTCATCCATATCTCTATGTTCTCAGTAGGCCAAGCTTTGAAAAACTACAAACCTCAGATGTCCCACTTCCTGGTTGGATTTTTCTCAGGTTTTCACCTGCCATTTGAGTTCTGTTATACTCACAGACCTCATTCAAACAGTTTTAGAAACTTCAGAGTGTTTTCTATCCAATACTAATAATAATATAAAATATATATTAGCATCTGGGACAGAGTAGGAGGCAGTTTACTCTGGGCACGCTATTCATCCAAAAGTGAAAATGCTGCCCCCTATCCCAATAAGGTTAAATGGGTTTACATTCAAAAGTCTGCAGGGCCAGACAGGTTACCAGGAAGCGTACTCCGAGAATGCGCTGACCAGCTGGCAAGTATTTTCAGTCACTACCCAATCGGTAATACCTACATGTTTCAAGCAGACCACCATAGTTCCTGTGCCCATGAACACCAAGGTAACCTGTCTAAATGGCTATTGCCCCGTAGCACTCACATATGTAGCCATAAAATGCTTTGCTCACATCAACACCATCAGCCCAGATACCCTGGACCTACTCCATTTTGCATACCGCCACAACAGATTCACAGATGACGCAATCTCTATTGACCTCCACACTGCCCTTTCCCACCTGGACTAAAGGAACACTTAAGTCACTACAGCTTAGTGTTCAACACCATAGTGCCCTCCAAGTCATCACTAAGCTAAGGACCTTGGGACTGAACACCGCCCTCTGCAACTGGATCCTGGATTTCCTGCTTAGTCCCTTCCTGTACTCCCTGTTCACCCAAAACTGTGTGGCCGTGCACGACTCCCAACACCATCATTAAGTTAGCCGACGACACAATGGTGGTAAGCCTGATCACCGACGACGATGAGACAGCCTATAGGGATGAAGTCAGAGACCTGGCAGTGTGGTGCCAGGACAACAACTTCTCCCTCAACGTCAGTAAGACAAAGGAGCTGATCGTGGACTATTGGAAACGGAGGACTAAATGCACCATCATTCACATTGACAGGGCTGTAGTGGAGCGGGTTGAGCGCTTCAAGTTTCTCTGTGTCCACATCACTACGGCTTTATCATGGAGGGCACAATTTCTCTTTCCATTCCAGGAGGCTGAAAAGATTTTTCATGGGTCCTGAGATCCTCAAAAGGTTCTACAGCTGCACTATATAGGGCATCTTGACTGGCTGCATCACCGCTTGGTATGGCATCTGCTTGGCTTCCAACAGCAAGGTGCTACAGAGGGTAGTGCTTATGGCCCAGTACATCACTTTGGCCGAGCTCCCTGCCATCCAGGACCTCTATACCAGGTGGTGTCAAAATTAACACTATATAGTCAATAGGGTGCCGTTTAGGACACAACCTGAGAGTTAGATAGTCAGTCTGAATCCACTCTGGTTTGAAACCCTGGTGAGGCTGTGCTGACAGGGAGTAACGGCTCATAGTAATAGGAAAGAGTGGTCCACTCCATTGTTTACTGTGCAAATTCACAGGGAATTTGGTTTGACCCCCTTGATTTTGTGTCACATGGACTTTTTCATGGTTTAAGGGTTAAGTGGGGTGTTGAAAGTGTAATCGTCTCTTAGTGGTGGATGGATCCATTCATTTTTTCTAAAATGAGACATTCTAATTTTCCTGAAAAGCAACAATTTACTACTATTAAACAGGATTATTCTCTGTAGTATAGTGAGGCCGTATAGAAGTTTTGTAAAAAAAAAAAAATTGCATGACTTTTAAAATTGCTGACTTTTAAAATGAATTTCCATGTAAATGGACAATAAAATGTATCTTTGAAGAAAATTAACGTGTTTAATTTTGCAGGGCATCGTGAAACTAGACATTTTCCTGTTCCCTCGCCCCTGTAAACCACCAGACTCACAGACATGGAGGGTAAAGAAGAGATCAGTGACACAGACAGTGGTATCATTCTCCACTCTGGTAAGCACCAAATACGTTTATCAACTTCCATGACACTAACATTTATTCATTATAATGGGACACCTATAGTGAGAGATTAGTCCCAAAAATGTCTAACTTGTCATGGGTTTTGTCTTAAAAACCTATTTGTGTTCCAGTTATAATGAAGTAGTAAGCAAGCAAGCCACACTACTCAAAAGTGGTTTATAATCCTTTTATTTATTCTTTGGTGCTCCATTTCTAAGAAGATGCCGTGGCCACTACCAATGGTTTCTATAAACCAGTAGCTGAGCTATTGCTGGTCACATTCTTCACTGCAGATGTTATTTAGTCTTTTACCCACAATGGAGATTATCCATCCAGACAGAATCGGGGGTTTTTGTCATTCAGTCATTGCCATGTTTTCTACTGTTTATATTCTCCTGCATGGTTGCCATTCCGGTGGCAGTTTCTGTGTGACATCTTTATTTATCTGTCACACCCCCGGTGGCTTTCACCGCTGTCTGTCAGTACCTGCAGGGATTGAGTTGATAATCTCTGAAAGCATGTGACACACAATGCAGCTGGCCTGGAGACATTAGTAGCCCTGTGAATGAACTCAGGGTTTTCGTCCCAAATGGCATCCTACTCCCTATATTGTGCACTACTTTTGGGCTACCCACAGGGTTCTCGTCAAAAGTAGTGCACTATGTAGGGAGTAGGGTGCCATTTGGGATGTAACCCAGTTGTCATTAGTCTCCGGTGGTTCTGTAGGGCAACCACATTGTTTATCACCTTGGTTTCACTCCCAGGTTGATACTATCAGTCAATAAAACACATAATAGTATGAGTACAGACACTCATTGTGTCTTAAGAGAAACATGTCTTGTCTAGGTGTCATCTTGGCTCACCATCTTCAACGTTGCTGCTCGTGAATGGGGCAGAACCTCAGGATTGGAGCAACATTTTTGGTTGCATTTGTATCGAAACCTTTTTTTAAAAGTTTTGGTCATAGTTTATTCTTTCCAGTCAGTTGGGCTATCTGCGTGATACAGCTGCAACCATATGAAATTGACAAGCAAGCATTACCAATTTGAAAACTTGGGCCAAAGAATTGTGTCCATCTATCTATAACCTCGCTCTTTTCAATCCTTAGACTTCACAGTAGCCTCTTTGTCATTGTGTGTCCCAGGACCTGATAGTCCTGCCACCATTATGAAGGACGTGACCACTCACACCCGGGCCGTCAAGCTCAAGCACCAGTCACTGGAAGACCGACTAGAGCTCTGCCTACTGGAGCTGAAGAAGCTTTGCATCCGAGAGGCTGTGAGTACCCCTGGATATAGGACACACATGTTAGGTACAGACACATGTTACACACAGACTCACTCCACTATCAGGGTTCAGGCCATTTTCACCATGACATTAGTTGGAATTTCCCCATCAGTGAAACCATGACCGTGATGGGGGGAGGGGGGCGTGGCTTTCATAGAGATGTTAATCAAGCTCTGACAAAGACACCAATACGAAAGCTTAATATACTAAACTGATACTGTCAAGACAATTGTGAGTTTGTATTTTTTATTTTGAGATGTTAATGAAAAAATTGCCTGGCACTCTGAAACTACTGAGGCAATAAAGACTGCCCACAGTCTGAAATGAAAGGCTTTGGTTTGTTTTGTTGGGTTTTAAGACAAGTTGGGGCAATTTGGAGGCAGCCAATGGACCTTAAGTTTCCCTATTAGTCAACACTAAATTATCTCTCCCATACCTGGCTCTCTGCAACTAATTCAGCCCTGACAATGTCCCTGTCTCATCCGTCATCGTTATGAGGGGCTGCTTCCCATAGTGCACTACTTTGGACTAGTGCCCTATGTAGGGTGCTATTTGGGATACAGACCAGTTCTGATCATTATTTTCTGTTGAAAATTGGGCTTGGCTCTCCTGTCGGGACTTGTCTTGTCAAGGTGTGCTGCCCGGTAGGAGGCTCTGATGACACCTCTTCATGCTCTCAGGAACACGACAGTGACTCAGATCATGACCAACCGTTCTGACACTATTGTCTTTGTCTGGGAGAAAAAATAGACCTTTTTTATTGAGACTGACACAAAACAAACACAGGGTGTGGTGTGTGTTATGTCTGTTCCCAAATGAAATCAATAATAATGCAATTTCTCACACTCAGGTTGAGTTTGTGTTGCTAGAAGGTAGACCAGTGAGATGAATACACTGGGCTGGTGAGGCTTTAAGAATGTGTTGTGAAAGAGTAGGAACTATAGAAAAGCAGCATTGCGTAACAAACATTTGAGAACAATATCCATGTCCCAGCATGTAAGGCAGGATAGATTTTTGTTAAACAATATTTCAAAATGAAGGGAAAATAAAATTAACTCAATGAGGGTTCATGGAACTTGGTAGATTTGGAGGGAATGGGGACCAATTGACTCTGAATTACTAACTAATATAATATGTATACTGAACAAATATATGAACGCAACATTTAACCTTTTATTTAACTAGGCAAGTCAGTTAACAACAAATTCTTATTTACAATGACGGCCGAGGAACAGTGAGTTAACTGCCTTGTTTAGGGGCAGAATGACTGAGTTTTACCTTGTCAGCTCTGGGATTCGATCTTGCAACCTTTTCAGTTACTGGCCCAACGCTCTAACCACTAGGCTACCTGCCGCCCCAGGCATTCAACATTTTCAAAGATTTTACTGAGTTATAACTCATATAAGGAAATCAGTCAATTAAAATAAATTCATTCAGCATTAATCTACGGATTCCACATGACTAGGCTGGGGTGCAGCCATGGATGGGCCTTGGAGGCCACAGGCCCACCCAATTGGCAGCCAGGCCCACACACTGGGGGTGAGTTTCAATCCCACAAAAGGGCTTTATTACAGACATAAATAGTCCTCAGCACCCCCCTGACAAATTCTAAAAATTACATTGGGGGCAGCTTATGGTAGAGAAATGAACATGCAACAGGTCTGGTGAACATTCCTGCAGTCAGCATACCAATTGGATGCTCCCTCAAAACTTGACATCTGTGGCATTGTGTTGTGTGACAAAACTGCACACTTTAAAAGTGGCCTTTTATTGTCCTCAGCACAAGGTGCACCTGTGTAATGATCATGTTGTGTCTTCATATGCCACACCTGTAAAGTGGATGGATTATCTTGGCAAATGAGAAATGCTCACTAAAAGGGATGTAAACAAATTTGTCCTCCAAATTTGAGAGAAATCAACATTTTGTGCATTTGGAAAACTTTTTTATTTTGTCTCATGAAACATGGGAACAACACTTTATATGTTGCATTTTATATTTTTGGATACAATTTGTATGTCTCTGCATCCAGTATGAAGGAAGTTAGTGGTAGTTTTGCAAGCCAATGCTAACTAGTGTTAATGCAATGACTGGAAGTCTACGATAACAGACTGCCAGTCATTGCGATAACGCTAGTTAGCAATTACCTTCAAACTGCACGCATACATAAAAATGGTATCCACGAGTTCATCGGACTCTGGGGAAGTAGAGAAAGGGATTAATTGACAAAATCTCGAAGTATTCCTTTAACATACAGTGCATTCGGAAAGTATTCAGACCCCTTCCCTTTTTCCACATGTTACATTACATCCTATTCTAAAATTGATTCAATTAAAAATGTTCCTCATAAATCTACATACAATATTCCATAATGACAAAGCATTAATAGTTTTTTAGACATTTTTGAAAATGTATTAAAAATTAATAACTAAAATATCAGTATTTAGACCCTTTGCCATGAGACAAGAAATTGAGCTCAGGTGCATCCTGTTAGCATTGTTCACCCTTGATGTTTCTACAACTTCATTGGAGTCCACCTGTGGTAAATTCAATTAATTGGACATGATTTGGAAAGGATCAACTCCTGGCTTTATAAGGTCCCACAGTTGACAGTGCATGTCAGAGCTAAAAGTCGAAGGAATTGTCCGTATAGCTCCGAGACAGGATTGTGTCGAGACACCAATCTGGGGAAGGGTACCAAAACATTTCTGCAGCATTGAAGGTCTTCAAGAACACAGTGGCCTCCATCATTCTTGAATAGAAGAAGTTTGGAACCACCAAGACTCTTACAAGAGCAGGCCGTCTGGCCAAACTGAGCAATCGGGGAGAAGGGCCTTTGGTCAGGGGGGTGACCAAGAACCCGATGATAACTCTGGCAGAGCGCCAGAGTTCCTCTGTGGTGATGGGAGAACCTTCCAGAAGGACAACCACCTCTGCAGCACTCCACCAATCAGGCCTTTATGGTAGTGGCCAGACAGAAGCCACTCCTCAGTAAAACAGGCACATGACAGCACGCTTGGAGTTTGCCAAAAGACACCTAAAGGACTCTCAGACGATGAGAAACAAGATTATCTGGTCTGATGAAACCAAGATTGAACTATTTGGCCTGAATGCCAATCATCCCTACGGCACCATCCCTACGGTGAAGCATGGTGGTGGTAGCATCCTGCTGTGGGGATGTTTTTCAGCTGCAGGGACTTGGAGAATTGTCAGGATTGAAGGAAAGATGAACGGAGCAAAGTACAGAGAGATCCTTGATGAAAACCTGCTCCAGAGCGTCCAGGACCTCGGACTGGGGTGAAGGTTCACCTTCCAACAGGAGAAGGACCTGAAGCACACAGCCAAGACAACGCAGGAGTGGCTTTGGGATAAGTCTCTGATTGTCCTTGAGCAGCCCAGCCAGAGCCCGGATTTGAACGTCTCTGGGGAGACCTGAAAATAGCTGTGCAGCTACACTCCCCATCCAACCTGACGGAACTTGAGAGGATCTGCAGAGAAGAATGGGAGAAACTCCCAAATACAGGTGTGCCAAGCTTGTAGCGTCATACCCAAGTAGAATCAACAAAGTATATGGGAGTTAAGAGTATGAATAGTTATGTAAATGTGATATTTCAGTTAGATTTTTTTGCAATTAAAAAAATCAAAAACCTTTTTTGTTTTGATTAGGGGGTATTGTGTGTAGATTGATGAGCGGGAATGTTTGTTTAATCCATTTCAGAATAAGGCTGTAACATAAAGAAATTGAAAGTCAAGGTGTCTGTATGCTTTCTGAATGAACTGTACATTTATTTTTGTTGCGTTGCATTAACAGAATATGATCCATCACATTTGAACCAGCTTACATCTGGTGTCTTTTTCCCATGTCATATAGGAGCTGACTGGTCGGCTGTCTGCAGACTACCCTTTGCTGCCTGGGGAGAAGCCACCTCAAATCCGCCAACGAATCGGAGCTGCCTTCAAACTAGAAGAGCAGAGCATCCCACAGGGAGCAGTGGTAAAGAGCCTGACAGGGTTTGGGCATGGACAATATTGTAATTTACACTGACTATCCCTTTAACAGTAGTTGTAAAAGCCACACACACAGGTGTACTTAGTACTGAAGGCCACTCCCGTGGTTCCCCTTGGAGAAATATTATGTTTCTCAATTCAAGCCATCGTCCTACCTTCCTTGCCACCAACCATCAATAATCAAGCTTCTTTCATCGTAAGAGCCAGGAAGAGATCTTTCATGTTCAGCCACTCATGTTTGCCCAACCTCCTTTTGTCACATCCTGTAGAACTCTGAGCTGAACTCTGTGGAAGCTGAGCTATCCCTGCAGTTGCAGATACACAAAGCGGTCCAAAGACTGTGCTGTGAGGAACACCAGAGCAAGGCGGTGAAGAGAAGCCGGTTACAGCAGTGCAAGCGTGAGGAGAAGAAAGTCAAACAACTGCAGGACACAGCGTTTCAGCTGCGCCTACAGCATGGGCGGTCTTCACCACGGCCAGACTGCACCAGCACACAGAGAGGTGAGCGCCACCCTGCTGGCCAACTGATAAAATAACATTGAAATCTTTCCTCTCTGACCTGAGATTAATGGATTAATACGGTTGTTCGCTATGCTTTTGTTTTCAGATCAGGGCACTTCTGATGATAGCTCTCTGTCGGATTCGGCACTGCTCGACGAAGGTTAGAGTCACTGTGCAAAAATTTGTCTTGTAAAAGTTCTATTGATAAGCATGTTATGACAATACCACCAAAGTACTTAATAACACTCTGAATTCAATTGTATCTTTACTTTTCTCCAGTAGAGGTGATTAGTCAGTCATCTCAACCATCCGTGGAGCTCCCTCACCTAGGAGGACCAGTAGATCCTCCCCAGCCTCCCCTTGACCCCTCACACCCCCCTGGGCCTAGCCCCCACGAGTCTCCCACTACTACTCCAACCCTGGAGGAGCTACAGTCTCTTTTCAACACCAGCCTGGAATTGGAGCCCCCTCCCATCGAGCACTCGCCCTGGACAGAGTCCAGTCTGGACCAGCCTTACCAGAAGACCAAGAAGAAGTCACACTCTGGTAGCAGAAAGTCAAGGTAAAGGCCAAGGGAGAACCCACTGTGCCTCCTGTAATTTTATATGAACACTACCCTTGAATTTATTGTACAGGAAAGCCCAAGAATAGCTATAATTTAAGCTTCACAAGTTGGTGAAAGCTCTCTTAAACACAAGTCATTATGGCTTTGTAATTGTTTCCATGTAGCCTAATATAAGATTAACTTGGCTTTTTGAATTCATGCAGCTCCATAGTTGAACCCAAATAGATCTACCTTTATGAGAAACCACAAGATCAGGAATCTGCTTTGACAGCACTTATATGAAACTTAAACTCCATTTGATATTTGAAAAATGAGAGTTCCTTTTCAAGTGGTTTCGCTCAAGTTGGCATTAATACGTACCTTGTTATTTTGGGGAGGAAATTACTTGGGAACATTCTGATTCAAGTTGTGACTCGTCTTTGAGTGAAAGCTCGAATAGACTGATACAAGGGCACATGGAACAGGTTCAAGCGTGCAAAGTACACGCACTCATTTGGCCAACTCATGGCTCTCCTCTGAATAAAAACATCTTCGGGGTTTAGTCATTAACCCAGTTCTCTCTCCTTCCTGTCCATGTTGTTACCTTTCTGCAGTAGTCCAGCCACGACCCCTGTGTTGCCTCCTGTGGACGCCTGTTGTAGAGACACGGCCCTGACACTGCAGTTCTCCTCCCATCTCAAACTGAGCTACACCCAGTCCAACAGCGCCCCATCCACCCCGGAGATGCACCTTCGCCGCCAGCTCTCTCTCAGGTCATCAAATTAAAATGTTTTACATTTTGGTAGTTGTTCTTCGAGTGACTTAGTCAGTGCATTCAACTAAGGTAAGTAAGACATCCACATCTCACAGTCACACAACACCACTGTCCATTTGTATATCTCATTCACACTGTCCCCACACCGCTTGAATCTTGAGACTGTATCTTACAAATTAGTGTTGAGTTTGTACTGTTTTGGCCTTGTTTTTAATGCTTCTATGTAATATTTTAGACTTCCCAACAGTGAGCCTCCGTTGAACCTGGATAAGGATCGAGGACGTACCCGTGTTCCCAGGAGGCTACTAACGGATTACGTGGTAACGTCTCCAGGCGAGTCCCCTGTCCTGAGGGCAGGCTACGGAAATCCCATATACCATTCCAGCTCTGAGACTGAGGACAGTAACTCTGAACACTCTGCCCCATCCTACACCAGTTCACCATGTCGTGAGATGCCTTGTGACCTGCCCAGGCAGTCTCAGCTCACCTATAAGTACCAACACTCCAGCCCCAATGACAATCATCGACCAATGGCCTACCCCCCAGGCCCCGGCTTCTACCAGAACCCCCAGCACCAGTCCAACCCCAGCTTCCACAGGGGTTACTATGACAACAGGATGGTCTACCCTTCAGAGATGGATATGACCAGGCTGTATCATGGCACCCCGCTCCCCTGTCACCCCAGCCAGTATGAACACTGGTACGAGGAGGCCCCTTTGCACCCCCAGTGGGCTCTCAGGTCCCTGCCCCCTCACATCAGACTGTCCCGCGCCCCTTCGCTCCGGGAGTACCCTCACCACCCATCCAGAGGCCTCCCCCAGCAGGTGGTAAACGAAGAGCTCAAGTCGTGGCACCAGCGCAAACAGTTCAGACCTCGCTCCCTGGACAGACAGGGCGCGGCCAGGGTGAGGAGTGTACAGTCACCTCTCACCCAGCACAACAAGTACCCTGAACAGGTAAACTGCCACAATGGCACTTCACTCTCTAAATGACTATAGTTGCTCAATATGAAGTTACTGTCTTTGCAGAAGTACTGTTAGCACCAGGCAGGTTCCCTGTAACTGAATATCACTGGATTATATTACTGTCAGGTCGGTGTCAGTCGGTGCACCGCAGGCTTTAGAGAAGGGGATTTCTAATCAAGTTAAGATGGATGATACGGAGGTGCTGTGTCCAGACCTGTCTGCAAGTTCCATCGAATCAACAGAACTCTTTTAAAATGTTTGTGTCGTATATTAATGCGGTCTTTACAAGTTAGCTTACTTTGCCAAACTCACACAGTTCAATAGAACACAATCACACCTGACAAACAAACAAGTATTACCTCCATGAACTAGTAAGCAAACTATGTGAGGACAGGACAACACACAACTCTTCAATGATACTCGTCTCAGCACGTTTTATGACGGGGAAGGCAACCCTGTTCCTGGAGTGTCACAGGTACTGCAGGATTTTGTCCCAACTAGACACCACACGGAACAACTAAGGTAATTGATCGGTTCAGTGATTGCCTAAAGCACTCCTGGTGTTCCAGGTTGGTTAAATCAAAAGCATGAGGTACCTACAGCACTCCAGGACAAGGGATGCCTACCTGTTTTATGACTTTCAATCTACACACAGTACCCCAAAATGACAACGCGAAAACATGTTTTTTGAATACAAAACTTCATATTAAAAATACTAAACCATATTCAGACCCTTTGCTATAAGACTCAATTGAGATAAGGTGTTTCCATTGATCATCCTTGAGATGTTTCTACAACTTGATTGTCTACCTGTGGTAAATTCAATTGATTGGACATGATTTGGAAAGGCACGCACCTGTCTATATAAGGTCCCACAGTTGACAGTGCATGTCAGAGCAAATTCCAAGCCATGAGGTCGAAGGAATTGTCCGTAGAACTCCGAGACAGGATTGTCGAGGCACAGATCTGCGGAAGGGTACGAAAAATGTATGCAGCATTGAAGGTCCCCAAGAACACAGTGGCCTCCATCATTTTTGAATGGAAACAGTTTTGAACCACCAAGACTCTTCCTAGAGCTGTCAACCCTGCCAAACTGAGCAATCAGGGGAGAAGGGGCTTGGTCAGGGGGGTGACCAAAAACCTGATGGTCACACTAACAGAGCTGAAGAGTTCCTCTGTGGAGATGGGAGAACCTTCCAGAAGGACAACCATCTCTGCAGCACTCCACCAATCAGGCCATTATGGCCAGAAGGAAGCCACTCCTTAGTAAAAGGCACATGACAGCCTGCTTGGAGCTTTCCAAAAGGCACCTAAAGGACTTTCAGACCATGCAAAACAAGATTATCTGGTCTGATGAAAACAATATTGAACTCTTTGGCCTGAATGCCAAGCATCACGTCTGGAGGAAACTTGGCACCGTCCCTATGGTGAAGCATGGTGGTGGCAGCATCATGCTGTGGGGATGTTTGTTAGAGGCAGGGACTGGGAGACTAGTCAGGATCGAGGGAAAGATGAACAGAGCAAAGTACAGAGATCCTTGATGAAAACCTGTACCAAAGCGTTCAGGACCTCGGACTGGGGTGAAGGTTCACCTTCCAACAGGTCAACGTCCATAAGCACACAGCCAACAAAACACAGGAGCAGCTTTGGGACAAGTCTCTGAATGTCCTTGAGTAGCCCAGCCAGAGCCCAGACTTGAACACGATCGATCATCTCTGGAGAGACCTGAAAATAGCTGTGCAGCAACGCTCCCCATCCAACCTGACAGGAGCTTGAGAGGATCTGTAGAGAAGAATTGGAGAAACTCCCCAAATACAGGTGTGCAAAGCATACCCAAGAAGACTCAAGGCTGTAATTGCTGCCAAAGGTTCTTCAAAAAATATCAAATCAAATCAATTTTAGAATAAGGCTGTAACATCACAAAATGTGGAAAAAGTCTAGGGGTATGAGTGCATTCCGAATGCACTATCTTTTGAGTTCAGATACAGTTAAAGAAAATCTATGGAGGCAGGTGGTGAGTCAATGTGATTTTTAAGACCTTGAAATTATTATAATATGAGAGGCAGTGGGTATCCTGAGTTTGATTTATTTTTTATTCTCCCCGCAGAGGGTAAGGTGTGGGAATGTTCATGCATGAGAGGAAGACCCAGGTGCCACATTCCTGTATCATTTTACTGTCTACCCTTCAGCGATGATTTATATTGCCAGCTGTTGAAAAAGCATGGGCAGCTGTAGTACAGTACTGTACAGTACTGGATCTAATATTTTGCAGCAGTAGTAGTAGTAGCAGCAGTAGCAGCAATTCTTAATTTCAGGGGATGGTCTGATCACAGCAAGTAAAGGAGGTTTGAGAGACATTCAGACAGCTGCAGTGTGGGAGTGAACATACTGTACGTGTGGCCCTCCCATCGTCAACCTCACCCCTGAATCATACAGTGTCACGCTGAGTCACATTGTGGCTCACTGTAGAGAAATGACACACCCTTGTGGATCAGCTGCTAAAACCTAAAAGCCAAGCTTTTTCAGACACTGGCTGTTTTGAACTCTTATGACGTCGTTATGGAGCTCTCAATGGTGAGGTTATACCACAGTGCTATTACTGCACTTCCTTTAACATATTTGTATATCCAACTTCCTGGTGTTGTGAGAACTGAGTAATACAGCAGCTGAGCCCTTGGTGTCTGCTGTAGGGCAGTATACTCACTCCTGGCCCTGAAGGGTTGCAGGGAACCACCAGTAGAAACATTATTGCAATGATCTACTTTGTTGCCTTCTCTCCATACTATGAACCAATAATGTTATTTCTTGTGATATTTAAAAGCCTAACTCTATTAGTACTGACTTGAAAAAACAGACATTGAAATAAATGTTCCCTGTTTTTGTCGTCCCATCTGCAGGCTCCCCAGAGACGTGTCATCCAGAGGGCAGCGGACGGGTCCCCAGTGCAGTGGTTTGTGGATGACGACTCTGAGATCGTCAGTCAGGTGTAGGACTATTGAGAGGGCCCCCAGTGCCACCCTCTCTCTGGAAAGCTCTGACCTCCCCCGGCCCACAGAGCCCTATTTATTCATTAATTTATTACATCACTGGACTTGGTGCTGATATGAGATGAGAGAGAGCGAGAGACTGGGCATAGTATCAAAGAGGATCTGAGGCTTTATATTATTGACTTCAACATGTTACCAGGGCAACACGAAAGTCAAAGCCACAAAGCAACAGACTACAACGTTCCCCTGGTGCTTCCCTTTTTACTGTGAAAGAGCCGCTGTGTTGAACATTCTTTCATGGTTAGTTTGTTAGCTGTTTTTTTGTACGGATCTATTGATGTGTTAAGTACTATCGAAAATGTTTCTAAAATATATTTAGATATTGTTTTTCAAAAAAGGAAAAAGTTTCTCTTTAGAAATGAATAAATAATTAAATAAAGATTTATAATGTTAATCCTATCAGTGTCATTCTGTTAAACTTTCTTCAGAGTTGGGAATTCAGTTCCAACGGGAAGTTTCTGAGTGGTGATATGCATAGGATCAGAATAAGTACCAATATTATTATCATTGGTTACACATTATTTTGTCATCATTTGACCATTCAGTGTTGACGGTGCACTATCTTTTATCAATTTACTAGTCTCTCCCTGACAGACATTTGCAGCAAAAAAGCTCTTTGACTGGCAACCAAGTTCAAGTTACTGCCGGTTGCATTCATGGCTCATGATTGCCCCCTGCTTTTGGACATTCATTATGCCCATGATAAACCCTTAATTTATAATGCATTATAATACACTTTTTGTATATAGATTATTGGTACTTGAAAGTTGGACTTTATTTAACCATGGATGTCACATTGAACAATACATACTACAAAACAACTTAAATCCAAAATTGGGGGGGATTTTAAGAATCCCCCCAAGAAGTTGTTTTGGGGATTACCATGCTATTTCAATGTCAATACATTGTTATGCAGCATAATTAAACATTTGATTTCCAATTTTGGGATGAAGTTGGCAAAACATTGCAATGGCCAATTGGAAAACCAATTGTCATTAAACGTGTCAAAAATCTTAGGAATATGTGGGACAAGAATATAACATACATTATGTTGCTAGTGACAAGGGGAAATTAAACAAAATGGTACAAACAGAATGTAAATGAGGCTCAGGTACAAAACCTGTGGAGAATTTCAATAAGGGAATGTTAACTGCTCAGAGGAGCCACAGACTGCCAACTTAATATGCAAAATGTACACACTTGAGGATAAAGAACCTGTTTCTGATCTTCATCCTGATATGGAGTGTCATTGGTGCAGCTCAATCAAATCTCAGACACCCAAGATATTGGGAATGAATACTACCACCTAGAGACAAAGTTGTAGTAGAGGTTTATCAGATGAGGAAATCGTAAACTCTATGAAAACTGAATCAAATGAGCAGCATGTAATTGGAGAGGTTGACATCGAAATAAGCGAGGAAGGATCTACAGACCCTACTGAGTATTCAGAAACAACCTTTTTATTGTGGCACCCAGAATAGTTTTTGCCAGAACAGGGTAGAATGCTTCAGGAAACAGTGCTTAGCCAGTGGAAAAGTAAGTCAGCTAGCAAGGCATTGTTTTCATTTTATAACAAGTGATAAGCAGAAATAAGGGAGTACTTTCTCAGTAGTAGATGTGTTTCCCTTTAAAACAGTCCCATTGAACACAGCTAATAGCTAGCTAACGTTAGCCAAACCACGCTAACTAGCTACTGTTAGTGCAACCCTAAGTAACAGTACATATGAAGACAAAAAATGATCAGGTCTACTGTACATCTTACTGTAGAAATGATTGTTGAAAACAAGTCTAGGTTGGAGCTTTTGCTGTTAAACTGATTTGAAGCAAGATTCTTTTTGAGGCAAACACACACACAGTTCTGGGTTGCTTATCTACAGCAGGAAGCGGTCTCCTGCCTGACTGAGAAAGCATTAGATGCTCTGATCCAGTTTGGCACCACATACCTATGCGAGTCAGGGTTCTCAACTCTGGCATACTTTTTTTTAAAGTACAGAAACAGACTCAAAGCTGAGCATGACCTCAGGGTTGCACTGTAATAAACTGAGCACAGAAAAGACATGCTTGTTGAAAACTTCAACCAGCCACACACCTCTGATTAGGACTGTGTGTGTGTGTGTGTGTGTGTGTGTGTGTGTGTGTGTGTTCTGTTATACTGCTGTGTGATGTGATCAATTAGTTTATTCCAGTTCAGAATTAAAAGTATTTATTGTATTTTAACAGCAACAGTTCCAACCTAGAAAGATATTTAAGTGTTTTTAATCAAATAGCATGAATTGCTATTTATATGGGTATTTAATTTAATTGTAATTTGTTTTTGTCTATATTGCATTTGTTTTAAGCATAAGGGCAATGAAATGTACAAATATTTACGTCTAGTTGCATGTTTTCATAAGCTTTGGTCCCAGGAAAACATAGGATTTCTCATTTGGGTCCTTAAGGACCACTGGCATAAGCCAGTATAGTATGTATTACATATACAGTGCTTCGAATTGTGGCTACCTATGGAATGGGTGGGGTAAAAAGCCAGCAACACTGTGTATTATTCAAAGCCCCATGAAATGACACCATACATGTACATTTTATATATCCGACGTAAGTATTTCCTACAATACTTTTACTGCGGCACCCAGATACGGACCCTACTAAATATTCCCTAATGTAAAAACGGCCAGCTCATCTCCTTTTCAAGACCCCAAATGTTTTTATTTTTTTAAATAAGGTCTTGGCAATCATCATTTTATTAGCCAATCAGCAGCCTTTTTCCCCGGGACTTATTGTAATACTGGACCAGGCAGGGCCTCAGGCAGTCTGTAGTTTTTGTTCTGCTGACCAACCGATGTTTGTCTCCTGCTTATTCTCAGTGGTGTAAAGTACTTAAGTAAAAATACGTTAAAGTACTACGTTTTTTTGTTGTATCAGTACTTTACTATGTATACTTTACTATTTATACTAGTTTTACTTTTACTTCACTACATTTCCAAAGAAACATTATACTCCATACATTTTCCTTTACACCCAAAGGTACTCCTTACATTTTGACAGGACACGCACTTATCAAGAGAGCATGCCTGGTCATCCCTACTGCCTCTGATCTGGTGTACTCACTAAACACAAATGCTTTGTTTGTAAATTATGTCTGAGTGTTGGAGTGTGCCCCTGGCTATCCATCAATAAAAATACAAATGAAATAGTGGTGTCTCGTTTGCTTAATATAAGGAATTTGAAATTATTTATACTTTTACTTTTGATACTTAAGTATATTTTAGCAATTCCATTTAATTTGGATACTTAAGTATATTCAAAACCAAATTCTTTTAGACTTTTACTCAAGTAGTATTTTACTCTGTGACTAACTTTTGTCTTTTTTTTAAATGTATCTTTACTTTTACTCAAGTATGACATTAGAGTACTTTTCCACCACTGCTTATTCTACCACCTGAGAAAAATGTTATTTTCTTTCAGATGTTTTATTGTGCATGCAGTTAAATAAGCACAATTAGTATCACAGAGAGTGGTGTTGTGTGTGTGGATCTTCATTAAACCCTTGAACTGGAACTACTGCTTCCTTGTGTTCTGAACGGACACCCTGTGGTGGTTGCTACCGGCCTAAAATCCAGCACCTACATTTTCCATCCCTTTTTATTGGATTCTTTAACACCCCATATTTTTCTCCTACAATACTTCTACTGCGGAACCAAGAATAGTGTTTGCTCTATAAACCAATATGTATTCCATATACAGTGATTCGCATTGGTGGCATTTATTGGACCATGGAACATGTTTTAAAAGCCAAATGTCACTTAAATATTAACAAATATGAATCATTGTAATTTATTTTTCATATATCATGAATTAAACAGGTTATTGACACTTTTCTACTATTATGCGGGGACTTTTATTTTGAAGATTTCCGTGACCCAGAAGTACTTTTTTTGTGTGTTGATGCTGGAGAGGTGCAGCTGTTGGATGCCAATCGCCGATATACACCCCACCGAGGAAGAAGAAGAAGCGGTGCAGCCAATCGTTGGAGGAAGACTCACGTTTACCCAGTTATTCTTGCTGTAGGCTACTAAAATATGGAAAAATCTCTCAAACTGCACTCCGATCTAGCAGAGGACGTGGCTACGTCTTCGAGCTTTCGTCAATTTAAGATAAAACACTTCCACTTGGATCTAAGCGTGGACTTTGAGAAGAGAACTTTGAGAGGAACTGAAACGCTACAGCTGAAATGCATCCAAGATTCTCAAAGCGAGCTACTGTTGGACATTCATCCCTCCCTCTCAATGCAAGAGGTGTCCTACTGCCGAAGTGAAGATGATTCGGATTCAGTGAAAGTAGAATTCATAACGCGCAATTTCACCAGTTATGGCACCACACTGGTTGTAAAATTCCCAGCACCATGTAAAATTGAGGAACAGTTTCGAGTGGTGGTCAAGTTTCTTGCATCCGATGGACCAGGGGTAAGTGAATGTCATTCAGCCTTCGTAACTAGAGTCAGTTTACCTAGCAACAACAACACTAGCTTGTTACTTCCAGATGATTGGTTACCAAGAATGTATTTCTATTTGAACCTATACAGAAGAAAAATACAAACACAACATGTAAAATGTTGGTCCCATTTTTAATGAGCTGAAATACACTTTATTTTTAAATATTTATTTGACATACGCACAAAAAGCTTATTTCTCTAATTTTGTGCTCAAATTTGTTTAAATCTCTGTTAGTGTACATTTATTTCTCCTTTGCCAAGATGATCTATCCACCTGACAGGTGTGGCATATCAAGAAGCTGATTAAACAGCATGATCATTATACAGGGCTGGGGACAGTAAAAGGCCACTAACATGTGCAGATTTGTCACAACACAATGCCACAGATGTGTAAAGTTTTGAGGGAGTGTACAATTGGCATGCTGACTGCAGGAATGTCCACCAGATTTCTTCACCTGCAGGATCATCTGAAACCAGTCACACAGACAGCTGATGAAATTGAGGAATAACTGAGGAATATTTCTGTCTGTAATAAAGCCCTTTTGTGGGGAATAATTATTTCTTATTGGCTGGGCCTGGCTCCCCAGTGGGTGGGCCTGGCTCTCAATTGGGTGGGCCTATGCCCTCCCAGGCCTATGGCTGCTCCTGCCCAGTCATGTGAAATTCAAAGATTAGGGCCTAATGAATTTAAATAAATTGACTTTTTTCCTTATGTGACCGTTCGCCTCGATTCGGTTTTATGTAGAAAAATGTGAATTAATTTTTAAATATTTTTTTAAATGTTGGATAAAAGTAGAGACTGGTATATCATACACTGCAGTTGAAGAACAATGGAAAAGTAATTCTGCTTTGAAAGTTCATAAACTTGTAACCCCACTTTTGAGAAAATGGTCCTGGAATGTTTTGGCACACCTACTGGAGAGCTCTTCTTTGTCTACATCCATTCAGCATCATTCACACCTTCTTAGCCTCACCCGTCTCTTTAAGGATTCACATGCGAGGCCATGTGTTAAACAGAGTGAGTAGTTTAGTAAACAACCAAAGATTAAGACTAAAAGTGGTAAAAGTAGTGGCCTACAAAAAGGAAAAATTCCAGGTAACAATACACTATCTAGTCCTTGGCCTGTATCCTAATCTGATTTTGGTGCAGGTCATGTTGTTCTTCACATTACCTTCTTTGGTAACGCACACTATATCAAATATGATCTAACTTTATAAGTCACATCCACAGGATACAGAAGGTGTAAACTGTACAGTTAAATGGTTACTTGCGCAGTAGCAATATAAAAAAGTGTCCAGATACAAATATTTTATAATTATTAGATGATGCTTACCTGACGCACATGAAATACAATAGATGGCCATAAGCACCGCCAGACACACCTGGCTAACTTGACGGGTCATGTAATCATCTGTCGAAGTGGAGTCTTGTTTAGTCATGTAGCTCGCTAGCTAGCTAAGCAATGGACTGGCATAATCCGAACTCATACGACTACCTATACAAATGTTGTCATAGCTGTAGTATGAATCTGCAGGTAGCTAAAGCTAACAACTAGGTTATCTGATTCAAATAATATTACTACACAGATCATACACATAACGTTCCATAACTAGCTAACAGTACTCTTTAACATTCAATGAAAACGACTGACAAAATTAAAAACGTATAATATCTTAAAATGTAGCTAGACTCTTACCCGTCCGTATACATGGATGAACACTTCACGGTAGACTGGAACCATTTAACTCTGTTTTGTTTGTAGCTACATCTTGTTTGGCCAGCATTGTGTCAAGTCACTGCGGTTTACACTGACTTTGGCGTGAGCAGAAAGTAGCCCATCACTTTTTCCAACTGATCTGTCGATTTAGCAGCTGCTAAATTCAGGGCGTCAATGTTGTTGAGAAAGGTCCTTTCTACCGTGCCGTTTTTTAAATTATGAACTGTAACTCAGTAAAATTGTTAATTGTTGCGTTTTTTTTTGTTCAGTATATTTAAAACCGTAAAACGTTTTTTTCTTTTTTCAAATTAGATCAACTCTGTTGGCTATACATTATATTCATAGTCTGCAACGTTTCATAGTTTTTAGTTTCACATTTCTTGGAAGTATGCACTCCATTTGGAAATTATTCAGACCCCTTGACTTTTAACACATTTTGTTAAATTACAACCTTATTCTAAATTGGATTATGGCATTGCCCCCCTCAATCTACACACAATACCCCATGTATTACAAATAAACATACACTACCGTTCAAAAGTTTGGGTTCATTTAGAAATGTCCATGATTTTGAAAGAAAAGCCATTGTCCATTGAAAATAACAATTGATCATAAATACAGTGTAGACATTGTTAATGTTGTAAATGACTATTGTAGCTGGAAACGGAGGATTTTTAAAGGAGTATCTACATAGGCGTGCGTACAGAGGCCTATTATCAGCAACCATCACTCCTGTGTTCCAATGACACGTTGTGTTAGATAACCCAAGTTTATCATTTTAAAAGGCTAATTGATCATTAGAAAACCCTTTTGCAAGGATATTAGCACAGCTGAAAACTATGGTGCTGATTTAAAAAAGAAAACTGGCCTTTAGACTAGTTGAGTATCTGGAGAATCAGCATTTGTGGGTTCGATTACAGGCTCAAAATGGCCAGAAACAAAGCACTTTCTTCCTAAACTCGTCGGTCTGTTCTGAGAAATGAAGGCTATTCCATGTGAGAAATTGGCAGAATAGAAAGAGGAGTGGGAGGCCTCGGTGCACAACTGAGCAAGAGGACAAGTACATTAGAGTATCTAGTTTGAGAAACAGACGCCTCACAAGTCCTCAACTGGTAGCTTCATTAAATAGTACTCGCAAAACATCAATCTCAACGTCAACAGTGAAGGAGGCGTCTCCAGGATCCTGGCCTTCTAGGCAGAGTTGCGAAGAAAAAGCCATATCTCAGACTGGCCAATAAAAATAAATGATTAAGATGGGCGAAAGAACACAGACACCGGACAGAGGAAGATTGGAAAAAAGTGTTATGGACAGACAAATCTAAGTTTGAGGTGTTCGGATCACAAAGGAACATTCGTGAGACGCAGAAAAAATGAAAGATGCTGTAGGAGTTCTTGACGCCATCTGTCAGGCATGGTGGAGGTTATGTGATGGTCTGGGGGTGCTTTCGTGGGAGATTTGTACAGGGTAAAAGGAATCTTGAAGAAGGAAGGCTATCACTCCATTTTGCAACACCATGCCATACCCTGTGAACGGCGCTTAAGTGGAGCCAATTTCCTCCTACAACAGGACAATGACCCAAAGCACAGCTCCAAACTATGCAATAACTATTTAGGGAAGAAGCAGTCTGCTGGTATTCTGTCTGTGCTGGCCACTCCATTATAGTCACCGGATCTCAACCCTATTTTGCTGTTGTGGGAGCAGCTTGACCGTATGGTACGTAAGAAGTGCCAATCCAACTTGTGAGAGGTGCTTCAGGAAGCATGGGGTGAAGTCGCTTCAGATTACCTCCACAAATTGACAACTAGAATGCCAACGGTCTGCATGGCTGTAATTGCAGCAAATGGAAGATTCTTTGACGAAAGCAAAGTTTGAAGGACACAATTATTGTTTCAATTAAAAATCATTATTTATAACCTTGTCAACGTCTTGACTATATTTCCTATTCATTTTGCAACTCATTTCATGTATGTTTTCATGGAAAACAAGGAAATATCTAAGTGACCCCAACTTTTGAACAGTAGGCACATGACAGCCTGCTTGGAGTTTGCCAAAAGACACCTAAAGACTCAGACCATGAGAAACAAAGATTATCTGATGAAGCAAAGATTGAACTCTTTGGCCTGAATGCCAAGCCTCACGTCTGGAGGAAACCTGACACCATCCCTACGGTGAAGCATGGTGGTGGCCGCATCATGCTGTGGGGATGTTTTTCAGCGGCAGGGACTGGAAGACTAGTCAGCATCGAGGGAAAGATGAACGGAGCAAAGTACAGAGAGATTCTTGATGAAGACCTGTACCAGAGAGCTCAGGACCTCAGACTGGGGCGAAGGTTCCCCTTCCAACAGGATAATGACCCGAAGCACACAGCCAGACAACACAGGAGTGGCTTCGGGACAAGTCTCTGATTGTCCTTGAGTGGCCCAGTCAGAGCCCGGAGTTGAACCCGATCGAACATCTCTGGAGAGTCCTGAAAATAGCTGTGCAGCAACACTCTCCATCCAACCTGACAGAGCTTGAGGATCTGCAGAGAAGAATGGGAGAAACTCCCCAAATACAGGTGTGCCAAGCTTGTAGTGTCATACCCAAGAAGACTCTAGGCTGTAATCACTGCCAAAGGTGCTTCAACAAAGTACTGAGTAAAGGGTCTTAATACTTAAGTAAATGTAATAATTCAGTTTATAATGAATAACTGTGCAAACATTTCTTAATCTGTTTTTGCTTTGTCTTGATGGGATATTGTGTGTAGATTGAGTATTTTTTGTTGTTATTTAATCCATTTTTGAATAAGGCTGTAACGTAACAAAATGTGGAAAAGGTCAAGGGGTCAAAATATTTGACGAATGCACTGTACATAAGTGCAACAAATGAGTGCCTATTCATGAACTGCACCATCCTCATTAAACCCAGCATACATTTGTAGATATCATGGCTGGAGCCTGCTCAGACTGCCGAAAAGAAAGAGCCTTTCCTCTACACCTCTGGCTTCCCTGTGCTGAACCGCAGCCTGTTTCCTGGCTTCCACACCCCCATGACTAAGAGCCCCTACTCGGTTGCTGTGAAGGTAAAGTGTGCCCCTACCTCTACACTCAAACCCTGGTCTTTGCCCCCCTGACCCACTAGGTGTGCTGGCTGGATCCAGAGCAGACAGCTGGGAAGGCCAAGCCTTACGTCTTCACCCAGGGCCAGGCTGTGCTCAACCGCTCCTTCTTCCCCTGCTTTGACACGCCGGCCATCAAGAGCACCTACTCGGCCGCCGTGAAGGTGAGCCCCTGGACTGGACTCTGACTGAGCCAATGTCCATGGGAGGATAACCACAGAGTCATTGCTGTCTCACAATCTTTTTATTTTTGCAGGATAATTAAGCTTCTGTGTTTTTCCTTTTTGTCATTCACATCTTTTTTGTCTATTATCCTGTTTATTCTATTTTGCCCTGTCATTCAACTTCATGTGCTTTGCCTGGTGTGTTGTGTTCACTCGTTTTTCAATACTTAAAGCACTTTGAATTATAGGTCTAGTATTAACACACATTGATGAAAAAGCTCTTAATGTATGGTGGGAACCTCACCTTATCCACCATTCCGACTACTTTGTCTGTATTAGTAATGGATATTGGTACCATTATCGATCATGATGACTCTGTCCGAAGACTGCCCTGTCTGCCTCCACAGGTTCCTGATGGTTTCACAGCAGTCATGAGTGCCAGTAAGGGAGAACACAGGATGGCAGACAACACGTTCCTGTTCACCATGGAACAGCCCATCCCCTCCTACCTGGTGGCCTTGGCTGTAGGAGACTTGGTTTCTGCGGAGGTGGGGCCAAGGTGAAAGAGTCTACGTTGCCTTTAAAAAAAAAAGTTTTATTTAACTAGGCAAGTCAATTAAGAACAAATTCTTATTTACAATGACGGTCTAGGAACAGTGGGTTAACTGCCTTGTTCAGGGGCAGAACGACAACTCTGGGATTTGATCTAGCAACCTTTTGGTTACTGGCTCAATGCTCTAACCACTAGGCTACCTGCCGCCCCTGGTAGCCTTGGATAGGTCCCAGATCTGTTTGTGCTGTTGATTTGTTTGTGCTTAAGCCAAATATGACAATTCCAAAAGGAATTGTCAAGAGATCAGAAATAGACTGGCACCCATGCTAGGCCTCTAAATCTTGTGACAGTTTGACAATTTGTTTTGGTCAAGTAAGGGGCGTAATTTGATAGTGTGACGCATTCTGCTTCTAGTATGGACCTCACCTAACCTCACGGTAGGTACAAGACAATATTCCTCTCCTGTCTAAAGCATTTACTGATAACAACCTGGGCGTGTTGGTCATTGACCCGCAAAATGCATTCTCTGTGTCAGACTGAGTAGAGAGATGAGAATCAAAAAGCAGGGTGAATGTTCAACTTGAATGAAGTTTGAACTTGAATGAAAACTGCACTTGCTACTTATGGGCCATATAATGCTGCTGAAGAATGTGCTTTGAAGAACATGCATGATAGTGTTTGCCTATGGAGTTTCAATGCTTGGTAGTAATTGTAAATCTGTATCTTTTAGGACCCGAGTATGGACAGAGCCATGCCTGCTGCAGGCAGCCAAGCAGGAGTACGACGGAGTCATCGAGGAATTTCTGGTTGTGGGGGAGAAACTATTTGGACCCTACGTCTGGGGAAGGTGAAATTCCCCAAATAACAATATGGTCCAATACTTCAGTGGTCAGTCAACAACCCTGGTTCTGAAGCGCTACAGGGAATGTAGGATTGATTGATTAGTTGAATCAAGTGTCTTAGTGCTAGGCTAGAATAAAAAATGCACACGGTAGCTCTTTCCATGACTAGGGATGGTGACCACTGACTTTGCGCTTGCAGTGTCATGACTTATTCTGCTTATAAACATACAGCTACATAATTGGTTCGTCCCCTCAGGTATGATGTGCTGTTCATGCCACCGTCATTCCCCTTCGGGGGTATGGAGAACCCCTGCCTCACTTTCGTCACCCCCTGCCTCCTGGCCGGAGACCGCTCACTGGCTGACGTCATTGTGCACGAGATCTGCCACAGCTGGTTCGGTAATCTGGTAACCAATGCCAACTGGGGTGACTTCTGGCTCAACGAGGGCTTCACCATGTACGCCCAGCGCCGGGTGTGCAGGGAGATCTACGGTAAGAGACTGTCAATCAATCAAATTGAATTTATAAAGCCCTTTCTTCATCAGCATAGTACATCACTTTGTCACAGTTTGTCTACTGTAGACCAGGGCTCTCCAACCATGTTCCTGGAGAGCTACTGTCCAGTTGGTTTCACTCCAACTTTAATCAAGTGCCCCTAATTCTAATAATTAGCTGGTTTATTAGCTGAATCAGGTTAGTTACAACTGAGGTTGGAGTGAACCTACAGGAAGGTAGCTCTCCAGAAATAGAATTGGCGAGCCCTGCTGTAGCAATGTATGATGGGCTCATCCTCAAGTCTCACAACTCTTTCCATTTGAAAGTAAACTGTAGTTGTCTACACAACTATTTGTGCACACCTGTCTGTCTTATCACTCTCAAATCCCTGATGTCTATTGTGTTGTTATTTGTAGGAGAGGCCATCACTAGTCTGGAGGCAGCGACTGGGAGGGCTTTACTCAGACAGCACATGGACAACACCGGAGAGGACCACCCTCTCAATAAACTGCGTGTGAAGATCAAACCAGGTCAGACTGCTTACATTTACCCTTGACTGCTAAGGCCAAAACCAATTCCATTAGTAGCCCAGTGGTCTTAGTTTAATTAGTAGTTAATCTGACTGAGATTTGCCTATGGAGCTGTAGACCCAATAGAACTGATACACTTGATCATGACTGCTCAAGTTAAAGCAAAACATTTTATTTTCTCCCATCCCTCAGGTGTTGACCCTGATGACACTTACAATGAGACGCCTTATGAGAAGGGCTTCTGTTTTGTCTCTTACCTGGCCCACCTGGCTGGAGACCAGAGTCACTTCGATGCCTTCCTAAAGGTTGGTGTTGCTTCTCATTCTACGGTGCCTTCAGAAAGTATTCATACTCCTTGACTTATTCCACATTTTGTTGTTAAAGCCCGAATTAAAAATGTATTTAAATATGTAATTTTAATGACAAAGTGAAAACATGTTTTTTGAAATGTTTGAACACTTATTGAAAATTTAAATACAGAAATATCTATTCACACCACTTTGCTCTGACACTCCAAATTGAGCTCCGGTGCATCCAATTTCCTTTGATCATCCTTGAGATGTCACTACAACTTGATTGGAGTCCACCTGTAGACAATTCAGTTGTTTGGACATGATTTAGAAAGAAACACACCTGTCTATATAAGCAGTGGTGGAAAAGTACTAATTTGTCTTTACTTGAGTAAAAGTAAAGATGCATTAATAGAAAATGACTCAAGTGAAAGTCACCCAGTAAAATCATACTTAAGTAAAAGTCTAAAAGTATTTGGTTTTAAATATACTTAAGTATCAAAAGTAATTGGACCATTTTCCTGTCAAAATGTAACGAGTACTTTTGGGTGTTACGGAAAATGTATGGAGTATAAAGTACATTTTATTTTGGAATGTAGTGAAGTAAAAGTTGACAAAAATATGAATAGTACAACAAAACTCTACTTAAGTAAAAATACTTTAAAGTACTACTTAAGTACTTTATACCACTGTATATAAGGTTTTACAGTTGAACGTGCATGTCAGAGCAGAGACTATACCATGAATTCCAAGGACCAGTCTGTAGGCATATATCTGGGGAAGGGTATAAAACTATTTCTAGAGTGTTGAACGTTTCCAAGAGCACAGTGGTTGCCATCATTTGAAAATTGGAAAAATATGGAACTACCCAGACTCTGCTTAGAGCTGGTCGTCCGACCAAACTAAGGAACCGGGCAAGAAGGACCTTGGTCAGGGGGGTGACCAAGAACCCAATGACCACTCTGACAGAAGGTTCCTTGGCTGAGATAGGAGAACCTGCCAGAAGGACAACAGTCCCTACAGCACTTCACCAATCTGGGCTTTATGGAAGAGTGGCCAAATGGAAGCCACTCCTGAAAAAAAGGCACATGATAGCACGCCTGGAGTTTGCAAAAGGACACGTGAATGAATTCACGTGGCAAAATATTCTGTGGTCTGATGAATTTTTAAAAAAACTACTTGGCCTGAATGCAAAGCACTATGTCTGGCGAAAACCAGGCACAGCTAATCACCCGTCGAACACCATCCCTACTGTGAAGCATAGGGGTGGTAGCATCATACTCTGGGGATGTTTTTCAGCGTTAGGGACTGGTATGGATAAAGGGAACAATAAATGGAGCCAAATACTGGCAAATCCTTGATGAGGACCTGCTTCAGAGTGAAAATGTTACATTCCAACAGGAGAATGACCCCAAGGATATAGCCAAAGCAATGCTGGAATGGCTTCAGAAAAGGTCCTTGAGTGGCCAAAGCCTAAACATGAAACCCATTGAAAGACTGCTAGGTGTGAATACTTACAGTACCAGTCAAAACTTTGGACACCTACTCATTCCAGGGTTTTTCTTCTATTTTCTACATTGTAGAATAATAGTGAAGACATCAAATATGTGAATATTTGGGAACTCCTTCAAGACGGATGGAAAAGCATTCCAGGTGAAGCTGGTTGAGAGAATGCCAAGAGTGTGCAAAGCTGTCATCAAGGCAAAGGGTGGCTAATTTGAAGAATATCGTTTTTTGGTCCTTGACTATTTTCTACATTGTAGAATAATACCAAACTAAAGAAACTCATTCCAGAGTATGTGTCAACTTTTGACCTGTCTGTCTGTCTGTGTCTGAGTGAGCGAGCGAGGGCAACAGTCTGACATGTGGGTGTTTTCTTCTCACAGGCCTACATTGACAAGTTCAAATTCCGCAGTGTTATGGCAGAGGACGCTCTGGAGTTCTTCCTGGAGTATTTCCCTGACCTGAAGAAGAAAGGAGTAGATATGATTAAGGGTAAAACACAGTAGATGCTTTTAGAGTGTTGGATTGGCCTTTTAGGGTCGTATTTGCCTTTTTAGAATGAGTATTTAAGCTTGGAAGTGAGTTTGCTGTTACAAACTGACCTCACTCTCCTTGTGGTCTCTTTGCTAGGTCTGGAATTTGATAGCTGGCTCAATGTGCCCGGTTGGCCTCCCTACCTCCCTGACCTGTCGGCTGGCAAGAGCCTGATGAAGCCTGCTGAGCAGCTGTCAGAGCTGTGGGCTGCCGAGGTCCTGGATATGGCCAGCATCAAGAAGACCAACATCCAGGCATGGAAGACTAACCAGGCTGTCTACTTCTTGGAAAAGATCATAGAGAAGTCCCCACTCCCTAGAGGTAGGACACGATGGTAACAACACTTCTGTACTGATATCCTTAGCACAATCGTTGTTATGAAGATGCATGTGATTCACCCCAATTCCTCAGTGTGTGGATCTCTATTCTTTTTTCATTACTTTACTTTTTGTAACTTGCACCTGCAAGTCTGGATGTGCGTACACTACTTTTGAAATGAGTCACACCAATGATGTACCATCCCTCCGACTTTGATAAGGTAATATGGAGAAACTGGAGGAGCAGTACCCTCACATCGTGATGTCAAACAACGCTGAGCTACGACTGCGCTGGGCCCAGATCGTCGCCAAGAATTATCACCAGCCAGGATATCAACATGTGCGCAGCTTCCTCAGCTGCCAGGTCAGAAAAACAAATGTTTGGTCCTCAACTATCAATTATAGGGCCTCCCGAGTGGCACAGCGGTCTAAGGCACTGCATCGCAGTGCTCGAGGTGTCACTACAGACTCGAGTTCGATCCCAGGCTGTGTTACAGCCGGCCATGACCGGGTGACCCATGAGGCGGCGCACAATTAGCCCAGCGTTGTCCGGGTTAGGGGAGGGTTTGGCCGGCCGGGATGTCCTTGTACCATCGCGCTCTAGTAACTCCTGCTGGGCGCCTGCAAGCTGACTTGGTCGCCAGTTGTACGGTGTTGCCTCCGACACATTGTCGGCACAGCGGTCTAAGGCATTGCTTCGAACCTGGCTTCCGGGTTAAGCGAGCAGTGTGTCAAGAAGCAGTGCGGCTTGGGAGGGTCGTGTTTCGGAGGACACATGGCTCTCGACCTTTGCCTTTCCCGAGTCCGTACAGGAGTTGCAGCGACGGGACAAGACTAACTACCCAATTGGGGAGAAAATGGTTAAAAGTACAAAATAATAACCACAAATTATAGTATTTGTCAGGCACATTTTGTTTAGGCTAGTTTGTTTTATTATAGTAAATATAATATATTTATATGTGTGTGTGATATACCAAGTGTATTTTTATAGTGTCCGTTTAAAGCTAAATTAGTATTTTTCAGGTGTCTGAAACAATCATGTAAATAGTAGTTTTTTAGCATATTAAATTGTATCTTGCTCCCAGGGGAAACAGAAGTACACACTGCCTGTGTACCGTGCACTGTGGAATGGATCAGAGGAGACCAGGGCTTTGGCCACAGAGATCTTCAGTGCCACCTCCCATCAGCTCCATGTCAACGTCCGCAACTACGTCAAGAAGATCCTTGCCTGTGCGCCATCATAGGAGCTGAACATGAGATCCAGAGTCTAGTCTCACTGACCCTGGCCTAGAGATATAATAGAGGAGTAGTAGTCTTACCCAGTACTTTCAGATGGCCTCCTTTATTTAAATGTACTGTACCAGGTTAGATTGAGATGCCAATATCATCTAGCTTGGTCAGTGGTTACCAAGGAAAAGAGGCCAATTTACATATTTTACGGCATTTTTGGTATTTACGCAGGCCAGCCTTAAAGGCTCTGCTGTGGGTATGTCTTACTTTAAAGTACTTACTGTGGGAGGGCATACAACTCATTTAAGTAGTATTGGTAAAAAAAAATGAAGGGAAAATAAAAGTAGGTATTACTTTGATGTATTGAGTATGTAAACCATTGAATATGCTTTTTTTCACCCAAACTAAGCTGTATTTTAAATGTTCCAAACAGTAAAAGTACATTCTTCTGATGTAAATCTAGTAATTGGTTTTCAAGATTCAATGCATCTTCTTGATTTCGTTGCATATGCCATTCACAGCATACTTTATTTTACTACCTTTTATGGCAGAATATTTCATTTCACTTGAGAACAAAGCTGATGTATACTCCTTGCAGTAGTATCATAATCGTGCTGCTGTAAAATTGGGTTGGTTTTCCTCTTCTCCCCAACGGAAGTTGGACAAATTTGGTGTAACCGCTAAATACGCCCTCCCATCAACTCAATTCTTTGGGTGTGCCTTCACTGATAAATTATAGCTAGCCAAGTACATCTTCGCTTCAACAGTATAACCTTGCTCTGGGGAATTCAGAATCGCCATGAAGTACGCATTGGTAAGGATATCCTGTCGTTTAAATAAATTATTTCCGGTGTTGCTTGTCTGCGTACAGTAGCTACTTTAGCTAGTTACGTTTTCAAGCAGAACCTGATAGCCAGTCATAAGGTTGCTTGCTACCTAACTAGTCAGCTAGTTTGCGGTATTTTGTTATTAAACAGAGAGAGTGGGAACAAAGCACTGCAGCTGTCAGAACTTCTATTCCCTGAACCATTCAAATTTAACTCACATTTGTAGATTTGGCGCTGACATTGAACTGATTAGAAAATAACTAACTAGTGACTCATGTTGTAAACTTGTGCAAGTGACTCATCTTGCCTAGCTGCCAGCCAAGCAACCAACTGCTGGTACATGTCACCGCAGCCTTTGCCGCAAGCAATGCTTTTTTTTAACCATAGAGAATTCCAGATACCATCATAGTTGTCAAATTTTGTCTGACAGTGGTTGTATTTAAAAAGCAACTACACTGTCAGTGACAAATGTCACCAGGAAGACTGCTATTTTGTTCATTCTGAGACTATGCCTGACAAAGTCAAATCAAATCAAATGTATTTATATAGCCCTTTGTACATCAGCTGATATCTCAAAGTGCTGTACAGAAACCCAGCCTAAAACCCCAAACAGCAAGCAATGCAGGTGTAGAAGCACGGTGGCTAGGAAAAACTCCCTAGAAAGGCCAAAACCTAGGAAGAAACCTAGAGAGGAACCAGGCTATGTGGGGTGGCCAGTCCTCTTCTGGCTGTGCCGGGTGGAGATTATAACAGAACATGGCCAAGATGTTCATAAATGACCAGCATGGTCGAATAATAATAAGGCAGAACAGTTGAAACTGGAGCAGCAGCACAGTCAGGTGGAAGTTGAAACTGGAGCAGCAGCATGGCCAGGTGGACTGGGGACAGCAAGGAGTCATCATGTCAGACACAAAGTGTCTTGAAAAAATAATGCCAAGAGTGTGCAAAGCTGTCATCAAGGCAAAGGGTGGCTAATTTGAAGAATCTTTTTTTAACGTATAATAGCAGAAAATATGCAGAATGAAAACCGTTTCAGTGCCTTAAGTCTTAACACATTGACTTAAACATTTGCTTGTGTTACAACCTGTATTTAAAATGAGGGGAAATTAGATTTTCGTTCACTGGCCTACACACAATACCCCATAATGTCAAAGTGCAATTGTTTTTTAAAATTTAAAATTTGTACAAATTCATTTAAAAAATGAAATGCTGAAATGTCTTGAGTCAGTAAGTATTCAACCCATTTGTTATGACAAGCTTAAATAAATCCAAGAGTAAAAATCACAAGTTGCATGGACTTGGTGTGCAATTACAGTGTTTAACATGATTTTTGAATGACAACATCTCTGTACCTCACATTACAAACACTGATTCAACCACAAAGACCAGGGAGATTTTCCAATGCCTTGCAATGAAGGGCATGGTGAAGTTATTCATTACGCTTTGGATGGTGTATCAATACATCCAGTCACCACAAAGATACAGGCGTCCTCCCCAATTAAGTTGCTGGAGAGGAAGGAAACCGCTCAGGGATTTCACCATGAGGCCAATGGTGACTTTTTAAAATAGTTACGGAGTTGATTGGCTGTGATAGGAGAACTTAGGATGGGTCAGCAACATTGTAGTTACTCTACAATACTAACCTAAATGGCAGAGGGAAAAGAAGGAAGCCTGTACAGAATGCACCCTGTGTGCAATAAGGCACTGAAGTAGAACTGCAAAGAAATGTGGCAAGAAATGAACTCTGTGTCCTGAATACAAAGCTTTATGTTTGAAGCAAATCCAACACATACTCATGCATTCAAGCATGGTGGTGGCTGCATCATGTTATGGGTATGCTTGTCATTGGAAAGGAATAGGGAGTTTTTTAAGATACAAACGTAATAGATCTAAGCACAGGCAAAATCCTAGAAGAAAACTGGTTCAGTCTGCTTTCAACAGACACTGGGAGACAAATTCACCTTTCAGCAGGACAATAACCTAAACCACAAGGCCAAATATACACTGGAGTTGCTTACCAAGACGACATAGAATGTTCCTAGTTACAGTTTTGACTTGAATCAGCTTGAAAATCTATGGCATGACTTGAAAATGGCTGTCTAGCAATGATTAACAACCAACTTGACAGAGCTTGGAGAATACATTTTTAAAAAGGGCCAAAAATATTGAACAATCGAGGTGTTCAAGGCTCTTCGAGAAAGACTCACAGCTTTAATTGCTGCCAAAGGGGATTCTAACATGTATTGACTCAAGGGGTTGAATACTTGTCTAATCAAGATATATTAGTGTTTTATTTTACATTACATAGTATGTTGTGTAGATCGTTGACAAAAAATGACAAATCCATTTTAGTCCCACTTTGTGTAACAACAAAATGTGGAAAAAGTCAAGGGTTGTGAATACTTTGAAGGATTTGTGATTGTTATTATTATAACACAAAACCTTCTTTCTCTCTTGTGTGTATATATATATATATAGTCCACGACGGTAGCTGTGACTGCTGGGGCGGTAGTGCTGTCCACTGTGGGCATAATTGTAGCCCTCTATCTAGGCAAGAAGAAGAAGCCTCCAGTCACCTTGCTTGACCCTACTCAAAAATACCACCTAACACTCATCGATAAAGAGGTACTGTGGGCTATTGAAACAGATACTTGTATCAAATTAATTATACATTTTTGGTCTGTGCTTCAGAGGCCTGTGCCTAATTCATATATGTACTTCATGGAAATAATTTTTGTCTTAACATTTTACCGAATGTTGGTAGTAGTTGTTCTTCCACACCGACCTGTTCTTCCACACCGACCTCGATAAAGCATTTCTGTATGGACATAGCTTTGTGTATGGGAGCATTGTCATGCTGAACAGGAAAGGGCCTTCCCCAAACTGTTGCCACAAAGTTGGAAGCACAGAATTGTCTAGAATGTCATTGTATGCTGTAGCGTTAAGATTTCCCTTCACTGGATCTATTCCTCCTCCACCAAACTTTTCAGTTGGCAATGGGGTAGGTAGCAATCTCCTGGCAATCCGCCAAACCCAGATTTGTCCGTCGGATTGCCAGATGGTGAAGCGTGATTCATCAATCCAAGTAACGTGTTTCCACTGCTCCAGAGTCTAGTGGCGAGCTTTACGCCACTCCAGCCGACGCTTGGTATTGCGCATGGTGATCTTCAGCACTTCCAGTTGACCGGGTCAGCTGTAGCTGGGTTGAAATTTGACGAACTGACTTGTTGGTAAGGTGGCATCGTATGACAATGCCACGTTGAAAGTCACTGAGCTCTTCAGTAAGGCCATTCCACTGCCAATGTTTGTCTATGGAGATTGCATGGCTGTGTGATCCATTTTTATACACCTCTCAGCAACGGATGTGACTGAGGTAGCCAAATCCAGTCATTTAAAGGTGTGTCCACATACTTTTGTATATATTGTTGAAGTCAGAAGTTTACATACACTTAGGTTGGAATCATTAAAACTCGTTTTTCAACCACTCCACAAATTTCTTGTTAACAAACTAGTTTTGGCAAGTCGGTTAGGACATCTACTTTGTGCATGACACAAGTCATTTTTCCAACAATTGTTTACAGACAGATTATTTCACTTAAAATTCACCGTACCACAATTCCAGTGGGTCAGAAGTTTACATACACTAAGTTGACTGCACCTTTAAAATGCTTGCATAATTCTAGAAAATGATGTCATGGCTTTAGAAGCTTCTGATAGGCTAATTGATATCAGTTGAGTCAATTGGAGGTGTACCTGTGGATGTATTTCAAGGCCTACCTTCAAACTCAGTGCGTCTTTGCTTGACATCATGGGAATATCAAAAGAAATCAGCCAAGACCTCGGAAAAAAATGGTAGACCTCCACAAGTCTCGTTTATCCTTGGGAGCCATTTCCAAATGCCTGAAGGTACCACGTTCATCTGTACAAACAATAGTATGCAAGTATAATGGGACCACGCAGCTGTCATAACGCTCAGGAAGGAGACGTGTTCTTTCTCCTAGAGATGAACTTACTTTGACGCGAAAAGTGCAAATCAATCCCAGAACAACAGCAAAGGACCTTGTGAAGATGCTGGAGGAAACCGGTACAAAAGTATTTATATCCACAGTAAAACGAATCCTTTATTGACATAATCTGAAAGGCCGCTCAGCAAGGAAGTAGCCACTGCTCCAATACCGCCATTAAAAAAGACCGACTATGGTTTGCAACTGCACATGTGGACAAAGAGAGGACATTTCTCCAAAAAGTACAACGGTCTGATGACACATTAGTAGAACCTTTTGGCCATAATGACCATCGTTATGTTTGGAGGAGAAAAGGGGAGGCTTCCAAGCCGAAGAACACCGTCCCAACTGTGAAGTACGGGGTGGCAGCATCATGTTGTGAGGGTGCTTTGCTGCAGGAGTGACTGGTGCACTTCACAAAATAGATGGCATCACGAGGTAGGAAAATTATGTGGATGGAAAATGACGTGGATATATTGAAGCAACATCTCAAGACATTAGTCAGGAAGTTAAAGCTTGGTTACAGATGGGTCTTCCAAATGGACAATGACCCCAAGCATACTTCCAAAGTTGTGGCAAAATGGCTTAAGAACAACAAAGTAAAGGTATTGGAGTGGCCATCACAAAGCCCTGACCTCAATCCTATAGAAAATTTGTGGGCAGAACTGAAAAAGCGTGTGCGAACAAGGAGGCATACAAACCTGACTCAGTTAACACAGCTCTGTCAGGAGGAATGGGCCAAAATTCACCCAACTTATTGTGGGAAGCTTGTGGAAGGCTACCCAAAACGTTTTACCCAAGTTAAACAATTTAATGGCAATGCTATCAAATACTAATTGAGTGTATGTTAACTTCTGACCCACTGGGAATGTGATGGAAAAAATATAACAGCTGAAATAAATCATTCTCTCTGCTATTATTCTGACATTTCACATTCTTAAAATAAAGTGGTGATCCTAACTGACCTAAGACAGGAAATCCTTACTAGGATTAAATGTCAGGAATTGTGAAAAACTGATTTTAAATGTATTTGGCTAAGGTGTATGTAAACTTCCGACTTCAACTGTATAGTGTATGCATGGCTCTATGGCCTCTTCTTAGGTGATCAACCATGATACTCGCAGGTTTCGCTTTCGACTTCCCTCAACAGAACATATCCTGGGACTCCCTGTAGGTAAGTCTTCACTTGCACATTGTTCTTTCTGGGTTTTGTCAAGTGACCATTTGATCATTAATGATTTATTTTGTAGAATTCAGTTCCATTAATCTAAGTAGTCCTTTATCTCACCAGCATAATAACTAGACTCGCAACGTAATACTTGATTTGCGTTCCTGGAATGCTCTCTACTGTATGAGTCATTTAGCAGAACAATCAGAGGATGAAGCCACACCCAATGACCCTAGCATTATTTTAAGTCAGTGTTGACTTTGTTTCTAACCACCTTATTTGTTTCTTCTAGGGAATCATGTATACCTCTCTGCCCGTATTGACGGCAGCCTGGTAGTCAGACCATATACACCTGTGTCCAGCAACGACGACAAAGGATATGTTGATCTGGTTGTGAAGGTATGTATGGCTTGTCCAAGCAATCCTATATCATATTCTGAATATGTACACACTAGTACTATCAAACCTGGGTCTGTATGTATCAAGCATCTCAGAGTAGTAGTGCTGATGTAGGATCAGGTTCCCTTTGTCCATGTAATCTTATTATTTGTGATCTAAAATTAAAAACGGATCCCTAAATCAGCACTCATATTATGAGAATCTTGATACATACAGACCCTGATCTGCAAAGTGTATTTCATGGATAAAATTTCTCCCCAGATCTACTTCAGGAATGTGCACCTCAAGTTTCCTGATGGGGGGAAGATGTCCCAATACCTGGAGAGTTTGCAGCTGGGAGACGTGGTAGACTTCAGAGGACCAGGAGGCCTGCTGGAGTACAAAGGACATGGTACAGCCAGTCTGCTGCCTGGCACACCCTCCCTCTGATATTTACAAAAATGATGTGTCCCAAATGGTACCCTATTTCCTATATAGTGCATTACTTTTTACCAGGGCCCATAAGAATCAGGTGCCATTTGGGGGGGACACCTAGTCTCCAATGGAATGGGTGTTTTTAGATTTG
This sequence comes from Oncorhynchus tshawytscha, assembly GCF_018296145.1. Lineage (NCBI taxonomy): Eukaryota > Metazoa > Chordata > Actinopteri > Salmoniformes > Salmonidae > Oncorhynchus > Oncorhynchus tshawytscha. The sequence goes on along the minus strand of NC_056430.1, from coordinate 38,556,156 downwards.
TGTGCTAAAGTGTGGTGTGGCTGGCTGAGACTGACCATGTGTGTACATACTTGTTTTCAACCATAAGTCTACTGAATAAGTCAGCAGTACTTGTGTTATGTGTAATACCTCCAAGTATTCACATTTTGCAACTTTCATGCCCCAAATGCTCCAGAAAAGCACTGCATAAAGAATATAATTGTACTGTATTGCCACTGAAATGTATTATTAGATGATAATGGACACACCCAAAAACTGTCTTCCATTTTGGACAAGATAGCTCCCCAAGCACACATTGGAAAAGGAAAGTAATTATTGTGTTGGCTTAGTTGTTGTCTCATTGCTTTCTCCCATTAAATTCAACAGGGCAGTTTGCAGTTCAGACAGACAAAAAGTCTCCTGCTGAGATAAAAGTTGCCAGTACTGTGGGTCTGATAGCTGGAGGAACAGGTGAATCTTCTTTTTGCAACCCTGCCCTCTGAACTTAAACACTTAAATGTTGTCTAAGAACAGGTAAATGTAGAGTGCTTTTAGTTCCTGGTGCTGAACTCCCTTCCCTGTCTGTAGGCATCACCCCTATGCTACAGCTGGTGCGCGCCATCATGAAGGACCCCAGTGACAGCACCACCTGCAGCCTGCTGTATGCTAACCAGGTGTGTGGCCGCAGCTCACACTGGTCTCTCCTAAAAGACTTTTAATATCATCTCTATAAATAAAGGATAGATAAATGCTTATGACTAGCATCACTGTGGATGTAGCTCATAGGCTTGCTTAGGTTGAGAGATAACACTGAACCAGACACATATGTTAACTGTGTGTGTGTGTGTGTATATGTGTTCAGACTGAGAAGGACATCCTGCTGAGGGATGAGCTGGAGGAGGTCCAAGTCCGACACCCAGACCGCTTCAAGCTGTGGTTTACAGTGGACAGGGCACCCGAGGGTATGTCGTTTATGGCTTTTGCTTGCATTGCTTAAGTGTTGGCATTTCAGAAGTCTTAACAAAATGTGTAAATTTGTATTATCGTTTTGAATTAGTATTCATTGTGTTTATTATGCCACAATAGTTTTTCAGACTGCTGAAAAGCTAAACCTGGCGGTCTCCCTGCACAGACATGTAACGTTACCTTAGAGCCTATTTGCACCAGAGACTCCAGTATATGCACCTTGTAAATTATTTGCACTGACTACCCACAAATCCAACCCTTACAGACACATACACAGAAGCACCCATTAACACACACACACATTCACACTCAACTCATATACACACACATTCATCGCTGCTGTTCTAATATATACTATTGATTTCGCTGCAAGTAGCCTAGTGGTTAGTGTTGGGCCAGTAACTGAAAGGTTGCTGGATCGAATCCCAGAGCTGACAAGGTAAGTCTGTCATTCTGCCCCTGAACAAGGCAGTTAACCTGCTGTTCCCCGGTAGGCCATCATTGTAAATAAGAATTTGTTGCCTGACTTGCCTAGTTAAATAAAGGTTACATTTAAAATGTACCAAAAAAACTGCTTTAAACTATATGTGACAAATACATTTGATTTGATTTGAATCCTTATGCATAGCGGTACTTGTTTGCGATCCCATAATTGAATAAGATTCATTTGTGTGGCTCAGGCTGGGAGTACAGTGAGGGCTTCATCAACGCAGACATGATCCAGGAGCACCTGCCGGCCCCCAGTGACGACACCTTGGTGCTCATGTGCGGTCCGCCCCCCATGATCCAGTTTGCCTGCAACCCTAACCTGGACAAGTTGGCCTACCGGCAGAGTCAGCGCTTTGCCTACTAGTCTCCAGCCTAGGGACTCTCCTCCCAGCCACCCCCGGCCTGGGCATTCTCAATTCAACAAGGACATCAATTCAGTGTTAGACTTAAGCTGGAACTACTGCTTGAGAACCAGCATCTCTCTATAGAATATTCGGTTAAAACTATTGCAGAGTTCCGGGACCTAAACATAAACAATACCTGCACCCAAAATGAGTAACGGCTCCTATTTCAGTCCACTAGAAGCACTGAATCAGTCTACTGCCAAAACCCCCATCTGATAAGTGCAGACATGCCCTCTTATATATCAGGTTGATCATTAAATGCTCACTTGCAACCAAAGTCCTACCTTTGTATTATTGGCCTCCACTAAGCTCTGCCTCCATCCCCTGCTGATGGCTACAATTGATTGGGCCCTGTGTATTTTTAGGTGAGCTGTTGAGGCTTTGATTTATTATTGATGTTCTTACCCTTGCACGTTCTTCCTAAGAACAGGACAGCGAGAACAGACCCTAGAGATAAAGCCACATACTGAACTGCATTACGCCCAGGGGTGCAGTGCTGAATATGAGAAGGCCGCCCAGGCAGCATTGCTTTAAATGCACACATGACAAATTATATGCACTTAAGTATTTCAGCTTCTGCAGAGATGCATTATACTGTATTTTGGCATCTGCTTTGAGTGTTACAAATATATACAGTGCCCTTTGTATTTACTGGGATGTTGACAATTTTGTTGTTATTTTGGCTCTGTACTCCAGAACTTTGAATTTGAAATGTTACAATGACTATGAGGTTAAAGTGCAGACTGTCAGCTTTAATGTGACTTTTTGTACATCGTCCTCTCATTTTAGGGGACCAAAAGTATTGGAACAAATTCACTTGTGTGTATTAAAGTAGTCTCAAGTTTAGTATTTTGTCCAATATTCACAGCAATCGATGATTAAATTAAGCTTGTGACTCTAAACATGTGTTGGAGTCATTTGCTGTTTGTTTTGGTTGTGTTTCAGATTATTTTATGCCCACTAGAAATTAATGGTAAGTAATGTATTGTCATTTTGGAGTCTTTTATTGTAAAAAATAATGTTTCTAAACACTTCTACGTTAATGTGGATGCTACCATGATTATGGATAGTCTTGAATGAATTGTAAATAATGATGAGTGAGAGACTCAGATATCATAGCCTCCCCTGATATTGAAATAGTGAGAGGTTAGCATGTCTTGGGGGGGTACGATATTTGTATGTCTGTATTTTTCTCATCATTGTTCAAGGCTAATTCAAGACTATCGGTAATCATGGTATGTTTCCCATTAGCAAATGTCTAAGTGTTCAGTCAGAATGAGTGAGCACAATTATTAAAGGTGCTTTTTGTATGCCTGTGCAAATGTTTGATATATTATACTTTCAGAGTTTTATCTGCAATGCACTACTACACTCGTTGTAAAATGTATTCTGTGTTTATGATGAGAGAGAAACGAACATTTTTGGCAGCGTTTCAAATTGCTTCCACTCAGACATGATCCATCCTGTTCTGTTTAAGCATTATGCTGATCGATTCCTTAGATATTATCCCTGGTTGCAAAAAAAGTGTATTGAGGAAAACAATCATTTGTACACCTTCAGTTTGCTGGAACAATGTAGCTCTGGTTGTGGCAGTTGAATGCTGTCGCAAAGAGGAGTCGTCTGCATGGTCCATATTCTGGGACAGAGTGGGAGTTGGAAATGTTCTTCTAATTCCACTGCCTACACTGTTGACAGGGATTAGGGATTACTGAGGATTGGAGATGCTGAATTGCTGTTGGTTTGGGTGTAGGAGTAGCTCTCTGTCCACAAGGATGCTGGATGAGGATTTTTTTAAATTTTATTTAAGTTTATCTTGTGCTGCTAAAATGTGGCGTCGGCAGCTACAATTTTTAACATTGTAAAGTACAAGTAACGTTCATGTGGGTTCGTGCAGGCACTATTATGGAGGTAATGCGATTCCACTGAATCATTAATAGCAGAAGCACGTGCATGACCTGGGAATAGAACATTACTATTTTTAGCCTATGTTGATTTGATATCATTCATAGGGGGTTAAACCTAAAACATTTTAACCGTTGTACAATTGTAATTTTAACCACTAGATGGAGACGCAGCGTCATTGTTTATGAGTCCCAGTTAAACGTAAACCAGTTGCTTGGCATTAATATAACTTGTCATTTTCATTCGTCGTGCTTCGTGACTGTTCGGAGGTTCGGCTTGTTTTTGTAAGAATCCGGAAGGGATCAGGGTCACGTTTCTTTTGCCGTCTGGAGTATAAGGTACGTCTGTTGAATGAACATGTAAACGTTAACTACGACAACGAACAATATTATTGCAGGTGCAGTAATTGCAATAGTCAGGGTGTTTGGTATTGGTTTGATACAGCCAGATGTGCCCAGCTTTCTTTGAATATGCGAACGCTAATTTGCTAGTTCCACTAACCTGCTAGTGCTAGGCAGTTAGCTAGCGTGCGGTAGCTTCGGGCTCAAACTATAATTTACCTGTGTACGTAAGCAATCATGTCAGCCAAATAATAAAGGAGTTTGGGGGTGTCAAGTCGTTATATTGCTATTTAATTCCATGTTTCTTCTGATACTATTGTGTTGATGTTTTGTTCAAAGCTAGTCAACCAGCTGACAGTCTTGCCAGTTTTGTTTGTTAGCTGCTAGCTAGCAAGCTAATGTTAGCTAACCAACTACCATTTCGTGTCTACCAAGAGCAATTTTGGTCTTGCCATTTTAGCCGAGTAACATATCGTCTAAACTGTTATAAAATGATGATTTAACGAGTTAATATTTTCACGACTGTATAGCTGAGCATGATACAAGACGTTGTTGCTGGTGTTAAAATGTTTGTCAAAGTAATACTGGAAGCTGCACACTCCGTGCTGAATGCAAGAGCAGGCGATTATAATCTCTTAGATTAGATTTACCAAAAATCCACATCAGGTGCTATTGTCACAGGTTAAGTTAGTTGTAATGAGTTAATCGAGTTGTTTCAGTGAAAAGCTACAGTAACTGGCTAGGTAATGTATTTATTTGGCTAATTTAATTGTGATTTGAGTCCTCAGTACGGGCCAACTGAGAACTGAAAGTGCCAGGCTTTAGCAGGATACACGGGCAGAGGACAGGTCATCAGGCGGTCTCCCTATGTCAGGCCGAAACGGGTCTGCGAGCGATGCAGACTGTCGGATCTCGGAGGACTGCCGGTCCCCGGATGTAGAGCTGATGGAGTTGGGACCCCTGCTGGAGGAGGCGGGCCGGCAGGCAGGGGGGAAAGGCATGATGTCGGAGGTGAGCGTGGGGGAGACAAAGTTATCTTTCCAAATGGCACCCTATTCTCTACACAGTGCTCTAAGATGGATCCGTTTCCCATGGGCCCTCGTGAAAAGTAGTGCCCTATATATGGAATAGGGGGTAATTTGGTATGAAGCCTGACTCAACTGCTGTATTAACACAGATATTTTCTAAAGCGGAGCTCAGAATCTTCTAAATCAACATTTTGAAAGATTGAGGTGGTCTGCTAACACAAGTTTCTAGTGAAACCATCAGTGTATTCAGAGAGGTGAAAGTTCAGAATGTTGCAGAACTCCCTATTGGCCAATTCTACATGGCAGACACATTGGTTTGTTATACACAATGCATTTATCTGAATGTTTTGAAGCATTGCACCCACCTGATTAGACCCCAGTTGAAGACAAAACAAATGTAGGTTGAGGTCATTGGGCAATAGCGCTCAGCTTGGTGGTATTGGTTAGGGAAATGTAGACCAAAGCCAACTGGGATTAATTCCCATGTGGTCACTATTATCCTGCTGTGCTCTACTCACCTAACTAAATCACCTTCCACTTGATCTCTGCAGGGGGCCTCAGTTCTGCCTGATGATGATGAGGATGATGATGACGAAGAGGTGGAAGAGGTCCTGACGCTGCCCCTCCAGGCTCACCACGCCATGGAGAAGATGGAGGAGTTTGTGCACAAAGTAGGCATCATTGGGCTGTTCCAGAAGCCAGGATCATTAAGTTAGCCAGCTAACTTTCATAACTAGCCAAATATATCTCTTGATTTCCTGATTCATTTAGAAAGCTAAACTTGAATATGGGTTGTTGGTTGTCGAGTCAATTATACCATGCCCATTTCAAGTCTATATTTCTTGAAAAGATGAAGTTATTTCAGAAATTCTGGTACAGTTACCTGACTAACTCATTGATCCTGCTTTCTGGAACAGCCCCCATGGCTGCTCTGTCTTAAGTTCATACCGAGAGAATAAGACTGGTGAGATGAACAAGACATTCATGGTAGCCTATACCCCTGTGTTTCAGGTGTGGAAGGGTAGTTGGAGGGTAATCCCTTTTCACGTCCTGCCGGAGTGGCTGAAGGACAACGACTATCTCCTGCATGGACACCGGCCCCCAATGCCCTCCTTCCGCGCCTGCTTTGGAAGCATCTTCAGGATCCATACAGAAACAGGCAACATCTGGACCCACCTTCTGGGTGAGTGTGTGAGATGCACTACATGGCCAAAAGTATGTGGACCAAAATTGGGTAGACCGCCATGTAATCTCCATAGACAAACATTGACAGTAGAATGGCCCATACTGAAGAGCTCAGTGACTTTCAATGTGGAACCATCATAGGATGCTACCTTTCCAACATGATAGTTTGTCAAATTTCTGCCCTGCAAGAGCTGCCCCGGTCAACTTTAAGTGCCGTTGTTGTGAAGTGGAAATGTCTAGGAGCAACAACAGCTCAGCCGCGAAGTGGTAGGCCACACAAGCTCACAGAACGGGACCGCTGAGTGCTGAAGTTCATAAAAATCGTCTGTCTTCGGTTGAAACACTCACTACAGACTTCCAAACTGCCTCTGGAAGCAATGTCAGCACAAGAACTGTTCGCCAGGAGCTTCATAAAAATGGGTTTCCATGGTCGAGCAGCCGTACACAAGCCTAAGATCATATGCGCAATGCCTAGCGTTGGCTGGAGTGTTGTAGAGCTCTCCGCCATTGGACTCTGGAGTAGTGGAAATCTTAACGCTACAGCAAGACAATGACATTCTAGATGATTCTGTGCTTCCAACTTTGTGGCAACAGTTTGGGGAAGGCCCTTTCCTGTTTCAGCATGACAATGCCCTGGTGCACAAAGCGAGGTCTATACAGAAAAGGATTGTCGAGATTGGTGTGGAAGAACTTGACTGGCCTGCGCAGAGTCCTGACCTCAACCCCATCGAACACCTTTGGGATGAGTTGGAACGCTGAATGCGAGCCGGGCCTCATCGCCCAACCTCACTAATGCTGTTGTGGCTGAATGGAAACAACCCCCAACCCCCCAGCAATGTTCCAACACCTAGTGGAAAGCCTTCTCATAAGAGTGGAGGCTGTTATGGAAGCAAAGGGGGGTCAAACTCTATATTATTGGCCTTGAATTTGGAATGAGATGATCGACGAGCAGGTGTCCACATACATTTGGCCAATCCTCACATTAACCTTACGCTTATAAAGTTGCTGTGCAAGTCAAGTACATGTTCCTGACAGCAAGGGCACATTCAGTAGAAGTTCAGCGTGCTGCTTTTACGCGATGTATGTATAGTGCCGTCACTTATCCATACTATATTAGAGGTCGGACGATTATGATTTTTCAATGCCGATACCGATTATTGGAGGACAAAAAAGGCCGATACCGATTATTGGATGATTTTTTTTTCCCCCCCCAAAAAAAGCCGATACCGATTTATTTTAAAAACATATTTTTTTTTGTAATAATGACAATTACAACAATTCTGAATTAACACTTATTTTAACTTAATATAATACATCATTAAAATCAATTTTGCCTCAAATAAACAATGAAACATGTTCAATTTGGTTTAAATAATGCAAAAACAAAGTGTTGGAGAAGAAAGTAAAAGTGCAATATGTGCCATGTAAAAAAAGCTACCGTTTGAGTTCCTTGCTCAGAACATGAGAACACATGAAAGCTGGTGGTTCCTTTTAACATGAGTCTTCAATATTCCCAGTTAAGAAGTTTTAGCTTGTAGTTATTATAAGACTATTTCTCTCTATACCATTTGTATTTCATATACCTTTGACTATTGGATGTTCTTATAGGCACTTTAGTATTGCCAGTGTAACAGTATAGCTTCCGTCCCTCTCCTCGCTCGAACCAGGAACACATCGACAACAGCCACCCTCGAAGCAGCGTTACCCATGCAGAGCAAGGGGAACAACTACTCCAAGTCTCAGAGCGAGTGACGTTTGAAACGCTATTAGCGCGCACCCCGCTAACTAGCTAGCCATTTCACATCACATCGTTACACCAGCCTAATCTCGGGAGTTGATAGGCTTGAATTCATAAACAGAAGAGCAGCTGCCAAAACACACGAACGTGCTGTTTGAATTAATGCTTATGAGCCTGCTGGTGCCCACCATCGCTCAGGTCGACTGCTCTATCAAATCATAGACTTAATTATAACATAATAACACACACACATAAGAGCCATAGGTCATTAATATGGTCGAATCCGGAAACCATCATCTCGAAAACAAAACATTTATTCTTTCAGTGAAATACGTATTTTATCTAACGGGTGGCATCCATCAGTCTAAATATTCCTGTTACATCGCACAACCATCAATGTTACATCATAATTACATAAAATTCTGGCAAATTAGTTCACAATGAGCCAGGCTGCCCAAACTGATGCATATACCCTGACTCTGTGTACAATGAACGCAAGAGAAGTGACAATTTCACCTGGTTAATATTGCCTGCTAACCTGGATTTCTTTTAGCTAAATATGCAGGTTTAAAAATATATACTTCTGTGTATTGATTTTAAGAAAGGCATTGGTGTTTATGGTTAGGTACACGTTGGAGCAACGACAGTCCTTTTTCGCGAATGCGCACTGCATCGATTAGATGCAACGCAGGACACACTAGATAAACTAGTATCATCAACAATGTGTAGTTATAACTAGTGATTATGATTGATTAACTTTAATGCTAGCTAGCAACTTACCTGGGCTTCTTACTGCATTCGCGTAACAGGTGGGCTCCTCGTGAGGCAGGTGGTTAGAGCGTTGGACTAGTTATCCGTAAGGTTGCAAGATTGAATCCCTGAGCTGACAAGGTAAAAATCTGTCGTTCTGCCCCTGAACAGGGCAGTTAACCCACCGTTCCTAGGCCGTCATTGAAAATAAGAATGTATTCTTAATTAACTGACTTGCCTAGTTAAATAAAGATGAAATAAAGGTGTAAAACATTTTTTTTGCTAAATCGGCATCCAAAATGACCGATTTCCGATTATGAAAACTTGAAATCGGCCTTAATTAATCGGCCATTCCGATTAATCGGTCAACCTCTATACTATATAGTGAAGTATTGTGCCTCCTCTACACATAACATTTCCATATACAATGGCCTTGATTGTGCCCCCCCCCCCACCTTATATGCAGTATGCCCCATAGAGATCCTGTTCTTTCGCTAATGTTAATTTGTTATGATATGCCCTATATGATTACTGATCCACTAATGATGGCCTCACCTCTCCAACCACCAGGGCTGATCCTGTTTATTTGTCTGGGCACGTACACCATTCTGCGGCCCAACATGTACTTCATGGCACCTCTGCAGGAGAAGGTGGTGTTTGGGATGTTCTTTCTGGGCGCGGTGCTCTGCCTCAGCTTCTCCTGGCTCTTTCATACCGTCTACTGCCACTCTGAGAAAGTGTCTCGCACCTTCTCCAAGTAAGGCCGCATGGAACTTTTGTTTGTTTTCTGAATAGCACTACCGTGTTTCAGTTCAGAAATTGTCTTATGTTCGAGTGTCATCCAAATGGATCTGCGTCAATCCTCATCTAACCTTCACGTTGTTGTTTGTCTCCCCTTAGGCTTGACTACTCAGGTATCGCCCTGCTGATCATGGGTTCCTTCGTGCCCTGGCTCTACTACTCGTTTTACTGTTCCCCACAGCCACGCCTCATCTACCTCACCATCGTCTGTGTGCTGGGCATCGCCGCCATCGTAGTGGCCCAGTGGGAGCGCTTCTCCACGCCCGCGCACCGGCCCACCCGAGCAGGTGCTGCACCACATATTAACCAGCCTGTCAGACAGTGAACTGTGACGTAGCTACAGAGCAAGGACATGCATGTAAATGGATTAATTCAACATGCTACTATCTTTATAGTACAATTATTTTTTAACTAGAGTATCTGATATAGGCTTTGAAGAAGTACCTGCAAATAGGCTACCAGTGCATTATAATGTGGGGAGTTCCAACAAAAATTGAACAATCTACCAAATCTAATTTTAAAATGTTTTACTTCTTGTCAATATCATTTACCTGATAAGACAAGACATGGAAGGGGGGGGTTGCTAACATATGATGGGTTGCTGGGCAAGAAAATATTGAAGACCCCCGTCCTATACTACGAATGCTCCAGCCCAGTGCTTCCATCAACCAACCTTTCCACTCCATGTCTCTCACAGGAGTCTTCATGGGCCTGGGACTGAGCGGCATCGTCCCCACAGTGCACTTCACCATCGAGGAGGGCTTCGTCAAGGCCACCACTGTGGGACAGATGGGCTGGTTCTACCTGATGGGCGCCATGTACATCACTGGCGCCGGACTGTACGCCGCCAGGATCCCTGAGCGCTACTTCCCGGCAAGTGTGACATCTGGGTAAGACAGGCACTTTTTGGGGGGTGTAAACACAGGCTTGTAGCTTGTTCCTGAACTAACCCTATGTCCTCATTTATATAAGGATAATGTTATTGTCATTTATCAGATGTTTTTGTGTGATGGGACTTACATTCTCACATGTTCTGTAGGCATATGCGGCCCATGCAGTAATCAAACTCCTAGATCTTTAGGGATGCAAACGCAATGCTCCAACCAGAGGAGCCTTTGGAGATACTCTGGCTGCATCCCAATGCACTAAATTGAGAATTATGGTGCCATTTGGTACGCTGCCTCTGACCTCTCTCTCTCTCCTCAGTTCCACTCCCACCAGATCTTCCATGTCCTGGTGGTTGCGGCAGCCTTCATCCACTTCTACGGCGTCACCAACCTGCAGGAGTTCCGCTACGGCCTGGAGGGAGGCTGCACTGACGACACTCTTCTCTGAGAGCAGCCCAGCTGTGGCCCCCTCAGCCATTTCCTGGTCGATGCCCCTCCCTCCCCCGCCTCCCTACCCTATAAAGTGCTGCTGGAACACGCCATGGTCCCCTGTAGCTCCTTCTCTCCACTCTTCTACTCCTCCCCTGATTTGCTCATGTCATACTTGGTTTTCTGGTGGTGGTTCGCTGCTTGGGCTCCTTTTTCCCCATTAAAGTATCTTTAGCCAGTGAACTAAATGGAGGGGCATCCCACCGATGCGGCACCACTTTTTTAAAAATCTAAATGAAGCTCTAGGCTTGACTTTAGCTCATTAAGAACAACAGGGGATTTTTGACCAGATTGATTACATGTTTCCTTGAAGGAAGGGAACCTCAAAGTCATAGAGATATCGTAATGGTGTCTTTCTTGGCCTACAGAGCTGCCTACATCAAGTTGTAGGAGGCTTGTGTGATAAAATGGGTCCGGGTTGGGGTCAATACATTCCATATTTATTCTGTCAATACAAGGAATTATTTGAAATTCAATTCATGAATTGAACATTGAAAAGTCCTGATTGAAAACAATGGGCAATTCCAACAATTCATTATGGGCATTTGATTCTGTTGATTTAACATTTTTTTAAAGCAGTCAACCCCAACCCAGGTATGGGTTATGGAGCTGGAAGGCAAACAATTTATATTACTTTCTTACAAGACATGGTGCTTGGTACCCTTACCCCTCATGTCCCTTTACAATTGAACACAATCTTGTATGATTGATAGCTGGTATGAAACTAACCTTGCAATGCACAATGGGCAAATCTGGGAATAGGTTAACTCTTTCTCTTCTCATCTTGAGTTTCTTTTTAAGGCTATATTTCAGAACTCTTAAGGTCAAATTATTGCACCTTAAAGGTATGTTATTACGGTTGAAACTTTAAGTCATTGCATAGGGTCCACCGTGTAGTGTGTATGAATAATCATTTAGTATTCCTGTGCCTTATGCAAACCTCACCGGCCACATTGCGTGCCGCGAGCGTTGCGAAAATAAATGTACAAATACATGTTGTTCACACCGCTCGCGTGAATGAGTGTCTGCGTAGCCCAGCTCTAAAATAGAACTTGGTTCTATTGAGAAGCGCCAGATGCTGCAAATCCCCTCCTTATTGGATATCAGGAAGATAAAAAGGGAAACCTACTTAGTTTCTAGTTCTGTGGATTAATGGTCGGGGTAGAGAAACGCACAACTGCGTGTGTTGTGATTGCATCATGTGGATGGACAAAATCAGCATACGCACGCACGGGTGTGGCCGGTGTAGTCCGCATGTTAGGCCAATGGAAATAGTTTTTCAATAGATGGGCCAATATTACAGTCAAGTGAACTTCATTAGGATCTCCAGATATGATAGGGACCTTTATTTTTTTTCCCTTATATCAATTCACTATTAAACTTTTGACCTCCAATAGTTCTCAAACTACTATTTATGAAGACCTTTTTTTTTTAAAGCTGACTTTGTGGCTTTATTACAAAGACTAAGCAATCTATGTATTCTTGACTTTGTGTTATATCCTGTGTAGACAAGTTCATGGATCATACATTTCCCTGAAATGTAAACACATAATAAATATTTATTAATGGGAACCAAACTGAGTCATGAATTTTCTGTCTGATATCGTGATATTGCACTACTTTTCATATACATGAACATTGTTTTCAACATTTGTTTAGCCATTTGAGTTACTAATGCTGCTTCAATGTAGTACATTTCTTTGGTGTGTTAATAGACTGACCATATTAATGCCTCATGTCTGTCCACATCTATACTAGTCATAATTTATCAGGGGTGTTGCATATAATTGAATCACTCTTACTCCAGTACATTCGGAAAGTATTCAGACCTCTTGACGTTTTCAACATTGTTACGTTACAACCTTATTCTGAAATGGATTAAATTGTTTTTTCCCCTCATCTACACACACCCCATAATGACAAAGCGAAAACAGGTTTTTAGAAAAGTATTCAAAATAAAAAACACCATATTTACACAAGTATTCAGACCCTTTGCTATGAGACTTAAAATTGAGCTCAGGTGCATCCTGTTCCCATTGATTGTTATTGATGTTTCTACAACTTAATTGGAATCCACCTGTGGTAAATTTATTTGATTGGACATGATTTGGAAAGGCACACCCTTGACATATGGCCCATCCAGTTTAACAGGATTTTTGATAGTTACAATCTCATCCATAGAATTTGCTTTCTGAGAACAAAAGGCATTGGGGACGTTTGAGTGGTAAGGCTAAAGCAACTGACTGACGACATTTGAGGAGTGAAGTCAAGGGAGGTTCAACCACAGAACAATGAGCCAGATATTTCACTGGAAGTATAAATGTGAAGCATCTGGCTGGCCTTTCCACTCACTACCAAATATGGTGATGAGATGGATTTTGGCTGACATTCTGCAAATGTTCTCATTAAACATTTTATCAGTATTCTGTTTCCAAAACTAGAATCGGTAACAATAGGATCTCACTAGCTCACACTTGTCTCTGCCCACCTCTTTGCTTGTTCTTCCCTCTATGATTAATTTGCTCTCATTGGAAACGACAGGCTCTGGTCTATCTTGGGTTAGTTATACAAATCTTTGGCTGATCCTTCCTGATGACCTGGTTGGAGTCATGTCCAACCGGTTCATCAGGAGGGATCAGCCAATCATGATGAAGAAAATGGACTACTTCAAAATGGAGATTGCCTCAATGGAGCTGCCACTCTGTGACAGAACTAGATATATATATATATATTTATCATTTTAAAAGGCTAATTGATGATTAGAAAACACTTTTGCAATGATGTTAGCACAGCTGAAAACTGTTTACTGATTATAGAAGCAATAAAACTGGCCTTCTTTAGACAAGTTGAGTATCTGGAGCATCAGCATTTGTGGGTTTGATTCTAGGCTCAAAATGGCCAGAAACAAAGCACTTTCTTCTGAATCTCGACAATCTATTCTAGTTCTGAGAAATGAAGGCTATTCCATGCGAGAAATTGGCAAGAAACTGAAGATCTCGTACAACGCTGTGTACTACTCCCTTCACAGAACAGCTGGCTCTAACCAGAATATAAAGAGGAGTGGGAGGCCCCGGTGCACAACTGAGCAAGAGGACAAGTACATTAGAGTATCTAGTTTGAGAAACAGACACCTCACAAGTCCTCAACTGGCAGCTTCATTAAATATTACCCACAAAACAAGTCTCAACGTCAACAGTAAAGAGGAGACTCCGGGATGCTGGCCTTCTAGGCAGAGTTGCAAAGAAAAAGCCATATCTCAGACTGGCCAATAAAAATAAAATATTAAGATAGGCAAAAGAACACAGACACTGGACAGTGGAAGAATGGAAAAAAGTGTTAAGGACAGACGAAGGCTGTAATTGCTGAAAATTGAGAATTCTTTGACAAAAGCATTGTTTGAAGGGCACAATTATTTTTTCAATTAAAATTCAATATTTATAACCTTGTCAACATCTTGACTGTATTTCCTATTCATTTTGCAACTAATTTCATGTATGTTTTCATGGAAAACAAGGACATTTCTAAGGTACCCCAAACTTTTGTGTGTGTGTGTGTGTGTGTGTGTGTGTGTGTGTGTGTGTGTGTGTGTGTGTGTGTGTGTGTGTGTATGTGTGTGTGTGTGTATGTATGTATGTATGTATATATATATATATATATATATATTTGTGTGTGGGTATGTATGATCTAGGCAAAGTTGGTTCCTGTTTCAGTCATGTATTTGGTCACGTTCTGGTGAGTGAAACAAAATCACCCTAATGATTGGTAGACAATAGAGCTGATGGCTGCAGGATGAAGTTGGTGAAAAGTAACTGCAGAAACTTGCAGTCAAAACTTCATGACCTTTGATTACATGTATTTTCATGCGGTTGACATGTAGCCTCAAGTTGGACAATTTTATCCCCATAATCCAACACACTTTGAAGGGTGTTGGTCACCACAAAAGTGATCCACTCGAACATGCCCAATAACAAGGCATTCTGCCTTATCCCAAGGGTTCTCAGCTAAAAGCACCGCTTGCTGGTGGGACCATGTGAACTACAATCCGACGCTCTGTTTTAACATTCAGAAATCATCACTTGTGATACGGTTTTTGAAACATATGGAACTTATATTTTATATCAGCGAGTGCAGGTGTTTGAGCACGCTAGATAGCTAATTAGCACAGGTGGTCGTCTCCACTGAGGTCTCCCTCCAGCAGGCGGCGATTCTTTCGTTGTTTTGCCCACCAAGCGAGGAGTTTTTGTAAGGTCAACGAGAGAGTGTCAAATTAGGTCAACAAAGAAATGAATGTCTTATTTGCTACGTGAGGTTTATTCGATCTAAAATACGTTTCTCAATTGTTTAAATTGTTTCGAGTGTACTGATATAAGCAAGACACTTGACAACCTTGCGACTTAGAGAAAAAATTATATATATTGGAGTCTCGAGATGTCTATGCATATTCATGACATGAGGCTACTCGCATAGCATCTCTCTCCATTGAATACAGGCGGTTGACGTCAACAACCCTCATGGAATATTCAAAATAGGATTACAATAATGTGATGTATCCACCAATCCAAAGAAAGGATAGGCGGGAGCTAGACAGCCGCGGTGCCACTTTGTGGACAACGACAATTGTTAGGGCGGAGAGACATGTACACTATATATACACAAAAGTATGTGGACACCACTTCAAATTAGTGGATTTGGTTATTTCAGCCACACCCACTGCTGACAGGTATATAAAATCGAGCACACCGCCATGCAATCTGCATAGACAAACCTTGACAGTAGAATGGCATTACTGAAGTGCTAAGTAACTTTCAATGTGGCACCATCAAAGGATGCCACCTTACCAACAAGTCAATTCGTCAAATTTCTGCCCTGTTAGAGCCTCCCCGGTCAACTATAAGTGTTGTTACTGTGAAGTGAAAACGTCTTGGAGCAACAACTGCTCAGCCGCGAATTGGTAGGCCACAAAAGCTCACAGAATGGGAGAGCTGAGTAGAGCATAAAAAAATGTCTACCCCCGGTTGCAACGCTCACTTCCGAGTTCCAAACTGCAAGCTTCATGAAATGGGTTTCCATGGCAGAGTAGCCATGGAAAGAGTCGGCTGGAGTGGTGTAAAGCTCGCCGCCATTGGACTATGGAGCAGCGGAAGCGCATTCTCTGGAGTGGAGTGATGAATCAGGCTACTGGCACTTTCCTGTGCCAGTAGCAGAGGAAAGTGCCAGTAGCCTGATGTGCACAAAGTGAAGTCCATATGTAACTGATGTGAAATGGCTAGCTAGTTAGTGGGGTGCGCGCTAATAGCGTTTCAATTGGTGACGTCACTTGCTCTGAGACCTTGAGGTAGTTGTTCCCCTTGCTCTGCAAGGGCCGCGGCTTTTGTGGAGCGATGGGTAATGATGCTTCGAGCGTGGCTGTTGTCAATGTGTGCAAAGGGTCCCTGGTTCGGGGCGAGGAGTGGCACGGAAGCTATACTGTTACACATACAGAAATGGTTTGTTGAGATCGGTGTGGAAGAACTTGACTGGCCTGCACAGAGCCCTGACCTCAACTCCTTTGGGATGAATTGGAACGCCAACTGCGAGCCAGGCCTAATCACCCAACATCAGTGCCTGACCTCACAAGCTCTTGTGGCTGAATGGAAGCAAGTCCTCACAGCAATGTTCCAACTTCCAGTGGAAAGCCTTCCCAGAAGAGTGGAGGCTGTTATACTAGCAAAGGGGGGACCAACTCCATATCAATGTCCATGCTTTTGGAAAGAGATTTTCGACAATTAGGTGTCCACATTCTTTTGGTCATGTAGTGTATCTGGTCAGTATATCCATCCTCTTTGGGTATAGGTCCTCACTTCTGTATCTTTTTTTTCTTCAATGAGGTTTAACAACAATTGGCATCCAATAAATGTTGCATTACCCACCACCTATTAGACTGGAGTACAACTCCCTTATAATTTGCTTGAAAAAATAAATAAACAAATACCATCTAACACAACACTCACAAAAAAATAAAGTAACAAAAAAATAACATCACCCTACTCCACTATTTAAATCTATTTAGTCCTACTTCAGGCCAACGACCTGAAAGGATGAGACACCACCACTTAACACCCTGTAAGTCTCGCAAATACCCCTCTGCAGCTGCCACCACAACCTCCATTTTCTGCGACTAAATGTCCATCCCTAAAGTACAGTTGATAACCATTGCTATAAATGCTAAAAATCAAATCTTACTGAAACATATATCACTTGTTGGCCTCTGTACTGTACTGGTACAGATCTACTACTCACACCATTCTTCACCGCCTCAGCATATGAAAACGTTTGCACTACTCTAACCTTGGAAACCTCAACCTGCCTCTCTCGCACGGGACCTGCCTGTCTTCCGTAAACAAGCGCTTTAGTATGGAGATATGGCCGTGTGGGAACACTAACTATAACGAACGATTTATTGCAGTATCAGCCACATTCTGGCATCTTACATATTGTTGACCTCACTCTAACGAATTGGTAAACTGTGTGGATATGATTATTTCTGTCACAAGGGTCTGTCTGTTTTGATCTTATCCAAAGTAAATTAAATTAAATTGTTTGAACCATATTTGAGTTATAGTAGACTTATTGTTTCCCTAAAATATTATCTTAGTGTTTAGATGCAATTACATTCTTGAATTTGTTTTATCTCTAGATAAAGAACAATAAAGCAGCAGTTATTTTAACGTCTTACACGACGGAGGAACGTTCTAATTTAACGATGTGGTTTCCGAACGGAAGTGTCAGCGGGTGCACACTGTCCCGCAATGCTTGTTGTTTGATATAGCCGAGTGTTTTAAATACAATTTAGTTACATTATTTGTAATACCGTTTGGTAGTACTTTAGGCGTACTCTAGCCATTATTTCTTATGGTTGTTAAGCCCAATGTACAGCAATAAGGCCAATGAAGTTCGCATTAGCCGATATTAGCTAGCTAGTTGGGTACTGTTTGCTGGTAAGGCAGGCTAGACGAATTGTTGCAAAAAAATATATAGAGCAGTAGTTAGACTATAGCTAACAATCTTAGCATTAGCTGTATAGTGTACTATAGTCACATAAGTTGCCTTCTATTCGCGTTTAACATGGACAACCACGAACAGTGCTCTCCCTCAAAAGGATGCGCAGACCGGTCTACGCTGGTGTCAGAGGATGGAAAGAATATCAAATCAGTTTTGTGCCAACGTTGTGGATCGAAGGTCCTCTGCCCAGGGGTGGCGGTGATTGCAGAGAAGGAGGTAAGGTTCACCTCAGACAGGAGTAACCCCAAAATATAAATTACCTAAAATGACAAGTTATTTCATTAATAAGTGAAGTATTTTCCTATCCGAATGAACATTCATCATAGTTGCTTTGTTGTCAGAATAGTGGAATGTCTAACCACCACCTAATGAACGAAATGATATTGTGCATACAATGTGCAATTTGCTATGCCATGATTTGACTAAATGTCAGGGAGTGGAATATCACTTCTGTTAATCTATTCATATTAAGGCTCATTGACATGATGAATCTTGTCTTTTATTTCCTCCCCAATATGCACCAGCTGTTCCTTCCCGCAATGAGGAAGAAGACCACTATCACCAAATCAGAGGGATCCGTGGATGGGGACAAACTGACTGCCCACTGGTTAGTCGATGATATGTACACCTTTGAGAATGTGGGCTTCACCAAGGACGTGGGGAGAATCAAGTACCTAATTTGTGCAGACTGTGAGATTGGACCCATTGGCTGGCACTGCCTGGATGACAAAAAGAGCTTCTATGTTGCATTGGAAAGAGTCAATCATGCCTAGTGTGGTCCATAGTGAGAAACTGAGGAAACATGAGAAGGGTGTACAATTTGGAACTGAAGGACAAGACGGACCAACACGAATGTTGGCCATGCGCAGTAGATTATCTTCTGGGTGTCGGCGGACAGTGTCGATTCAGCATGTAGAATCGTTGGGAAATTAACAGAAAATGACGGCCAATGTTCTGTGGTTAGAGGCAATAGACTGGTCACCCGCTGGGATAGGCGACATTGGTGTTGGTCTGTCTGGTCCGTAACTCTTTACTCCTTCTCTTTCCCCTTTTGGCTGGTGCTGGATGCTGTCTCTGTGTTATGATGACTCCTTAGTTCAGCAAGGCCAAGCTTTCACTTCTATCCCTTTTTGTGCTCTACTGATAACAATGGTATTGATGTGGTTCTCTAGACACACATCTGTCTTTAAAATTGTTATTCAATCTAATATTCAATCAATATTCTGGTGTTATGCTTTGGTCTGAGGCTAACCCTACAGCCTCAGCTGAATTTAATTGTTTGTATAGGCCGAATGATTACTTTCTACTTCTGAAATATTACTACTAATACTTATTGAAGATGGTAATATGAAGTTATGTGCAGCATTTTAACCCGTTAGTGTGCTTATCCACTTGGCACACCCTTCACCTTGCATGTTGAATAATGGGAGTGGTTGTATTTGATGAGTGTACTCTAGGCATTTGTTGCTGATACACTTCACTTCAAGTGTTCTGTCTGTTGATATACCACATTGGCTTTGAAGGCTGCTCTCTGCTGCCTTGTTTGGCTCTTCTATTGCCAGCTGACTCCATTAGATCTCTACAGTACATGCTCATCATGTTCTGGCATTTATTCAGTTTCATCTGCATTAAGGACTGAATTACTCTTGGCTTCACTATGTGACCTATTGATCATGCATTTCACTTCTCTTGCTCTGCACCCAAGCATTTTTGATGCTCTTCTAAACCGTTCTTAACTCATTAAAATAAAACGTATCACTCAGTTCTGTGCTTTTTGACCAGTTTGTGAGTTCAAGGATAGAGTACACCCTCATTGATGTAATTGTATGGGAAATAGGAAGTCAGTACTGGTAGCGCAAAACCCCCTGTGGTTGATGGAAATATTTGGGATTAATGATTTTTATTATACTTTCATTGGACAGTCGCTACGGGACAGACTTATCTAACTTAAACATGTTCACTATTGGTTCAAGTAGCCTATTGTTTTTATTTATTGCATAGCTTGCCAGTTTTACATGTACACTGAGTGCACAAAACATTAGGATTAGATTATGATTTTTCAACGGCGATACCGATTATTGGAGGACCCAAAAAGTCGATACTGATTTAATCGGCCGATTTAAACATTTTTTTTTCATATATATTAATATATACTTTTAAATTGTTTATTTGTAATAATGACAATTACAACAATACTGAATGAACACTTATTTTAACTTAATATAATACATCAATAAAATCAATTTAGCCTCATGTAAATAATAAAACATGTTCAATTTGGTTTAAATAATGCAAAAACAATGTGTTGGAGAAGAAAGTAAAAGTGCAATATGTGCTATGTAAGAAAGCTAACGTTTCAGTTCCTTGCTCAGAACCTGAGAACATATGAAAGCTGGTGGTTCCTTTTAACATGAGTCTTCAATATTCCCAGGTAAGAAGTTTTAGGTTGTAGTTATTATAGGACTACTTTTTATTTATTTTTGAACTTTTATTTCACCTTTATTTAACCAGGTAGGCTAGTTGAGAACAAGTTCTCATTTGCAACTGCGACCTGGCCAAGATAAAGCGTAGCAATTTGACACATACAACAACACAGAGTTACACATGGAATAAACAAAACATACAGTCAATAATACAGTAGAACAAAAGAAAACAAAAAGTCTATATACAGTGAATGCAAATGAGGTAAGTTAAGGAAATAAATAGGCCATGGTGGCGAAGTAATTACAATATAGCAATTAAACACTGGAATGGTAGATCGGCAGAAGATGAATGTGCAGGTAGAGATACTGGGGTGCAAAGGAGTAAAATAAATAAATAAATACCAGTATGGAGATGGGCTGTTTACAGATGGGCTATGTACAGGTGCAGTGATCTGTAAGCTGCTCTGACAGCTGGTGCTTAAAGCTAGTGAGGGAGATGTGAGTCTCCAGCTTCAGAGATTTTTGCAATTCGTTCCAGTCATGGGCAGCAGAGAACTGGAAGGAAAGACCGAGTTTTCCCTCTATACCATTTGTATTTAATTAACCGTTGACTATTGGATGTTCTTATAGTCATTTTAGTATTGCCAGTGTAACAGTATAGCTTCCGTCCCTCTCCTCGCTCCTCCCTGGGCTCGAACCAGCAACACAACGACAACAGCCACCACATCTAAGTAGCGTTACCCATGCAGAGCAAGGGAAACAACCACCCCAAGACTCAGAGCGAGTAGCGTGTGCTAACTAGCCAGCCATTTCACTTCGGTTACACCATCCTCATCTCGGGAGTTGATAGGCTTGAAGTCATAAACAGCGCAATGCTTGAGGCACAATGAAGAGCTGCTGGCAAAACGCACAAAAATGCTGTTTGAATGAATGTTTATGCGCCTGCTTCTGCCTACCACCGCTACTTAGATGCTCGTTTGCTCAGTCAGATTATATGCAACGCAGGACACGCTAGATAATATCTAGTAATATCCTCAACCATTTGTAGTTAACTAGTGATTATGATTGATTGTTTTTTATAAGATAAGTTTAATGCTAGCTAGCAACTTACCTTGGCTTACTGCATTTGCGTAACAAGCAGTCTCCTTGTGGAGTGCAACGAGAGAGAGGCAGGTCGTTATTTTGTTGGACTAGTTAACTGTAAGGTTGCAAGGTGGGATCCCCTGAGCTGACAAGGTGAAAATCTGTCGTTCTGCCCCGGAACGAGTCAGTTAACCCACCGTTTCTAGGCCGTTATTGAAAATAAGAATGTGTTCTTAACTGACTTGCCAAGTTAAATAAAGGTGTAAAAATTAAATTTAAAATAATTTAAAATAAAATAAAAAAATCGGCGCCCAAAAATACCGATTTCCGATTGTTATGAAAACTAGAAATCGGCCCTGATTAATCGGTCGACCTCTAATTAGGATAACATTTTACTAGTCACATGCTCCGAATACAACAAGTGTAGCCCTGACAGTGAATAGCTTACTTATAAGCCCCTAACCAACAATGCAGTTTAAAAAATAAATACGAATAAGAAATAAAAGTAACAAGTAACTAAAGAGCAGCAGTAAAATAACAATAGCGAGACTATATACAGAGGGGTACTGGTACCCCTGTACATAGTCCTTCCTAATTTTGAATTGCACACTCTTTTGCCCTCAGACCAGCCTCAATTTGTTGGGGCATGGACTCTACAAGGTGTGGGAAGTGTGCCACAGGGATGCTGGCCCATGTTGAATCTAATGCTTCTGACAGTTGGCTGGTAGTGGATCTCCACTCCGACTCGCTTTTCCCATCATCCCACAGATGCTCAATCGGATTGAGATGTGGTTATTGGGCAGGCCACTGAAGTAAGATTAATTTACTGTCATGTTTGTGGAATCATTCCTGGACAATCCTAGCCGTGCGGAATGGGTCATTATCTTGTTGAAAAAATCAATTCACAGATAGATACACTTGCCATTAAGGGATGCACCTGATGATTGGCAATGATGTTCAGGTAAACTGTCGAGTGGCACAGCGGTCTAACACACTGCATCTCAGTGCTAGAGGCGTCACTACAGACCCTGGTTCGATTCCAGGCTGTGTCACAACCAGCTGTGATTGGGAGTCCCATAGGATGGCGCTCAATTGGCCCAGTGTCATCCGGGTCATTGTTTATCAAGGGACCCAACGTTTATCAAGGGACCCAATGTGTGCCATGAAGACACTACACCACAGCCAGCCTGTAAAGCATGATGGATTCATGTTTTTATTTTTATATTTCACCTTAATTTAACCAGGTAGGCCAGTGGAGAACAAGTTCTCATTTACAACTGCGACCTGGCCAAGATAAAGCAAAGCAGTGACAAAAACAACACAGTTACACAAACAACACAGTTACACATGGGATAAACGAATATAGTCAGCCACCAATTGTGCAAGTTCTCCCAGTTAAAAAGATTAGAGAGGGCTGTAATTTTCATCATAGGTACACTTCAACTATGACAGACAAATTCATTAAAAATCCTACAATGTGATTTTCTGGATTTTTTTTCTTCTCATTTTGTCTGTCATAGTTGAAGTGTACCTATGATGAAAATCACAGGCCTCTCTCATATTTTTAAGTGGGAGAACTTGCACAATTGGTGGCTGTCTAAATATTTTTTTGCCCCACTGTACCTGCTGGAGCATGTGCTACGGGTGGGTGTTGCTATGGTGACCAGTGAGCTGAGATAAGGCGGGGCTTTACCTAGCAAAGACTTATAGATGACCTGGAGCCTGTGGGTTTGGCGACGAATATGAAGCGAGGGCCAGCCAATGAGCATACAGGTTGCAGTGGTGGGTAGTATATGGGGCTTTGGTGACAAAACAGATGGCACTTGATAGACTGCATCCAATTTGCTGAGTAGAGTGTTGGAGGCTATTTTGTATATTGCATCACCGAAGTCAAGGATTGGTAGGATAGTCAGTTTTACAAGGGTGTGTTTGGCAGCATGTGTGAAGGAGGCTCTGTTGTGAAATAGAAAGCCGATTCTAGATTTAATGTTGGATTTGAGATGCTCAATATGAGTCTGGAAGGAGAGTTTACAGTCTAGCCAGACACTTAGGTATTTGTGGTTGTCCACATATTCTAAGTCAGAACCGTCCAGAGTAGTGATGCTAGTTGGGCGCGCTGGTGCGGGCAGCGATCGGTTGAAGAGCATGCATTTTGTTTTACTAGCATTTAAGAGCAGTTGTACTCATGTAATTTTATCCATACCCTAATCTTCCCATCAGCGTGTAACCGCAGCAACCATGATTCATCAGACCAGGCAATGTTTTTCCAATTCTAAAGTATCCAGTGTTATCGTTTCTTAGCCCACTGCAACTGCAGTTTCTAGTTTTTTTTGCTCTAAGAAGTGGAACTCCGTAAGGTCGTTGGCTGCCATACGTTATTCGTGTCAAGGTACGACTAGTTGTGCATTCTTTTATGGGTCTTTGGTCACCAATGTTGTACTGGACTGTCAGTTGACTAACTGTAGCCTGTCAGTTGCTCTGCACAATTCATGTCAGTCTCCTTTATCGTTTTTCATCAAGGACCCATTTTCAACCGGTGGCCTGCTGTTGGCTGGATGTCCTTTGGTTGGTGGACCCTTCTTGAGACACACAGGAAACTGTTGAGCATGAAACTCAGTAGCGCTGCAGTTCTTGACATACTCAAACCAGTGCGCCTGGCACCTACTACCATATCCTGTTCAAAGGCACTTACATATTTTGTCCTGCCCTTTCACCCTCTGAATGATGCAGGTACACAATCCTTATTTAACCGGTCTCCCCTTCACCTACACTGATTGAAGTGGATTTAACAAGTGACACCAGTAAGGCATAATAGCTCTCACCCAGTCAGCAGCATGGAAAGAACGGGTGTTTTTATGTTTTGTACACCCAGTGTATCTCTGGCCCTCGTCTCCGCAACCTACTGCCACCAGAATTCAAGGAATGCCACCCAATCAACGAGCCCACCGAGTCCATTTAATAAACAAGTCCCGGTCACCAAAAGGATTTAGTATGAATGCGCTCATCTTTTTCACTGCCACTAGAGTGCATAACTCAAAAGGTAGCATATACATTTGTGTACTATAAACTGAAGAAAGAAGAATAAAACATATTTTATTTGCCTATTTATTCGTTTTATTAACTATATAAATGACAATTATTTTCTTGGTCGGACCAATTCAATTACAAACGGTAGGTTGTGTACACCGTATTTTCATTACGTGTATTTTTTTGTTTTTATTGTTTACTGACCATTTGTTTCTTATTTGCAACAATCCGTTGAGATTTTGATTGCTATAAGTACATTCTAGTCATTTAGTGCATTGATAATGCGACCTTTTTGTATTTAACCTCCCAAAATGGCATGCCACGATTGAAGCTACCGTGGGTAGTTATTTATAAAAAAACAAATTTCGAATGTTTTGTAGCTAGTCTGTGTGTGTGGGGGGTTCTCTACTTTTTTAAGCGGAAGTAGGTGCTGTTCCCCGACCAGATAATGCGAGTGAGACTTCAATGAGTGAGTGGTGATGTTCTTAATTGACCGAGTTAAAGGGTGCAGTTCTTCAAAGACAGCTTTCATTTAACTTTAATACGTGCAACTCGCAGCTATTTAGAACGAAGATGCAACGATGACCCAGCTTCGGACCAACGAATTCATTGCTCCACCAGAGTGTCCTGTTTTTGAGCCCAGTTGGGAGGAATTTGCCGACCCATTTGCGTATATCAACAAAATACGGCCTATTGCAGAGAAAACGGGCATCTGCAAGGTCCGACCGCCAAAGGTGAGTGTCTTTAATCAGGGTAGCATTTCAAACTCCTGCTTAAACATTTTCTAAAGGTTGTTGGTGACATTTTTAGTCGTTTACTTATCTTTTTAGACAGATTTTCAACATGGCGGCTTGAGTTGAATTGCCAGCTTCTTCTGTGTATGTGTGCCTCTGTGTGTATATTATGTGTGTGCATGTATACGCACGCGCCCAGTGATCTATGTGCGAACAGACGCGCGACAAAATTCTAATAAAGTATCGCCTATGTTCCAGAGAGTACGTTACATTGTATGTGAAGGGATCTTTAGAGGCTATTGGTCAAATGGATGGGTGAAAAGGTTGCTTAACCTTTCTCTTCCTGGGAGTTGTACATTGTGAAATGACAGGGAAATAAAGACATTTTACCAAGTCACTTTAATGCCTTCCAGTTTATCAATAAAATGTTCTACTGTGAAATTGGAAGATATTTATAAAATATCCTTCCATACTGCTTTTTATATCGACTTGTATTGAGCTCACAATGTTTTGATGCTAGATTGTCATGATGCACGTAACCGTCACACGGCAATCTAGATTATTTGATAACTGGTAGTGGGGTTGATTTAGAGGCCTGTCTATATTGATGTTGTAGGCCTGTCTTCTACCTTGGTAATGCCATCCATGTTGGCTTTGTGGTAGTGGGTGTGTTTTAAAAGCTGGATTGTGTGTGTAAACCAAGTGAGTTTAACAGTTCAACACTATTACATAATAATCGGTGGCAAGTAGCCTAGCGGTAAAAGCGTTGATCCTGTAATCTAAAGGTTGCTTGTGTGAAAAATCTGTTGATGTGCCCTTGAGCAAGGCATTTAACCCTAATTACTCCATGGTCCCTTTTGATAATGTCTGACCCCGGTGGTGACCTCACTCTCCAAGGGTGTCTCGGAGTTGGGATATGCAAAAACACATTTTCTATTTTACACATGTATAATTAAGCAATAAAGCCTGAGGGGCTGTGGTATATTGCCAATATACCATGGCAAAGGGCTGTTCTTAGGCATGATGCAAGGCAGCCTTTAGCCGTGGTCAATTGGCCATATGTCACAAATCCCGAGGTGCCTTATTGCTGTTATTAACTGGTTACCATCGTAATTAGCAGTAAAAATAAATGTTTCCTCATACCTGTGGTATACGGTCTGATATACCACAACTGTCAGCCAATCACCATTCAGGGCTCGAACCACCCAGTTTATAATACACGTGTACATGTGTGAAAACGGACAAATATAACCACTCACCAAATTATTAATCAGATTTTGCTAGGGATATTTGTTGATTCATCTGTGTAATTTGACCCTTTTTCTAATGGTAACCCAATGGTTCTTGAAGGGCTGGCCTCTGAACATTCGTTATCATAACAAATTCCTCTATGTAGCCTATGGTAATAACTTGTTTTACTGGGGTATGCATGCATTATTGCTGTCGTTTGCAATAAAACATATTACTACAAGAGTTGATAGTAGTTGATTAAACATAACAATTTGGGTAACACTTTACATAAGTAGTTAAACCTATTTGTTAATACTGTAGTTGCACTTTGTAGACCTAATTAGTCAGTTTATAGCCTAATTGAGTTGATTGTTTTATTAGACCACATAATCGGGACTGTCCCTCATACCACTGGTGTAATATCAAAATATTCTCATTGACAATCAATGACTAAAATACTATGCAACAACAATGTTGTACACCTACAATAACCTAAATGTAAACTTTGAGAAACCAAGGCAACCTGTTTATGCATTAACATTGTTTACCAGCACATTGTTTAGTCCCCACCATTTGTGCTGTATTATATAAACCCTTTTGTCCCACTCTGTACAGTCAACAATGCTGTTTTCACTTTGCTTCTTAATATAAATCTGTTCTATAATTACACTATTAGTCTGTTTCTTACATCTGCAAACAGCTAGTCTTTTTTCTTAGCAAGTTGAGCCTAAATGTTGTTAGCTGCTAATCGCTAATGTACTGAGTCAGAGCAAATGTTTATGTATTTTTATTTTACCTTTATTTAACCAGGTAGGCCAGTTGAGAACAAGTTTTCATTTGCCACAGCATCCTAGCCAAGATAAAGCAAAGCAGTGCGACACAAACAACAGAGTTACGCATGGAATAAACAAATGTACAGTCAATAACACAATAGAGAAGTCTATATACAGTGTGTGCAAATGTAGTAAGATTAGGGAGGTAAGGCAAAAAATAGGCCATAGTGGTGAAATAATTACAATTTAGCAATTAAACACTGGAGTGATAGATGTGCAGAAGATAAATATGCAAGTAGAGATACTGGGCTGCGAAGTTTCAAAAAATAAATAACAATATGAGGTAGTTGGGTGGGCTATGTACAGGTGCTATGGTCGGTAAGCTCCTCTGACAGCTGATGCTTAAAGTTAGGGAGATATAAGACTCCAGCTTCAGTGATTTTCGTTCCAGTCATTGGCAGCAGAGAACTGGAAGGAGAGGCGGCCAAAGGAGGAGTTGGCTTTGGGGATGACCAGTGAAATATACCTGCTGGAGCGCGTGCTACGGGTGGGTGCTGCTATGGTGACCAGACATATTACCTCAAATGTAATTGGCTATACAGTCTGATAATACCAGTGATGGTGTAGATCTACATCAGAATGTTTGTGCGACACTATCTTCTAAATCAAAGAAGAATACACAAAGCAAGAATATGTTTGCTACATGAAGTAGCTAAAACAAAACATTCAGGAGGACCGAGCATGCCCCCATTCTCATCAACAGGGCTGTAGTGGAGCAGGTTGAGATCTTAAGTTTCCTTGGTGTCTACATCACCAACAAACTAACATGGTCCAAGCACACCAAGACAGTCGTGAAGAGGGCACAACAAAATCTATTCCCCCTCAGGAGACTGAAAATATTTGGCATGGGTCCTCAGATCCTCAAAAGGATCTACAGCTGCACCATCAAGAGCATCCTGACTGGTTGCATCACTGCCTGGTATGGCAACTGCTGGGCCTCCGATTGCAAAGCACTACAGAGTGTAGTACATCACTGGGGCCAAGCTTCCTGACGTCCAGGACCTCTATACTAGGCGGTGTCAGAGGAAGGCCCCAAAAAATTGTCAGACTCCAGCCACCCTAGTCATAGACTGTTCTCTCTGCTACTGCACGGCAAGCGGTACCGGCAAGCGGTTCACTGTAAGGTGAAGTAGACCTGTTGTATTAGGAGCATGTGACAAATCAAATTTGATTTTGATTTCAATGTAGCTAAAGACTACAGGGTCCCTTAAACACAAAAACTCCTCTCTGGCATTTTCATAACAAACACTGTATTCAAAGTGCCCACTATTGTATTCTAACTAGAGCATTAGAACATTCTTTATATTCCATGACTGTCGAAAATGCAGAAATGGACAATTAGTTTTTTATTGTTAAAAAAAATAATAAACAATTTGAACAGTATAAAACAATCAGAATAAAGACCCATTGAAATCCCATAGAATATACAGTATGTGTTGCCACCCTAGGGTTCCACACTTCTCACAAAGCAAATGTAGAAATTTTACTATTCAAAATGGAAATGACGTCCAATTCAATTTTTCTACCGTGATATATTGGCAAAATCGCCGAGCCCTAATTTACCTTGGAAAAAGTCTCTCTCAATTGACTCGCTTGCACAGCAGTCGTGTCATCTGAATGTTTTGTTCTTACAGCTCTGTATTATTATTTAATATTTTGAAATATGATCCAGATCACAACTGTGCCTACTGTAGGTAGTCTAATGGCTGAATTTGGCTTGTTGTTCAGAGGATTGAAATTGTTTGTACGGAATGGGAGGGCTTATGCAGTGGGCCTGCCTGTTGTCATAGCTCCACTACTCCACAAAGGGGCTGATGGAAATGCAGCCAGAGCTGTTTTCATAAACCATGTCCCCATCTGGGCCGTGCACTGCAGACTGAGCGTGCAGGGTCAAAGGGTAAGCTATGGAGGCACAATTTATGGTGCTCTCATCACCCCTCTTCCCCGGCCCCATGGGATACATATTTTTTTCCATCTAATTTTTTATGACTGGAGGGCACTTAGATTCGTCCACATCCCCAGCTGGTTCACTTTTCAGTTTGAAGTGACAGTTGGGTTCTCTTGTTTAGGGAGTTGGGTTTTAGGATGGATTCTTCCAAAAAGGGTTCTGTTCCATCTGTTGCTTGGGCCAAATTTACAGAATTGCTGTGAAATAGTCTGAGAGCCTCTCTATCACTTGTGTAGCCTATTTAAAATTATATTGTTCTCTATTCCTGAGTTATCATGCACATTCAAATAGGCATGCTGGCACTCTGAGATGCCACGCAAGGTCACAGTGTAGTCTCCAAAGGTAAGGATGCTATACTAGTGCACATAGAGTTTCCTGTTGATGCTTGTCAAACAGTCGCTCTCTCTGAACCCACTGTTTAATAGAAAATGAGAGGACTGGAAATACCAACTCTACTCAGAGGGCCCATATCAAAGAAAATACTTTAAAGAAAGTCTTATGTGCATCATACTGTATTTTAACTACTGGTCCAGTGCCGAAATAAGACTTAAATGCACCATGAAAGTCTATGGTTTCTCAAATGTGTAGGTCTATTTATACATAGTTGTTAATCACCAACTCTACTCAGGTGATGCTAACTATTGACACGGTGCCTGTGTCTATTGACATTGAGTACAGTTACATGCGCACAACAATGTGATTATTGTGGATAGTCAGATTAATATAATAGTTTGATTAAAAGATTTACATGCATTTCAAGAATGGTTTCCCTAATAATCCTGTTTACAAGGACACGTCTGAAATCAGGCTACCTGATGGCACTCTGATAAATGCAGAAAATCTGCAATTAAAATAAACATTCTACCACAGTGACCATGTTATTTTTGAGACTCATATTTGATTCCGAGTTACATTTAACGTTTGTGAAAACTACTTCTAAGACACATGCATTGTTCTATTGACACTGTGTTAATTTAAAAACATTTAAAAACATTAAGTCTTTTGTCTGTAATGTCTTATTCGTTATTTCAAACCCCAGCATGTTGACCACACCGCTCGCGTCGCCAAATGAATTCACACATGCATGTTATTCAATCATTGCACCCACACTGCTCGCGCGGGTTAACGAGGTCCACACTCCAGTCCCGTTAGTGGTGGTAATGCACCTTAAAGTTGGATGGACAAACGCCATATAAAGTCCAAAAAATTAGCCTGAATGAGGAGAGATTACAAGGAACTCTGTTAACCCTTTTATCTGTGGATTAATTGTCGGAGTAGAGGACCTTGTGCATTTTAGGTAAAATAACAACCCAATGTTTATATCCCAGGACAAATTAGCTAGCTATTGCCATAAATGTTCAATTCTCTTCGACCTGCCCCAAATTAATATAGTTGGTTCAGAGTTCGTTTTGATATTTCAACCTGTGTGTCCTGATTTGCGTGTGGGTGGACAAAATCAACATGTGCATGATTGCTGGTCAGATAGTGCACATGTCTGCGTGCACCATCGCAAGGATGTTTATTTTGTCCACCCACACCAGACATGATCAGGACACACAGTTTGAAATAACAAAATGAACTCTGAACTAACTATATTAATTTGGGGACAGGTTGAAAAGTATTAAACATTTATGGTAATTTAGCTAGCTAGCTTGTTGTTAGTAGCTAATTTATCTTAAAATAGGATATAAACATTGGGTTGCTATCTGAAATGCACAAGGTCTTCAACTCTACCCTTTTATCTCTGGATTAATTGTCAAACCGAGTTAGTTTCTTGTAATCTCTCCTCCTTCAGGCTTCTTTTTTGGACTTTATATGATGGTTGGCATCCAACTTTAAGGTGCATTACCACCACCCAACTGGACTGGAGTGTGGACCTCAGTTCATCTTTCAATCACCCACATGGGTATATGCCCCTAAAAACTAATGAGGAGATGGGAGAGGTGGGACTTGCAGTGCTTCAAACGTCACAAATAGAACCAAGTGCCTGGCTATGCAGACACTCGCGAGCAGTGTGAGTTCATAACCTTTTGTGTACATTTATTTTGCAGTGCGGTGTGGCTAGCATGTTAGACTAGCTTGTCGCTAATGGGGATCCTAATAAATTAAATCAAACTGACTTCACTCGTGCTAAAGAGGGAGGCTTGCTTGGCTGGTGCTAGCACAGGTCAAATACACTGTTGAAATTTTATTTTATTTTTATGGCGTTTACATGTCCTAATTCGAAGGGTTGCTCAGAAAACCAGGTGTTTTAATCCGCGTATGCTTACTTTGATTCAGACTTTACTCGGATTAAGATTATTAGAGTAAATTGTTTACATGACTATTGAATAATCTGCCTACTGCCATAATCGGTTTAATATAAAATGATTACTTTGCATATGATTACTTTGCATGTAAATGTACTGTGTGTCTGTCATGCACCCGTTAGTCAAATATATTTCATATCCTCTCAGGTTCTTATTGATCCATCGGGATCAAATTGTTTTATTAATGTGATATTTTAAATCATGTTTGATTGGCATTTAGCCTAGTGTTAATGAGTAAGTGTAACCAGAGGAGATATCAAATATGGCTTTAGGCTGAAGAGGAACAGCCAACGTGACTTTCTTAATGGAACATAACCTGTCATGTCACAATGTTCCTAAACATTGTAGTGTAAATAATAGATTTAAACATGTATTCAAATTCAGCACCGACTGTTGCTCAATTGATAATGATTCTCCTAAATGGAAGATAAACTAGGAAAAAGGTTTGTCAGTTTGACAAGATGGTGTTGTTTACTCCTGCAGGGATGGCAGCCACCGTTTGCATGCGACGTGGACAGTCTGCACTTCACTCCCCGTATCCAGAGACTTAATGAGTTGGAGGTATGTTCATTTCACTCCTTAACTGGTATAGCCATTACAATACTGAGTAAAAATATAATCTACTTATCTTTTTTATTATGAATGACTGCATATGTACGTAACCACATTTTTATTTTGATTAAATATGTGGATTACTTTTTTTACAATGATGATCCACAGATATTCTGGGGGGATTTTGCCTTTTGTACATTTTTCTAATTATCCCAGTCTTTCATAAGTGCTAAAGAAATAAAATAAAATGTACAAATAAGTAGAGTAATCTGCGAATGCTTTAAGCCTAATTGAAGGTGATTCGTAAGGCTGCATTGGCGCATCAAGTGACGTTGTCAGTAGAACAGTGGCTCCAGCAGGCTTAGAACCCACAGCAGCAGGGTGTCTATTGAAGCCAGAGTGCTGATGACATCAGGTTAAAGGTCACTGTGACCCCCTCCGATGAGCTTGTTAAAATGTCAATGTCCTGTCATTTGCAATTAAAAGTAGCACAGCAGGGGATGTTATTATATAAACAATGTTAATAAGGGCATGTAATGCACCATTTGTGATCAATATTATTTGTTTTATGTTGGCAATGTGTAAAATGTACCATCTCTTATTGTGTGTTTGTTCATGTTGAGTAGGCTCAAACTAGAGTCAAGCTCAACTTCCTGGATCAAATCGCAAAGTTCTGGGAGTTACAAGGGTGCACACTGAAAATCCCTCATGTGGAAAGAAAGATTCTGGACCTATACCAACTCAACAAGGTATGTAGCTACAACTTCTGGCACACCCTGGATGCAGGAAACTGGCCAGCTATTCTTGGATAGGATCCAGTGTGCATTTGTGTTATACACTCATATAAGCATGGTGAGTTCTATATGCATCTTATGTTGACAAATTTGAACACCCACACAATAACAAGGTCATTAATTGGGATGCTCCTTTCCCAGTTGGTGAACGATGAGGGGGGTTTTGATGCGGTTTGCAGAGAGAGACGCTGGTCTAAGATAGCCCTGAAGATGGGCTTTGCTCCAGGAAAGGCCATAGGCTCTCATCTGCGTTCCCACTATGAGAGGATCCTTTACCCCTACAACCTGTTCCAGACTGGAGCCAACCTTCTGGTGAGTCAGATGGGTCTTTCGCTCTCTTTCTCTCACCACCCTTGTATATTCTACAGTCTCTCTTTTCTTTCTCACTCACTCTCTCGCCCGCTCTCCTGTGTCTCCCAGTACTCTCTCTGCAGAGTCATCTTCCACCCCTCCCTCTCATCCTCTTTGTTGTTCTCTCTCGATGGGTAGCCTTGTCTTGGTCCTCTGCTCTGTTTACTATTGTGTAATTTTCTCGAGTTGTCTAAGATTGTGCTGCGTCAAAGGTGTAGATATTGTTCATAGCAAAATGGCAGGTAAATCTCAATTTAATTTGTCCATGTTTTTGCTGTTGATATAAGATCCATTTTCCATAAAATACCTGCTCTAAGAAGAAATCACAAATTAAGTCATAGGCTAGATGAGGCCTGGGATGTTTAAAAAGTATGACTGGAATCCTGAAAATAAACCAACCATTTTCATAGCGTGCTCTCCTCCCCATTGGGTCATTTAAAAAAAAATGTAGTACCGGTTTCCTCTTGTCTCCATGTTTATTTTCATTGAAGACCTCAGTTGTCTCTTGCAGCTTCCCTGATTGTACCTTGGGGCCCTGGTTGGGGTTTTGTGGTTAGCAGCAGCTCATCCTCTCTGCAGTGCTGCATGTCGCTCTCTCTCTCTCTCTCTCTCAGCCTGCTGGCCTTGACCTCTCCCGTTCCCTCCTCCCTCTCGCCCCACACTCCCTGTAGCAAAGTTAATGAGCTAAACACTGTCCTCCTGATATACCAGAGAGCAGAGCGTCAGTGTTCCCATCCCCCACCTCAACCGACAGTGTTGCTGCCTGTCTTCCTCTTTCTCATGTTAGTGGGGTCAACAGAAAGAACAGACCACGTGTTGCTCTGGCAAGACAAAAACAAGTATCAATAGTTGAAGCCCGTGTGTAGTGGTGGGTGGATGTTTGTATTGGATGATTGTGTTTATAATCAAGCCATGGTATTCCACAACTCCATTACAATGTCAGACAACTAGACACCTGAACAACCAAATGGCCCTGTTGTATATAGATGCCTGGTTTGTTTTTGTCAAATGGAATTTGTCACAACATAATGGTAGTAGGAGTGACGAGGTAGCAAAGCTCATTCTGTTCAAACAGAATGATTGTCCTTTTCTTACAATTTTCTGACAAACATATCAGTTTGAGATTGGTGAAACATTTCTCATTGTTGATCTTATGGGGACTTTGTGCTAGAAAGCTCTACATGCCCATTCACTCCCCCATGTCTCCCCTACAGAAGCCCACCCTGACCAACGACACGAAGGACACTGACTACATCCCCCATGACCTTCCCCAGCGGCAGTCTGTTCAACCCCTGGAGACCTGCAGCGTCGCCCGCAGAGCCAAGCGCATGAGAGCTGAGGTGGGCCTCTTCCTGGGTCTCCATAAGTCACAGTTCTACCTCTAGGTCCCCATAAGTTACAATAAGTACATTCGCTCATTTTTCATGCCTCTGACATGCGGTAATAATAAAAAGTGTTATAATGGCCTACAGCTTTGTTGACATTTTGTTTTAATTATTGTGATATGTTTTATTGGTACAGCATACCCCCACTATTTGTTTTGCCGGGAAGCAGTATTTCCTTATTTCACCCTGACTATAACTCACAATAGTTCTCGGGTCCTCATAAGACACAGCTCTTCCTGAGCCAATGGATGACTAACACCCTGTAAAACAAAAGCCCAGTGACCCAATGCAGACAAGTGGTGGTTTGCAGCTTTGCATGTATTTCTGGACACCAAACCAAAGAGCTTTTGTGTGTATGCAATTGTGAGCTCATAAAAAGGATGTTGCTATCCCTGAAATTCCTGTCGTGGTCCACATGGCATGGACCCCTCTTCTCTTTCTCTCTGGCAGGAAGGCTGTATGAAGACGGTGACCGAGGAGGACTGTGAGAACCGGCCCAACCTGAGGAGGAGGATGGGCTCCTACGTAGCCAAGCCAGAGCCACAGGCTGGTAAGCTCTGTCCTCTGGCAAAGTTTAGTGCAATGTGAAAGAACTGAATATTTTTCATGAACTAAAAAACATTTTTTTCTGGTCTTGGGAATTATTGCATTTTAAAGAAATGTTTTAAAAGTAAAATGATTTAGAGAATGTACTTTTTTTTACCATATTTTAAATGTACACTGAACAAAAATATAAATGCAACAATTTTAAAGATTTTACTGAGGTACAGTTCATATAAGGAAATCATACAATTGAAATAAATTCATTAGGCCCTAATCTATGGATTTTACATGACTGGGAGTATGAAGGCCATGGATGAACTGGGACATTTTTAGTTTCCAGGAACTATGTACAGATCCTTGTGACATGGGGCTGTGCATTATCATGCTGAGACATGAGGTGATGGAGGCAGATGAATGGCATGATAATGGGCCTCAGGATCTTGTCACAGTATCTCTGCGCATTCAAATTGCCATCAATAAAATGCAATTGTTCGGTGTACATTGTCCATAACTTATGCCTGCCCATATCATAGCCCCATCGCCACCATGGGGCACTCTGTTCACAACATTGACATCAGCGTCCCGCTAGCTCACACGACGCCATACATGTGGCCTGTGACTGAGGCCGGTTGGACGTACTGACAAATTCTCTGAAAGGATATTGGAGGTGGCTTATGGTAGAGAAATTCACAATCAGTTCTCTGGCAACAATTGCAAGCTCCCTTAACTTGAGACCTCTGTGGCATTGTGTGATACAACTGCACATTTTAGAGTGCCCTTTTATTGTTCCCAGCACAAGGTGTGCCTGGTGTAATGATCACGCTGTTTAATCAGCTTCTTGATATGCCACACCTGTCACGTGTATGGATTATCTTGGCAGAGGAGAAATAATCACTAACAGGGATGTAAATTAATTTCTGCACAAAATTTGAACGAGATAAGCTTTTTGTGCGTATGGAACATTTCTGGGATCATTTATTTCAGCTCATGAAACATGGGACAAACACTTCATGTTGCTTTTATATTTTTGTTCAGTGTTTATTAGAACAGGGTTGTTTATATTAGTACGTACTGTATTCCTTGGCCTCCATTAACAATGTGATAAATGTATTTCAGTGAAAGTGTTACCTGTTCAGGTGAAACAGGAAGCCACCGAGCATGAGGAGCCAATAACAAGTGACAAAGAAAACATGCTGACTAAGAAAAACGACCCCACAGTGAGTAAAGCACCTTTTATATATGCTAATGTATTTTAGCGAATCAGGGCTAATTGCCTCTTCATTATTACAATGATGATGATAATGATTATAATAACCATAATGGGTAGCATTTATACAGGTCATGTTTCTCTCAAAAGTAACTCATCCCATCCACCCACCTGGTTGATCTATGGCAGCCATTTTGCAATGTTTTAGCTGAAAAGTGTCGCTGTGTCTGTCTGTCCCAGGTGGACCAGTACATGTGTCTGGTGTGTGGCAGCGGGAGCGAAGAGGACCGCCTGCTGCTGTGTGACGGCTGTGACGACAGCTACCACACCTTCTGTCTGATCCCGCCCCTCCACGATGTCCCCAAAGGAGACTGGAGGTGTCCCAAGTGCCTTGCTCAGGTGACAGACAGCCTCTCTCTTCCAGACCCAGTTACCATACTACTCTGTCAACACACTCCACACACCCCGTCCACTGGGGAAGCTGTTGAACACTGCAGTAGCAGTAGTCTAGAAATGGGAACTCCAATATTGTTTTCACTGTAAAGGCAAACGCACAGCTCGACAAAAGCATGCTCAAATTCTGCTCTTCTGTATGTTATTTTCTGTAGCTACTCAATGGAATTCTTCTCCTGTTTTTTAAATTTTATTTAAAGGTGACATTTTCTGTATTAGTGCTTACTTCCCATTCTTGTCTTCCCCACAGGAGTGTTGCAAACCTCAGGTAGCCTTTGGTTTTGAGCAGGCTGGCAGGGACTACTCTCTACGCACTTTTGGGGACATGGCAGACTCTTTCAAGTCAGACTATTTCAACATGCCGGTTCATGTAAGTTTGGCAGTATATGTGGTGTTTAGTAGAGGGAGAACTGGAAAATATTTGTATTTAACAAGTTTGAAATGGATCCTCCATTTCAAAATATTTTCTCAGTGGCGTGCTTCTGAACTCAGCCTGATATTGACTGTATTAGATGACGCTCAGTCCGAAGTTGAGGTAACGGTGTGTCTTTCTCTGTCTGTCAGATGGTTCCAACAGAGCTAGTGGAGAAGGAGTTCTGGCGCTTGGTCAGCACAATCGAAGAGGACGTTACTGTGGAGTATGGGGCAGACATCGCCTCCAAGGAGTTTGGGAGCGGCTTCCCCATCAGAGGCGGACGATTCCAAGTCTCCCCTGAGGATGAGGTACAAAGGCTCTCTTACAGGTTAACATAGGCTAGGTATTGGGAGGATTATGAAGTTTATTTTACCACAACATCATTGCAACAGTACATCATCTCTGATCTAGAGAGCAGTTTGTCACCTAAAGATAATTAATTTCTTTAGAATCTACTTCTCACAATATTTTCTAGATCTAGAATTGAGCCAATCATTAGCTAGCTAGTAGCTAATAATCACAACCTCCCAGAAATCTATGCCCCTCAGAGACCCTGGTAAAACTTGTTGCTAGTATATATGGTGATATTGGAGTTCTAATGCAGATGAAACCCTTCCCAGTAAAGTAGCATCTCAGACCCAGTATCTTAGACTGTCACCCTGAGTTCAATCTAGCCTGAACTTGTCCTTTCTCTGACGCTTAGGATTACCTGAGCAGTGGCTGGAACCTGAACAACATGCCCGTGATGGACTCCTCGGTGCTGACTCACATTACGGCCGACATCTGTGGGATGAAGTTACCCTGGCTCTACGTGGGCATGTGCTTCTCCTCCTTCTGCTGGCACATTGAGGACCACTGGAGCTACTCCATCAACTACTTGCACTGGTACAGACAGGTGTCCTCTTAAGGCCCCACAGGCCATCAGTATAGTATAATATGACCTTGTGTCTGGACCTGGGATAACTTGGCCCTAGGTATCAAGCATTGTGTAGAGGTCTAAGCAAATAGTCTCTGCTTCTTTTATTCTGAGGAATCTTTTGAAACCCATATGCTTGTTTACTATTGGAGTTAGTTTATTGGTTGACGTAGTATTAAACACACAAGAATACACCTCAAGCTTAAGTGATAACGTCAGTGTTTTTGAGAAAATGGCATCTGTGTTCTCAGGGGAGAGCCCAAGACGTGGTACGGGGTTCCGGGATACGCTGCAGAGAAGCTGGAGTGGGTGATGAGGAAACTGGCCCCCGAGCTGTTTGAGTCCCAGCCTGACCTCCTGCACCAGCTGGTCACCATCATGAACCCCAACACACTCATGAACCACGGCGTCCCCGTAAGTACCACACCCACCAACAACACACATACAGTGATGAAGGCAGGTGGGTAAGTGAAAAAAGATAACATTGTGTGTAGCTATGGTATTGGTCTAACCATGACTTCATACCTACTCTTCTCTAGATTTATCGCACCAATCAGTGCTCTGGCGAGTTTGTCATCACCTTCCCCAGAGCCTACCATAGTGGATTTAACCAGGGCTTCAACTTCGCTGAGGCTGTCAACTTTTGCACCATGGACTGGGTAAGATGCCATGAAGTCCCTCATAAATACCATACAGAAGCTAGTAATTTAATAACCGGAAGATGCTTCTAATGAGCAGTGGACAAAAGCCTTTATACCCTGTAGCTCTTTGGATCAAGTTTGGTTATCACTGATGTAACCAGCACTGTGTATGGATCTTGTTGATGGTGTTAAATCAATGGTAGAGTATAGTTCTAACCCAAAGCCTCCCGCTGTTTCTCAGATGCCCATGGGCCGCATGTGTGTGGACCACTATCGGCAGCTGAATAGGTACTGTGTCTTCTCCCACGACGAGATGGTCTGCAAGATGGCGTCCAAGGCGGACACCACCATGGATGTGGCCCTGGCCTCGGCTGTGCAGAGGGACATGACCGTCATGCTCCAGGAGGAAGACAAGCTGAGGGACAAAGTCAGCAAGATGGTGAGAGGCCTCTCATACCGGCACGTACAGTGCATTTGGAGAGTGGTACTGTATGTGTATATATACAATCAAGTTTAGTCACACCTACTCATTCAAAAACTTTTCTTTATTTTTACAATTTTGTACATTGTAGAATAATAGTGAACACATCATAAAAAAATATGAAATAACACATGGAATCATGTAGTAACCACAAAACAAATCAAAGTATATTTGAGATTATTCAAAGTAGGCACCCTTTGCCTTGATGACAGCTTTGCACACTCTAGGCATTCTCCCAACCAGCTTCACCTGGAATACTTTTTCAACAGTCTTGAAGGAGTACCCCACAAAAGTTGAACACTTGTTGGCTGCTTTTCCTTCACTCTGCGGTCCAATTCATCCCAAACCATCCCAATTGGGTTGAGGTCGGGTGGTTGTGGCCAGGTCATCTGATGCAGCACTCCATCACTCTCATTGGTCAAATATCCCTTACACAGCCTGGAGGTGTGTTGGGTCATTGTCCTGTTGAAAAACAAATGATTGTCTCACTAAGCGCAAACCAGATGGGATGGCGTATCGCTGCAGAGTGCTGTGGTAGCCCTGCTGGTTAAGTGTGCCTTGAATTCTAAATAAATCACTGATGATGTCACCAGCAAAGCACCATCACACCACCTCCTTCATGCTTCATGGTGGGAAATGCACATGCGGCGATCATCCGTTCACCTACTCTGCGTCTCACGAAGACACGGCGGTTGGAACCAAAAATCTCAAATTTGGACTCATCAGACCAAATGACAGATTTCCACCGGTCTGTCCATTACTCGTGTTTCTTGGCCCAAGCAAGTCTGTTCTTTATTATTGGTGTCCTTTGTAGTGGTTTCTTTGCAGCAATTCGATCATGAAGGCCTGATTCACACCGTCTCCTCTGAACAGTTGTTGTTGGGATGTCTGTTACTTGAATTCTGTGAAGCATTTATTTGGGCTGCAATTTATGAGGCTGGTAACTGGAATTAACTTATTCTCTGCAGCAGAGGTAAATCCGGGTCTTCCTTTCCTGTGGCAGTCCTCATGAGAGCCAGTTTCATCATAACGCTTGATGGTTTTTGCGACTGCACTTGAATGAAATGTTAAAGGTTCTTGAAATTTTCCATATTGACTGACCTTCATGTCTTAAAGTAATGATGGACTGTCATTTCTCTTTGCTTATATGCGCTGTTCTTGCCATAATATGGACTTGGTCTTTTACCAAATAGGGATATCTTCTGATACCGCCCCTATCTTGTCACAACACAACTGATAAGCTCAAATGCAATAAGAAGGAAAGAAATTCCACAAATGAACTTTTAACAAGGCACACCTGTTAATTGCAATGCATTCCAAGTGACTACCTCATGAAGCTGGTTGAGAGAATGCCAAGAGTGTGCAAAGCTGTTATCAAGGCAAAGGGTGGCTACTTTGAAGAATCTCAAATCTCAAATATATTTTGATTCAACACTTTTGGTTACTACATGATTCCACGTGTTATTTCATAGTTTGGATGTCTACACTATTCTACAATGTAAAAATAAAAACCCTTGAATGAGTAGGTGTGAACGTTTGACTGTGTGTGATATAAATTCAGCAAAAAAATAAAATTCCTCTCACTGTCAACTGCGTTTATTTTCAACAAACTTAACGTGTAAATATTTGTATGAACATAAGATTCAACAACTGAGACACAAACTGAACAAGTTCCACAGAAATTGAATAATGTGTCCCTGAACAAAGGAGGGGGGGTCAAAATCAAAAGTAAGTCCGTATCTGGTGTGTCCACCAGCTGCATTCAGTACTGCAGTGCATCTCCTCCTCATGGACTGCACCAGATTTGCCAGTTCTTGCTGTGAGATGTTATCCCACTCTTCCACCAAGGCACCTGCAAATTCACGGACATTTTGTGAGGGAATGGCCCTAGCCCTCAGCCTCCGATCCAACAGGTCCCAGACGTGCTCAGTGGGATTGAGATCTGGGCTCTTGGCCATGGCAGAACACTGACATTCCTGTCTTGCAGGAAATCATGCCCAGAACGAGCAGTATGGCAGGAGGAGGATGTCTTCCCTGTAACGCACAGTGTTGAGATTGCCTGCAATGACAACAAGCTCAGTCCGCTGATACTGTGACACACCGCCCCAGACCATGACGGACCCTCCACCTCCAAATTGATCCCGCTCGAGAGTTCAGGTCTCGGTGTAACGCTCATTCCTTCGATGATAAATGCGAATCCGACCGTCACCCCTGGTGAGACAAAACTGCGACTCGTCAGTGAAGAGCACTTTTTGCTAGTCCTGTCTGGTCCAGCAACGGTGGGTTTGTGCCCGTAGGCAACGTTGTTGCCTGTGATGTCTGGTGAGGACCTGCCTTACAACAGGCCTACAAGCCCTCCGTCCAGCCTATTGCGGACAGTCTGAGCACTGATGGAGGGATTGTTCGTTCTGGTGAATATCTGTGAAGTAATTTAGATTTTTACAAATCTTTGAAAGACAGGGTCCTGAAAAAGGGACGTTTCTTTTTTTGCTGAGTTTATATACAAAGAAGTTATTCTAAAAATGATTAAATACACATTTTCCTCATAAATCTACACAATACCCCATAATGACAAAGCGAAAAGTATTTTTTTTATTTTAATTTTTACAGAAATACTTTATTCAGACTCTTTGCTAATGGATTTGAAATTGAGCTCTGGTGTATCCTGTTTACATTGATCATCCTTGTTGTTTTAAACTTAAGTCCACCTGTGGTAAACTTAATTGATTGGACATGATTTGGAAAGGCACACACCTGTCTATATAAGGTCCCACAGTTGACAGTGCACGTCAGAGAAAAACCAAGCCACAAGGTCAAAGGAATTGTCCATGGAGCTCCCAAGACAGGATTGTGTCGAGGCACAGATCTGAGGAAGGGTACCAAAATAATTATGCCGCATTGAAGGTCCCCAAGAACACAGTGGCCTCCGTCATTCTTAAATAGAAGAAAGTGGTTCCAAACAAGACTCTACCTAGAGCTGACTGCCCATACAAACTGAGCAATGGGGGAGAAGGGCCTTGGTCAGGGATGTGACCAAGAACCCAATGTTCACTCTGACAGAGCTCCAGAGCTCCACTGGAGATGGTTGTCCTTCTGGAAGGTTTTCCCTTCTCTTCAGAACTTCACCAATCAGGCCTTGATGGTAGAGTGGCCAGACAGAAGCCACTCCTCAGTAAAAGGCACATGACAGCCCGCTTGGGGTTTGCCAAAAGGCACCTAAAGATTCTCAGACCACGAGAAACCAGATTCTCTGGTCTGATGAAACCAAGATTGAACTCTTTGGGCTGAATGCCAAGCATCACGTCTGGGGAAAATCAGGCACCTCCCAACAGTGAGGCATGGTGGTGGCAGCATTACGCAGTGGGGATGTTTTTCAGCAGCATGGACTGGGAGACTAGTCAGGAGGGAAAGGTGAACAGAGCAAAGTACAGAGAGATCCTTGATGCAATCCTGCTCAGGACCTGACTGGGGTCAAGGTTCACCTTCCAACAGGACAACGACCCTAACCGCAAAGCCAAGACGACGCAGGGAGTGGCTTCGGGACAAGTCTCAATGTCCTTGAGTGACCCAGCCAGAGCCTGGACTTGAACCCGATCTAACATCTCTGGTGATACCTGAAAATAGCTGTGCAGCGACACTCCCCATCCAAACTGACAGAGCTTGAGAGGGAGGTTATAATCGCTGCCAAAGGTGCTTCAACAAAGTACCTAGTGAAGGGTCTGAATACTTATGTAAATGTGATATTTCCGTTTTTAATTTTTTATGCATTTGCAAAAATGTCTAATCCTGTTTTTGCTTTTTCATTATGGGGTGTTGTGTGTAGATTTAATCAATTTTAGAATAAGGCTGTAATGTAGCAAAATGTGGGGAAAGAAGGTGTCAGTACTTTCTGAATGCACTGTATATACTGTATTCTAGTCCTATCCAATTGAACTATTGCTCTACATATATTATTTTGTCCATATTGTCTATACATCCCATTTATTTATACTCTGACATTGCTCTTCCTAATATTTCTTAATTCCATTCTTTAACTTTTTTTAGAGTTGTGTATTAGATTACTGCACCGTTTCGCTACACTTGCAATAACATCTGCTAAATATGTGTATGCGACCAATACAATTTGATTTCAAATGGCCACAGTTAACTTTCCTCCACATGTGTCTATGTGCCTGGGTCATCCCTGTCTCTCCTCCTAGTATGGCTCTAGGTGTGGGTGTCTGTGTGTGATCTCTTTGACACTACTAATCTGTGGGTGTGTGTTGATGACTGTATCTGTGTTCCCAGGGCGTGCAGCGTTCCCAGCAGGCGGAGTACGACCTGCTGCCAGATGAGGAGCGCCAGTGTTCCAAATGCAGGACCACCTGCTACCTGTCTGCCCTCACCTGTCCCTGCAGCCCCGGCCAGCTGGTGTGTCTGCACCATGCCCACGACCTCTGCTCCTGCACCTCCAGCGAACTCACACTCAAGTAAGTCAATCCACAGCCAAGTTAGTTCTAAATGGCCACATAATGTTAATATACATCATGTCCCCCTCATTGTGTACATCCCATGTTTTACAGAAACGCGCAGCCAACGGCTCAAATGCAAATTTACAGATCCCATGCACATGTATTTTTTTAAATGTTTTATTAAATGTTCTCAACTAAAATGCCCCTTAAAGAACGTGTCAACTTAAAGTAAGGGTCAAAGTTGGAGTGCGCAGCCTTGAAACGTCTAAAGGCCTAGACCTTCTGATAAAGACGAAACACTAAAACGATATGGGTCACCTGGCTAGAAAATCACCAATTGTGACAGCTGTTACTCAGCCAGGATTAGTCCTCAGAAACACACTAGACCTGTGTCTTGGTCTACAGCTACAGGTTTACCATGGCTGAGCTCTACCCCATGATGGAAGCAGTCACTCTGCGTGCTGAGTCCTACACATACTGGGTCTCCCATGTCAGTGGCATCCTGGAGGCCAAACAAGACAAGAAAAGTGGTAAGTTGTAACCCTAAGTAGGATACCTCTTTGGGTTCAGGCATCTTTGTAATTCAAATGATTCCTTATGTAATAAAACGCTAAATGTTTTGGTTGCTTATTTGCATAACCCAAAGAAGACCAGATGTTCTTAAATGTCTCATGGAATGTTTTGTACTCACCCAGATATGTTGTCTTTGTCTAAGAATGCACACAGAATACCAGAATAGTTTAAAATAGATGATTCTCTACCCTTTGCTAATTGTACAGCTTACTTGATCATTGGACTGTGATTCTTTGAATGCATTGATGACTGTGTTTAAAGCCATGTTGGTTTATTTATGTGTTCAGGGTTGGAAGAGCTGCGCTCCCTGGTGGTGGAGGCAGAGGTGAAGCGCTTCCCTCAGAGTGACCTCCTGCGGCAGCTCCGCACAGTCACCCTGGATGCTGAGAAGTGTGCTGTGGTGGCCCAGCAGCTACTCATTGGGAAGAGACAGACCAGGTAGGCTGTGTGTGTATAAACACACATGATTTATATTATTGTA
This sequence comes from Oncorhynchus tshawytscha, assembly GCF_018296145.1. Taxonomy (NCBI): domain Eukaryota; kingdom Metazoa; phylum Chordata; class Actinopteri; order Salmoniformes; family Salmonidae; genus Oncorhynchus; species Oncorhynchus tshawytscha. The sequence continues at coordinate 38,511,347 of NC_056430.1, read as the reverse complement.
TTATCATGCTTTTTTAATAAAAAGATGTTACCCCCTTTTTCTCCCCAATTTCGATCTTGTCTCGTTGCTGCAACTCCCCAACGGGCTCGGGAGGTGAAGGTCGAGTCATGCATCCTCCGAAACATGACCCGCCAAACCGCGCTTCTTAACACCTGCCCGTTATCCCGGAAGCCAGCCAGACCAATGTGTCGGAGGAAACCCAGTTGAACTGACGACTGCGTTAAAACACTGCACCACTCGGGAGGCCCATTTAAAATGCTTTCTAATGTTAAAATTAGGGATGAACCCGAAATTACAACATCCTCCACAACAGAGAACAGTTTATTGTCAAGGGCAATGAATACCATTATCTTGGCATTAATGGTTTTCGCCTTTGAGTTGTCTCGCTGAAATATTGTTACTCTTTTAAAGGACTGCTCGACTTGAACTTGTTGGAAGTGTGAGCTTAGTTTTTTTTCTTTTGTTCTAAGTAGTCGCCGAACGTCTGGGGGTAATGCAATTTAAAATTAGTAATTAGGTTTGTGGTATTGAAAGATTTCACTTTCTCCTGTCCTCTGGAAATAATAGCAGCACAAATGTTGCATATGGCCTTTTTGTTATCTTCCTTTGAAACTTCTTCAAAATAGATCCACACAGCAGACATTGTGGGCTAGGTTAGGAATGCTGTGTTGCACATGTAGCTCAGTATTTTTCATGGCGTCATTGTCATCTACCTACGTTATATAGGTATGCACATCAGCGTTAAACTAGATATCGGGCCCATGCCGATGTTGGCATTTTTAGCAAATATCGTCCGATATGCTTACCGATTTTATATTGTGCATTCCTAGTTAACATCCTTTACCATACCTGATTCTTGTATTCTTAGCCACATAGTTAGCCAAATGATAGCTAATTCTGAAAGCAATAACATAAGCAAGTAGCCTTGCGCAAGCCTTTGCCTGACAAGCCAGAACAGCTTATAGGGTAGGAGCCAAAGGCAGCTTGATGTACAAGTACACGCCCTGGACAGGACACAAATCTATCGCAGAGCAAATGTGCTTTAGTGAAAATGTATTCCAGCTTGTGTGCCCTGAATGTTAGCCGTGTCTCTGATCTAGTGTGTTGTTGTCAGGTATCGTTCAGGTGGAAGGAAGTCCCAGAGCCAGAACCTGCTGACAGTGGAGGAGCTCAGGTCATTTGTCAGGCAGCTGCACAACCTGCCCTGCAGCATCCGCCAGGCCCCCTTACTTAAGGTAGGCGTTAGGAAGGTTTTACTTGATATATGGTTGACTTAATTACCTTACATGCTGACCACACCAAAAATAAATGTACACATACATGTTATTCAATCACAATGCTTGCGCGCGTCAACGAGCGTCTGCGTAGCCAGGCGCTAAAGTAGAACTTGGTTCTATTTGTGACTTTTGAAGTGCTGCAAGTCCCACCTCTCCCATCTCCTCATTAGTTTTTAGGGGCATATACCTATGTGGGTGATTGAAAGATGAACTGAGGTCCACACTCCAGTCCAGTTGGTGGTGGTAATGCACCTTAAAGTTGGATGCCAACCATCATATAAAGTCCAAAAAAGAAGCCTGAAGGAGGAGAAATTACAAGAAAATATCTGTTTACCCTTTATCTCTAGATTAATTGTCAGAGTAGAGGACCTTGTGCATTTCAGATAGGATATAAACATTGGGTTGTTCTTTTAAGACAAATTAGCTACTAACAGCAAGCTATCTAGCTAAATTACCATGAAGGTTTAATGCTTTTCGACCTGTCCCCATATTAATGTAGTTGGTTCAGAGTTTTGATATTTCAACCTGAGTGTCCTGATCGTGTCTGGTGTGGGTGGACAAAATCAACATGCGAACGATGGCACACGCACGTGTGAGTGGTTTGGTCAGCATGTTAGTTAAATGACATTAAAGTAAATGCATGGTGATTGGGGCCGGAGGACCTACTACCACCACAGTAACAAGACAAGTACTTTGTTTCTCACTTCACTAACACACCTGACTCAGCTAAGTAGTCTTGATGAGTTGATTGATTACTTGATGTGACACTAGGCTGGGACAAATCCTACCTACAAGCCACCGTAGTCTTTTAGGACCAGGAGAACACTGAAAAACAACTTTAATTGATTAGCGCTTTAACCTGCTTGTATTTCCCCCAGGACCTGCTGACCCGCGTGGATGACTTCCAGCAGAGCAGTGAGCAGCTCCTCTCTGACGAGGCCCCCAGCCCAGTGACGCTGCAGGGCCTGCTGGACCTGAGCTTGGGCCTGGATGTGGAACTTCCCCAGCTGGCCCTGCTCAGGGAGAGGCTGGAGCAGGCCCGCTGGCTAGACGGGGTTAAGGGGGCCAGTGTCCGGCCACACAGCCTATGTCTGGACACCATGCGGAGGCTGATAGACCAGGGGGTGGGCCTGGCCCCACACGGCTCAGTGGAGAGGGCTATGGCCCGCCTGCAGGAGCTGCTTACCATGTCGGAGCACTGGGAGGAGCGGGCGCTCCGCCTCATGGAGGCTAGGTGAGAGGCAGACGAGGAGGCGAGTGGCTTAGACAGTACTGTAACTGAATATGCAATGATTTATATATACAGTAGATGACTGATAGGGGGCGATGTGTTTAAGCCACATCTTGTCACTCATCACCATTTTAGAAAATATTTTGGAAGCTACAGAAATGCCTTTTAATGTCTACATTATTCTATTACATACCTTAATGCATACATTTTTACATTATATTATGTGAGCTTAACATAAATGTCTGAAAAGATATAAATGTTTTCCTTAAAGTATCATTTTTAGAGATTACTGTTACTGTCCCCAATACTACAAAAAATACTTAAATGCATGTAATTTTGTCCTTAACATTTAATTGAAATACTGTAGAATTCCATTCAGCCACTCAATAGCAATACATAGCATCAGCAATCCAGGGTTTATATACACTGAGTGTACCTAACATTGGGGACACTTTTAATATTGAGTTGCACACCCTTTTGCCCATCATGAATTCGTCAGGGCATGGACTCCACAAGGTGTTGAAAGCGTTCCATTGGAATGCTGGTCCATGTTGACGCCAATGCTTCCTACAATTGTCAAGTTGGCTGGATGTCCTTTGGGTGGGGGACCATTCTTGATACACATGGGAAACTGTTGAGTGTGAAAAACCCAGCAAATCTGAAGTTCATGAGACACACACTGGTCCGCCTGACACCTACTACCATACTCTGTTCAAAGGGACTGAAATCTTTTGTCTTGCCCATTCACCCTCTGAATGGTACACATACACAATCCATGTCCATCTTTTAAACTGTCTCCTCCCCTTCATCTACACTGAAGTGGATTTAACAAATGACATCAATAAGGGATCATAGGTTTTACCTGGTCAGTCTGTCATAGAAAGAGGTGTTTATAGTGGTTATATTCTACATGAAACAATGTACATGGAAAACTCTTGCCCTGAGACAGGGCTGTAGACTCCTAGCTGTAGTAGGAGTCAACCTGAGACAGGGCTGTAGACTCCTAGCTGTAGTAGGAGTCAACCTGAGACAGGGCTGTAAACGTCTTTCCTGACTTGAGTAATAAAAAAAATTTCAAGCGCAACTGAACCGAAAAAACAACTTCTGGTTGAAGACCGCCAATGTGGCATCGCTATAAGTCAAACATTTATTCCTGGGTAAATACGTTTAATTTTGGTCATTAAGTCGGCATCGTCCAAAATGGAGATTTGCGAGATGTAAGGAATCTAGTATGTAACAGATTTCCTTAGGTTGGGCAGCACCATAATGGCGCCGATGGGAATGGTGGCAGTTTTATGGTCTCCTGGCCAATTGTACTATTTTGTGTTTTTTGTTTGTTTTTTATGCTGATTATAGGATGCCCCTTTTCCAACAAGTCAGTTTGTCAAATTTCTTCCCTGCTAGAGCTGCCCCGGTCAACTAAGTACAGTTATTGTGAAGTGTAAATGTCTAGGAGCAACAATGGCTCAGCTGCGAAGTGGAAGGCCACACAAGCTCACAGAACAGGACCGGTGAGTGCTGTAGTGCGTAAAAATCGACTGTAACACTCACTACCTAGTTCTAAACTGCCTTTAGCAGCAACGTCAGCACAATAACTGTTCGGGAGCTTCATGAAATGGGTTTCCATGGTCGAGCAGCAGCACACAAGCCTAAGATCCCCATGCGCAATGCCAAGCATTGGCTGGAGTGGCGTAAAGCTCACCGCCATTGGACTCTGGAGCAGTGGAAGCGCTTTCTCTGGAGTAATGAATCATGCATCTAGTAGTACGACAGATGAATCTGGGTTTGGTAGATGCCAGGAGAACGCGACTATTTTTTTTTTTTTGTAGCAGTGTATTTACCACCACAAACTGATGCTGGCACTGAGACCGCACTCAATGAGCTGTCTAGGGCCATAAACAAACAAGAAAATGCTCTCTTAGTGGCCGGTCACTTTAATGCAGGAAAGAAAAAAAACGTTCTACCATGTCACATGTGCAACTAAGGCGAAAAAACGTTAGATCACCTTTTACTACACACATGCACATACAAAACTCTCCCTCGCCATACATTTTGCGAATCTGACGAACTCTATACTCCTGATTTACAACCAAAAACTCAAACAGGAAGTACCAGTGACGCGCTCAATACAGAAGTGGTCCAATGAAGCAGATACTAAACTACCGGACTCTTTCACTAGCACAGACTGGAATATGTTCTGGGATTCATCCGGCGGCATTGTGGAGTTTACCACATCTGTCACTGGCTTTATTAATAAGTGCATCGATGACATTGTCCCCGCATATGTACATATCCCAACCAGAAGCCATGGATTACAGGCAACATCCACACTGCGCTAAAGGCTAGAGCTGTCGCTTTCAAAGAGCGGAACACTAATCGGGAGGCTTATAAGAAATCCCTCTACGACCTCAGATGAACCATCAAACGAGTGACGTGTCAACACGGGACCAAGATCGAGTCCTACTACACTGGCTCTGATGCTTGTCGGTTGTGGCAGGGCTTGCAAACTATAACAGATTACAAAGGAGAAACGCAGCTGCGAGCTGTCCAGTTGATGCGAACCTACCAGAAAAGCTAAATACCTTTGTGCGCTTCGAGGCTAGAAGCACTAAACTATGCATGAGCGCACCAGCTGTTCTGGACGACTCTGTGATCATGCTCTTCATAGCCAACATGGGCAGGACCTTTTAAACAGGCTAACATTCATAAGGCCGCAGTTCTAGACAGATTACCAGTACACAAACTCCGAGCATGCACTGACACCTTTGGTTGGTTCTCCCCATTTTGATTTCTAGAAAAACAATCCTTAATCTGTTTTCCCTGGTTGTTTTGCTTCACTTATTTGGTTTTCTTCCTGTTTTAATTTTGGTGTGGGTTCTTTTATTTGCGTTTTGGGCAAATTTAGAGGGTACACATGGTGTCTTTTTAGGTTCCAGGTGTTGTTGCTAGTCATGTTTTTCATTTTGGTTGTTGGTCAGTGAACCTTTGTTAGTTCCCCCTTCTGTTTGAGTGACTTTTGGTTTTCTTGCTGGGGAACGTAACGGTATCATGTGTTTTTTTTTTATGACCATTCTAAACAAAATATTAATGTATGTTTTTGATTGTATATTAAATGGATTTATTAGACTGGTGACTATTGGTACTCGTTGAGGCCCAACTATTCTAATGTTAAATATGCATACAGTCATTTTGATTGTCGTGTGCTTTTTTTAAGGATGAAATGCGAAAAGTTTCAACTTATGATATTTATCTCAAAGTACTGATGGTGTAAAAACACATTTAGGAAAAGTCGGACAGGTGGGTTCAAGGTTTTTATTGAAATTTAAGTTATTGAAATTACAAATTGAAAACGGTGAGATTGATAGTCTTGGCGGTTCTAGTGTTAAGTGTGGTTTGAACTACTGTGCCTGCCATCTTAGCTATGCCACCTTGTCTGTGTAGTTTTCACTACTGTTACTGTTCCTACTGATAAGTCTTTTACTGGTCACTGGTGTTAAATAGTTGTGTAAAGTAAATTGTTACTAATCAAAACATTTTTAATATTATCAGGCAGTACAAACATTTTTTTTAAATGTTTTGTTGTAAAAATGCATTAAGCTGTAATTTATGTTGATTTGTAATGTTAAAGGATGACAAATACATTTGGGTTTTTAAAACAGATTGACCAATTTCATAGAATGACCCAGAAGTGGAATTTTGTTAATATTACTGTTGCATCAACACTCGGCACGCTAAATCGCTTATGGCACAGTAGGCAATACGTTACTTGCCGATAATGTTGCATAAAACATTTTGAAAGGTCTATCATTAATTCCCGAACACAAAGGCCCTTGATGCTGTCAATTGGCCAATTTTTAAGTGTATAGGCTTGCCCAATTTGGCCATCTTTTTTAACAATGTGATAATACGCTCCAAAGTGATAACATGATGTAAATTAATGAAATAATCAAAATAAAAATGTAATTATTTATTAGCCTAGTGGTTATAACTATTTAGGCATATCATGTCAATTCTTTGTCAAAAGCGCAAGAGATACTGTTGCATGTAGGTCTGTATTATTTATGAGTTGATCATATAGAAATATCAAAGCATTCTTTCAGCTCCAAAGCAATTGCATGTCTGTTGCGCAGGAACCACTGACTTGCTTCCTTTTTCTATAATCAAGACACCTGCTGGTAGCTCTTAACTGGTTTGACAGCTTTCCTAAATATCTGTGGAGTAGGAGGGACTCCTTATTACTAGAGGCTTCGTGCATAGTTTTTATATTCTACCCATAAGAGTAGAAGTCAAGTGTCTCTTCTCAGTACTTATGCCCAATTTTCTACTCTGACAAGCTTTGCGGATATGGGACCTGGTTAAACTGTTTCAAGTTGTATAGAAGGGTGAGTGACTAACTGTTTTGGCAGAGTGAATGTACAAACGCTTCCCACGTTCGAACACACACGAGACACCCACTGCAAATTATGCCCCCAAGACCGAAATCTTGTTCTCAGTCTTCCTAATGAGACTGTTTGAAACCGAGGCTAAATCAGTCATTTCAGCCCCCCTTCAGTAGTAAAGCAATATAAATGTTTTCATTAGGAAATGGCTACGAGATACACAAAACAAGTTAAATCAAATTGATTGAGACTTGTAAAACTAAATAAGGCATACTGAAATAGTACATAAATAGCACTGACACCTTGCTTGCAAAAGCTGCTTAGAAGTTCAGCCAGCAGACAGTGAAAAGTGCAAGGTTTGCATTTTGGAGTTGAAAGCTGCTTCCTGGTGTTTTAACTGGATCAGTGGGTTGGGACAGTGCTCTGCTGGCTTACGCCACAGTTTACACAGATGCTAGTAACGGCGCATGGGCCCATAGCCATTAGGGTAAACTGGCCTAAAGTGAGACATCTTGGACAATAAGGTCGTTATTTGACAGCTGAACTTCAGTCAATGTTTTGAATAGAGTAACATGGTATACTGAGCACTAATTCCACTGTTTTATAAGCAACATTGCTTCAAAGTTGTCTCGGTTTAGTCAGATTTCAACTCGTCTGAAAAGAGAACTCCTTAGTGCTAATGTGACTACTGTAGAGCCATATGAACTGGGAAATGAGTGACTCATTTGTTCAACCTGGTTTGGGGAATATATGAAAAGGTCTTGACAGAACTTGACACTGAAGATAAAAGCAGTACTGTGCATATTTTTTTGTTTTTAAACCTAGTTTCTATTATCTCCAGGCCACGTCACTGTGTAGAAACTCTTGTGGAAGCTCTGCAGGAGGTGGCTAGTATCCCTGCCTATCTTCCCAACTGTCTGCTGCTGAAGGACACGGTGGACAAGGCTAAAGACTGGCTTCAGGAGGCAGAGACCCTACAGGTATGAGCCACTTAGGTTATGTCCCAAAGTGCAATACATGGGGAATAAGGTGCCATGTCTTTGACAATGTCCCTGGTCAAAAGAAATGCACTACATTCTAGTTTATGATCCCATGTAATTGGAAATATTTCTGAATGAATATAGTTTTATTCTATATTGATACCTTTTTAAATAACAATACAACTGCTTCTGGTTAGCCAAACTGAAAAGAAAAAAGCAAGAGAGAAGAGAAGGAAAGAAAGCCAGACTTCTTATAAGAGTATCTATATACTTGTCTTTCTGTGTGTGTGTTTGTTTGTTTGTGTGTAGCTGGGAGGCCGTATCCCTGTGCTGGATACCCTGACTGACCTGGTGTCCCGGGCCAAGGCCATCCCAGTCTGGCTGGACCCCCTTGCTCGACTTGATTCCCTGGTGTTTGACGTGCAGGCCTGGAAGGAGAGCGCTGCCAAGACCTTTCTAATGAAGAACTCTGCTTACTCCCTGCTGGAGGTAAACCATCTACAACAATCTAATGCCAATACACATAATCAGACACCTTAGGGGTTGTCAAAAGTAGTACACTAAAGTAAATGGTGTGCCATCTGGGTGTTCGTCTTAGAATCACTCCTGAGGTCTTTTGGGATTTGGCTTGGTGTCTTTTGTGTGTTTAGGTGCTGTGCCCCCGGTGTGAGGCTGGGACGGGGCCTCAGCAGTCAAAGTATAAAAGGGCAAAGGATGCGGCCCAGTGCAGCGAGAGAAACAGCGCCAGGCTGGACTGCCTGAGTGATGTGGAGAGGGCCCTCTCAGAGAGCAAGGACTCTGCCTCTGCTGTACGTGCTGCTCTCTCTCTCTGTCTACGTAATGTTTTTTTAAACTAAAAGCGCAGACCATTGAACTCATTAAATTCCACTATATTCTAAAGATACCCAGCTATTGCAATCAGTGAACTCCTCTAAATTGATATGAGGACCCATGATATGAAGGTGCATGATTAAATGTATGTATGGTTTGATACAGTATTCCATATACTGTAGCTGTTTGGTTACATTTATGTTGATGTAGTGAGTATTGCGTGTTGTCACGCCAACCTGTGCTGGTTCCCCTCTCTGTAGATGGCCACTCTGGCCGAGGTACGTCAGAAAGAGATGGAGAGTCTGCTGGCCCTTAGGGCCTCCAACGAGTCCAAGCTCCTCCTGGCCGGTGACTGCGGGGCATTGAGGGTGTGTGTGTGCCACAAGGCTCCGTCAGGTGCCATGCTGCAGTGCGAGCTCTGCCGTGACGCCTTCCACCGCAGTTGCGTCTTAGGCTCTAACCAGGACCCCTTGCCCAACCAGGCCTGGGTGTGCCCCCAGTGCCAACTCTCGGAGAAACCTCCTCTTGACCGGGTGCTGCCCCTGCTGGCCTCCCTGCAGCGCATCCGGGTGCGGCTGCCTGAGGGTGACGCCCTACGCTTCCTCATCGAGAGGACGGTCCGCTGGCAGCACCGCGTGCAGCAGGCCTCCGCCGAGGGGGTGGCTGTGACGACGTCAAATCAGCGCTGGGCCTCGTCTAGTCCAACCTGGGCTCTGTCTCCGACTCAGGAAACAAACAGCATGTCGTTCTACACGGAGCACCAGTGCATTCCTCTGCAGGGTCAGTGTCGGGCTGGGAACAACATCTAATACCCCAACCTCTCAGAACAAGTCACATTTCTATCATATTTATCAAATTAATGACACTTTAAAAAATATATATATATATTCCTGAAAGGGCTGTGTTGAGCCGTATTGTTGGTGTTTGTTTCAGGACTGAGCCCTGAGCTGGAGGAGCTGATGGTAGAGGGCTTCCTACTGCAGGTGACTCTGCCTGAGACCCAGCAGCTGTACAGATCCCTCATTAAACTGGCCCCCTGCCATCACCACCACACAGACAGCCCCTTTCCACAGCACAGCGCAGAGCAGGATCAACACCAGCAGAACTCTCAGGGAGAGAGCCCCCCTCACAACCAGGTAACATACTCTTCTACTACTTTAAGGCAGAGCTCAGGTAGCAGGCGAACCACTTGATATAATGGTTATATTGATGTATTTATGAAGTTTCTGAAAATGTGTCCTTCAGTTTGACATTCATTTTTTAAATTTTATTTGGGTAATAAATAATACGACAAGATGTGCATTGGATCCCAGAGGATGGCACTTAAAAGCATGAATTAACACTTATTTTCAAAGTGTTCCTCGATGGTAAAACAAACATCTAATGATTTTAAAAGATGACAAAGTTACAAAACAAACATTATTCAAACCAAAACATCACATTCATGACTTTAGAGAGCCTAATAGATGTGGTAAAGGAGTCAATGGAATGCAGACGTTCCATTGACCAGATTGGCGCACATTCAACAAAGCTGATCTAACAAAGGGGATATTCATCAAATCCGTCATGATTTATGTATCGTTACAGGTCCACAATGTGCTTCCTTAAGTTAAATGTGGCTGTTTTCGCTGCATAACATGTAGAAGTTGTCCCTTTTCAGGTCTAGAAGACGTGACTGCTAAATGCCAACTCCCGCTCGTATCACTTGGTTAGCACAACTAGCATACAGAAATCGTTGATGGTAGTCATTTTTAACTGTAATGCAGATGATTGGTAACGATGACATGAACGTGTTGGGGTTGACATCCATACAAGCATTATACTCAGATTTTTATGTCAACATCGTGTGAAATACACATTTAAAAAATAGCCGAAATGTAGACACATTTTGCTGGGGTGCCATAGAGCCCCATAGTGGAGGTGTCATAATACCCATAAAACCTAGCGGTCAAACAGCAAAATGGTTCCAAAAGTTTTTGGCAATTTTTAGAAACCCTTCAAATAAGGTCTGTTTCGTGTAGGCTTAGCCTGGCGTGACATTTTGATAACCGTGTAAATCTCTTATCAAAACTATACACGGTTATCAAAATATCACACCAGGTTAAGCCTACACAAAACAGACCTTATTTTAAGTGTTTCCAAAATCCCCTATGGGAAAAATGAATGGTGGAAAAACAATTAAAACTGTTTCTTTGTTGGACCATTAGGTTTATGGGTATTATGACTCGTACTGTGGTACTCTGAGGAGACACGGGATCATTCCCCCATGGCTCTTTCCCCCACAAGATTCCATGGCAATTCCATTGTTTTTGTTAGAGTTCAATATTAAATTACTAGAGGGGATATGTCAAAGTTTCATAACTGGGTGGAAATGGCAGCCATCTTGGTCAGCGAGAAATCCAAAACCAGTGTAATTGGAATGAAGGGCAGTAGAGGCATTTCCTCCTTTGACTTATGCAGGAAAATAAAAGGCATGTGACAGATCAGAAATTGTGTAATGGAATTATAGTAAACAGGTTTTATATAAACATTTCTTTATAAATAGCCTGTAAAATATATGTAAACAGAACATAAATGTCTCGGATGTTGTTTTCTTGGAAAGCTGAATGCTATTATATGATACAATATCAGTACTTGTTGCATTTACATCATGTCTAAATCCTATCAACTGATTTCAGCCAGTGTATGGCTGTGGATTGACAACATTGTTTGAATGGAATGTTGGCATATTGGCGGTTAATTTGAAAACATTTATGGATTATTTCCTCTAAAACTGGCCGGCTATCTAGTTGACACGCATACAGTGCCGATAAATTAGCACTGGCAAATCATGGTTGACCAACATGGCGGATCTTTGGACCATCATAAGAATGTTTATGTCCATTCTAGTGTTCTAATTATGTGTATGACCTTCATGTGTGGTTACTGTTACCAGAATGGAGTAGTCTGTCCCAAGAAGGAGGCTGTGAACGGAAAGAGAACCAAGCGGCACATGGAGGAGGAGGGCTCTGAACGCAAGGACAAAGCCAAGAAGCCCCGCAAGAAGAAGCCCAAGTTGAACAAGGAGAGGAGCCAGGAGGCCAAGGGGACCTCTTCACTCACCGCCACCCACTCTGACCTCTCCCTGTCGGACTCTGATGAAGACTTCACCCTGTGCGCTGCACCGTGGTGCCGAGAGCCAGAGGGGAAACAGGTTAGCATTACACTCCCCGCCACTGCGTAATGTTGTGGGTCATTTCAATGTGCTTTCCCTCCCCTTGTGTCAAATTGTTTTAGAGATCAACTAACAGACTTATTGTAGTATATTCAAAATAGTATGTAGTATGATTTGTATAAAGTGAGTATACAGCAACAATACAGAATCTGACCAGTGTCTCTTTCCCTCTCTCATTTTATCAGGTGAATTGGGTCCAGTGTGACGGAAGCTGCCAGCAGTGGTTCCATCAGGTCTGCGTGGGAGTGTCTGCAGAGCAGGCTGAAAAAGAGGACTACATCTGTATCAGCTGCACACAGCCAGACCATACCAGGGAGTGAGGACCAAAAGGAATGGTTTTGAAGTATCATGAGTTTTTAGTATAAGTCACAGCTCTGGGTGCATAACCACCCAGTGAACCTCCTTTCTTCGCTGTGCTCTGGTCCCACTGCCTCCTCATTGATCTTCCTGATCCCAGCCCAGTCTGCTTTTCAGAGTTATTGAGGCTCTTCCATCACCGTTTTGTTATAGTGGCTGGCTTTACAGCCAATAAATTTCATCCTTCCAATCAATGACATGATGCAGATTGTACTGCATGAGGTTCCAACTGTCTACGAAGGAGAATAAAGTGGCGGAAACAAGACTTTTTCACTTGACTGACTTGCATGTGTAACAAGACAACAACAGGGATTTTTCAACCAAAATAAGTCAATTGGATAACATTTTTGGAACCCAGTTTTTGTACATGCATCTGAAATGTGAACCATTTTCTTCTCATGTAGAGCTAATATTATTTATCTGAGCAAATACTGAACTGCTAATTAATAGGAGTTCAGTTTTCGTCTGAGCTATGTTTGTGCTTAGAAATGGTTCTATACTAGAACCTATAGAATGCCCTCCTAGGCTGTAGGTTGAAAGTGGTGTTTTTGACTTGCAACCTAGCTAACATAAGGAACTGTGCGAATTAACTGCCACTGGTATCGTTTGACTTTTTTCCTCCTTTGGGTAAATATGAATCATATGTTGCAGTTTGCATAAGGAATAAAATCATGTTTTCTCACAAGTGTATGTTGTCCTTTATTTTTCGAAGCTATCCAAACTCTTAACTAGGCCTACTAGTAAGTAGGCATCTAATACCTGTCTCGCTCATGGACATGAATGATATTTAATTATAGAAAGCATAATGGGATTATAATGGCTGAGAATTAATAGAATAATCCATAGTGGTGTAGAGGGCTAATCATGATTACTTTCAAGGAAATATTGGATATCTTCCAAAGACTTGAAATAAACCCTAATATCAGTTAACATTCAAATAAATGAAAATATTTCAAAATGTATTGTTAAGCGCACGCTATGATGCTGGGCTATTTCGTTCCATATTTGTATCAAAATACTTTAATTCCCACTGTATTTTCTTTAACCACTGCAAGTAAAGACACGACATTCATTTCCCCAGTACTCGATTTTCCGCCATTTTGTTTTCTCCTAGCGAATCCTAAAACCGATTAACAAAACTGTTCCATATCGTTCTTTTTTACTTTGGTTTTACCCCTCAGTCGTGCATCTAGTTAAAGTAGGCGCATGTATTCTTATTATTTTAGAGGGCAAATCGACAGGAATTAATCTGCATTTGTCTGTTTACATAAACATGCATTTATTCTGCCGCGCCACAAGGTGGCGTATGTTCTACAGACCTTTAGTTATCCGACGGATATATATATATTTTTAAACTACCCCTTTAGCTAGCTAGCTTACCCGAGGCAATTGTTTTGTTTTCAAAAATATTATCGATACTTGCTTTATTATAGCTTGCTGCTTCATATTGTAAAGCTACTCACTCTCTCGTCATCATGGACGAGGAATATTACGAAAGGAATATTGGAGACTGGGATGGTCCGGATGGAAATGTAAGCATAATCTTTACAATGTAGCTGGTGAATGTACACTGTTAACCTTACAACAAAATGGTAGCGTTCAGGGAGCTAGCTCTACATTGTTGCTGACTGTTGATTCATTGCTTGACAGACAAATCGCAAATGTATATGGTGATCGCTACAGTCTTAGGATGTTCCTTCCTTGGCTGAAGTGATGTGACTTCCATCTAGCAGGACGACTATGTTGAAGGGGAGAACGATGGGAAAGTTCAGGAGGACTGCCTACAGAAGTTCTCCAGCAGAGATTACATCATGGAGCCTGCTGTCTTCAACACCCTCAAAACGTAAACCCATTATTGAATGTGTTTGTGTCTAGTAGTGTATGAAGAGTCAAACCATTTCCTGAAGAGACTTCTGTTTTCACAGATATTTCCAGGCTGGTGGCTCCCCTGAACATGTCATCCAGCTCCTGTCGGAGAACTACTCTGCTGTGGCACAGACTGTCAACCTGCTGGCAGAGTGGCTCATCCAGATGGGTAAACAACACTGGACTGAGCTGCAAATGGCACCCATTTCCCTATGTAGTGGGCTGTTTGGGACCAAGGCCCGGACTCGTCCACAATCACTGAAAATGTGTTTTGGTTTCTCACACTGTTTGAGAGAGAGCCTAAATGACATGTGTCCCCCCCCATCTTTCTGTGTATTTCAGGTGTAGAGCCTGCTCAGGTGCAGGAGCGGGTAGAGAATCACTTGAAAAGTCTCCTGATCAAGCACTTTGACCCCCAGAAGGCAGACTCCATTTTTACTGTAGAGGGAGAGGTGAGATCTCTGTCACCAGTGATAGACAAACTACTAATGCTTTGGACGTGAACGATAGCTGGAAAGTGATCTCCTGATTTCCTGCTGTTTTGTCCCACTCTTACTCTATTTTTTCACTCTTACTGTTGTTTCCCTCAGAGTATAGTCATAACCCTATAGTATACAGAGTAACCCTGTCCTTCTGTGTTTGTTCAGACTCCTGCCTGGCTGGAACAGATGATCGCCCACACCACCTGGAGAGACCTTTTCTACAAGCTGGCCGAGGCCCACCCTGACTGTCTGATGCTCAACTTCACTGTCAAAGTACTGATGATCACCCAGCAGTTAATAGCTGATGGAATTATGGGTCAAACAGTGCCATGTTCCTCCTCCTTGCTGACTGTGTACGTGTGTCCTCAGCTCATCTCAGATGCGGGCTACCAGGGGGAGATCACCAGTGTGTCGACAGCGTGCCAGCAGCTGGAGGTGTTCTCCAGGGTCCTAAGGACCTCTCTGGCCACGCTGCTGGATGGAGGAGAGGACAACCTAGAGAAGAACCTGCCAGAATTCGCTGTGAGTCTCACCCAGCCACATGCAGATTCTGGGCCTGTAGAGAAGGAGTGCTGATCTAGGATCAGGTCCCCCTGTCCATATAATTATATTCATTAGGTTGTAAAAAGGCAATACTGATTATAGATCAGCACTCCTACACTGAGTCGCTTTATGAATTATGTTCCTAAGAAAAGATCTAGGCCTATCTATCATTCTCACTCAGAACAAATCCTTGGTTTGATGGTTTTGAAAATGGGATGTATTTGAGGTTTTGATTCATTTGAAAATGATACTACAATCAATATTGCTCTAAGTAATATGGAATTGCATGGACGTGGGTAACACCACATGATGTTACAGGCTACCTGTCTTTTGGCATGAGTGTCTCTGTTGGTTTGGAGCTGAACTGTTCTCTCCTCCTTTTCTGCATTCCACAGAAGATGGTGTGTCACGGGGAGCACACATACCTGTTTGCCCAGGCCATGATGTCCATCATGTCTCAGGAGGAGCAGGGGGGGTCGGCCATGCGCAGGATCGGCCAGGAAGTACAGAAGTCTGCACATCAACGGTATCCTGTCCTCTACATTATTTTGCCAGCATTCACTTATGCTCTTGGCTCTTATAGACAGCAAAGGCCATTGACAAATGTCATCTATCTTGGCAGAATTCCATACTAATTAGAAGAAATGTATATTATTTAATTGAATTGATGCCTACGTTTTGTAAAATTATTTTATTATTATTTGTAAAATCCAGTGTTACAATAAACATTGAGTGAGCAGCTTTGTGGACCAGACAGAAATGATGGTCTCACCTATCACACTCAAGTGAATGGGATTGTAACTAATTGTATTACAGGCTATATGTTCCTCCGGGAACAAAGTAGTTGAAGTACGTAAGTTAATTTGAGTGTTTTACTGTTCCTTGTGATGTTTTAATGTCAGGGGCCATGATGCCAGTCAGATAACTCTGGCATTGGGCACAGCAGCAGCCTACCCTCGAGCCTGCCAGGCCCTGGGCGCAATGCTGTCCAAAGGGGCACTCAACCCTGCCGACATCACTGTGCTCTTCAAGATGTTCAGCAGCATGGACCCACCTCCCGTAGAGCTGGTTAGTGTGGAGCATCCAGACACTTTATAACCTAGGTTGCACCCCAAATCTCCACCCCGGCACAGCCAGAAGAGGACTGGCCACCAGGTGCTTCTACACCTGCATTGCTTGCTGTTTGGGGTTTTAGGCTGGGTTTCTGTCCAGCACTTTGAGATATCAGCTGATGTACGAAGGGCTATATAGTGCAGTACTTTTTAAATTTCTAAATGTATTTTTTTAACCCCCATTTTGTGGTATCCAATTGTTAGTAGTTACTGTTCTTGTCTCATCACTACAACTCCCGTACAGGCTCGGGAGAGACGAAGGTTCTCGACCTTCGTCTCTCCTGAGCCCGTACGGGAGTTGTAGCCATGCGTCCTCTGAAACACAACCCAACCAAGCCGCACTGCTTCTTAACACAGCGCGCCTCCAACCCGGAAGCCGCACCAATGTGTCGGAGGAAACACCGTACACCTAGCGTCCTGGTCAGCGTGCACTGCGCCCGGCCGCCACAGGAGTCGCTAGTGCGTGATGAGACAAGGGTATCCCTACCGGCCAAACCCTCCCTAACCCGGACGACACTAGGCCAATTGTGCGTCACACCATGGACCTCCCAGTCGCGGCCGGGTGCGACAGAGCCTGGGCTCGAACCCAGGGTCTCTGGTGTCACAGCTAGCACTGCGATGCAGTGCCTTAGACCACTGCGCCACCCTAGTGCAGTACTTTTGATCAAAAGTGGTGCACTACATATGGAATAAGGTGCTATTCTCCAAGTTCAATGGGGGACTATTTTCAACGGCCTTGCATGTTGGACGTGATGACAAACAATGAGTTAGCAAGATGGCACCATCAGATCTGGAACCAGGCTAGCCTTACCAGAATGCTAAACCTGAGAATTACTTGTCTTTCAGCTGTTGATGTTGTCTTTTGAGATAGTGGGTGAAGTATTTCTGTTGTCTCTTCAGATCCGAGTGCCTGCGTTCCTCGACCTGTTCATGCAGTCGCTGTTCAAGCCGGGCTCAAAGATCAACCAGGACCATAAACACAAATACATTCACATCCTGGCCTATGCTGCCAGTGTGGTTGAAACATGGAAAAAGGTACCAGAAACAAAAACATCCTTGACATAAATCCCTCATACTAGCAAGTCTATCAGATTTTCTCTCGTTGCTCATAAGTATGTGCAAAATTCAAAATGTTTTTGTTTTTCCCCGGTATGTGAGAATATTTTATTCAATGATGCATGTTTTTGTGTGTTTTTTTTTCTTCAAGTAAAAACATCCAGATAACAGTGTCTCTCTTCTCGTCCATCCACAGAACAAGCGAGTGAACATCAACAAGGACGAGCTTAAATCCACCTCCAAGGCCATTGAGACGGTCCATAACCTGTGTTGCAATGAGAATAAAGGAGCCACAGAACTGGTGGCTGAGCTCAGCACCCTGTACCAGTGCATCCGGTGAGCCCAGCAGCCAACCTAATGAACCCATTGGTCTCCTGTATGTAGCTAACAGGATTCCAAGAATGTAATTGATTACCACTGTTGATTGAGACTTCCTTTGGGTGACCATCGTCGCTTTGTCCATTTCCAGATTCCCAGTTGTTGCCATGGGGGTACTGAAGTGGGTTGATTGGACGGTCTCTGAGCCCCGCTACTTCCAGCTCCAGACAGACCACACCCCTGTCCACCTGGCACTTCTGGACGAGGTAGGTGTTTGTGCTTGGTTGAGGGAGAATGTTTTTGTTGTGGTATTATGGTAGACTCACTACATATAATATATGAGTCCCTAATGGCAACCTATTACCTATATAGTGCACTACTATTGCTATGTCTGGTCGAAAGTAGTGCACTACATAGTGAATAGGGTGCCATTTGGGATGCAGCACAGATCGTGCCTTTAACTGTCATTCTTGGAATTATTTTGGTGGTTAAATACTAGGGCCAGGTTTTTAATCCAATCACCGCTTTTTAGCTATGCATCATTTAAAGGCAACGTCACTGCAGTCGCGGAGATCGCGTTCAAAGTAAATGCTGTAGATGTCGGCTCAATCGGAAATGACCTTTTAAACATCAACTGCAATACAACACGGATCTTCTGCGGACCAGATTGAATCCTGGCCTTGGAATGATCCGCAATTCGGTGTTAAGGACAGAGAGTAATGAGAACATCATGTTTTTATTTCCCAGATCAGCACCTGTCACCAGCTTCTGCACCCACAGGTCCTCCATCTACTGATCAAGCTCTTTGAGACCGAACACTCCCAGCTCGACGTCATGGAGCAGGTGTGTGTGTTTTGCGTTTGTGCGTAGGCTTAATCTGGACCCATGCAACTGTCCGATAGACTTTCAGTGGATGACTTAGCTGACTGTATGGGTGTTGTTGTCCCTGTCAGATGGAACTGAAGAAGACCCTGTTGGACCGTATGGTCCACCTGCTGAGTCGAGGCTACGTGCTGCCTGTGGTCGGATACATCCGCAAGTGCCTGGAGAAGCTCAACACAGACATCTCTCTCATCCGCTACTTTGTAACGGAGGTAAGGCACACTTTGAGCCAGAAACTACTGTCAAAGAGGTCACATTTTAAAGAGAAGTGAAACATTCTAAAGAAACTGTTGGTCTGTCGGTCCAACGTAGTTGTGCTTGAGGAAATGGTAGTGGAATTGAAAATATAAATGTTTATTTTTGCCCTATCAGGTGTTGGATGTGATTGCCCCTCCGTACACGTCAGACTTTGTCCAGCTGTTCCTGCCCATCCTGGAGAACGACAGCATCGCTGGCACAATACGCACAGAGGGAGAACACGATCCTGTGGCTGAGTTTATAGGTCAGTCATTATACATATTGATTATATGACTAAATATTTTCATTTTGCCCAACTTGAAATATCTTTATGCTCTGTTTCAGCTCACTGCAAATCCAACTTCATCATGATGAACTGAGAATGACACTGGTGGGTCAACCTTGGATGAGGATGTAGTGGGAATACCAGGGAGGGGCAGAAGGCGTGACCTCAGTTATGAGCCAATCATACCTTGACGTGTTGTGTGGACTGGTGGAAAGGGAATAGAACAATTTTGAGGCAGACCATTTTCATAGACTGACCTGCGATTTTGCGTTCTCTCCAAATGTGGCGTAAACACATGACTTTGAGAATTAAAAGGATGTTGTAGTGTATCATTGCTTATCACAGTTAATAAGGGTCTGGAGGTTTGAGGATAACTTGTTTTACAGTGCAGCTCCATCATCGGTTTCACTGTTGTTTCCATTGGTATGTGCCAAGGTTTCAAAATCCATTTTCTGTTGCATTGTCTTTTGATTTTTGTTAAAATGATTGTTCAAAAGATAAACGTTAATTGAAAAGTTTTCCTAGTTCCCCTTTTCAATTTGACAAGAATCTTGACACATCTTGGTTTAATTTGTTTTTCGCACCTAGCAACAGTTAATTGTACAGTGGTAAGTGTAGATCACCGGTATTTATAAGACAAGACGAGTTTCCACCATGCTGCATCATTTCCTTTGTGGTTCAAGGAAAGTTAATGTATAAAAACAAGTTTCCATCTGGCCTGGATTCAAACACACCACATTGCATGAAACACCTTAAACTAGTGTAAAGTGCACGAAGTGATTTCAGTGCCAACTGAATTCATAAATTGAACTTGTATTTTCATGATTTATAAGGGAGAGTCACAACCATTTGGACCCCATAAGAATACAGTTGAAATGCCTTAAGGATAGCTTTTCCACTCCCTAATAAATCTTGCTCTTGTGACTGACTGGGTTTGAACCAGGTCTCCTGCAAGGTTACTCATTAAATGTGTGGTTCATCGAACCAACTCGCATTACACCCCCTTTGACCTCAAACCCAGTCAGTTATATTGGTTCTAAGCAGGCCTGTTGCACAATGGCAAACAAGCAGAAGGATCTGCAGAATGCCTGAGACGTCAGTTTAATTGGAGTTCTAACTCAGGTCTCCTGTGTGCCAGACAATGCAAATGGTCAGTCACATGTTACCTTTGCCGGAGATTTGAACCTAACACGTCATTGGGTCTCAGGCAAGGTTCTTAACACAATCACGCTCTTTTGACGAGTAACCTTGCTGGAGCTTGAAGACTTGTTTTGCAGGTGGGTAGTCTGAAGTGTCGCCCCTTGCGCAATTAAAGCTGAATCAGCGTGAAGTAACTCGCTAAGCAGGCAACGTGATGTGCCACTGGATTTCTCAAATTGCACTGGTTTAACCACTGGGGGTCGCTGTGGAGTGAGTATGTAGCAGATGTGGATCTGTGACAGCCTAAATTGGCACCCCTTTTATCAATTGAAAATTGCCACTTTCAATAGCATGGTGGGTACAATACTTCAGGGTGGTCACATGTTTGTGAAACAGATGTCCTGAGTTAGTCTCTGTATAAGCTGATTGTCCTTTAATTTGTCCCCATAGGCTTTATCTAAGTGGGCTAACAGTGTCGTGACATGCAGGAGACCTGGTTCGAACCCAGTCAGTTGCAAGATTAAATGGAGTTGAAAGGCTATCCAACTACTCTTATGGAGGACAAATTGCAGTTGACACTCCCTTCTTACGCAACCTGTGATCAGAGGGAACCAGAACACACAGCCATGGTCAAGATTCTTAGCTTTCAGGAAGGTGGTCAATAGCCTGAATGGTTCAAATTCTTAAAATCCAGCGACATACCACATTAGTTTCAGAAACCGCTAGAAGCGGCTGATTTTGTTCCAGGTTGAATTTTAAATGAATGCAATAGCGTCCATATTGAAACTCAAATTTTAATACATTTAAAAAATTTAAGACCCAGATTAAATACAAGTTCAATTTTTTAAGTCAATGATTCAACTTGTACATTCAAACATAGAAATGTAAATAAACTCTGTCAGCACTGAAATCACAAGTTAGTGCCTTGATACAATCCTTGAGTTAATCATGAACAAAAGACATATGGCATCAGAATTGATGAAGGCTACCCCTGCAAACATTGACAGCAATTTGTTTGCTTACTGGCATTGATCTTTGGCTAATTGTGCACATCTGCAGTCATACTTGTTCCCAAGGCAAAGCACATGTCTTGTTGCCACAAAAAAAACTGAATGTTCCCTTTCCCTGATTTTACAGTGTTAAAATGTCAATGTAGCCTGAGATTGTCATAGAAAACTGTAGATATGCATAGAATAGACAGCATTGTGTTTAAAATAAACTGGTTGGCTCCACTGCCGGTTGTCTACATGTAGGTCTTGGGAACGATGGGATCTCCATACATGCAGTCTTCCTCCAGGGCCAGGTTGTACTGACTGCCACTTCCTCCCTTGTAGGCGCTGGTCACGATCCTCAACCAGCCCTTCTCTCCCTGGCAAGAAAATAGAAACTTCCTCAATCTGGAGTGTCAGCTAGATAAATATGCTTGATGGTACATGAGCAACAGAAAAGTCAAGTTAACTACAGGAAAAGCTATAGGCTAGGTTTGTTGCTGCATCTTGAGCGCAAATTCTGTAGCAGAACAGGATTCTCTGCTGCAGTTTCCATAGGAGATCACTACAGACATAAAATGGCATGCATATTCATTAGATAAGCTTACCCAGGGCTCTCCCCAGGAGTTGCGGACAATCCAGAACTCCACACCATTCTCATCCAGGCCCCAGCCGGCAACGGACACAATGTGGTTGATGTAGGGCTCCTGTATATACTCAGAGTACAGGCCTCCTGTGTAGGCGTCCAACTTGTCTGTTGCCATGATCCCACAGCTACCAAAGACAAAAAAAAAGGCGTCTGTATTTAGTTAAAGCGACTATGTTTGTATGTACGTTTTGAGGGGCAGGAAGGGAAAGAGAATACTTGGACAGAGTTGCATGGCTGCAGTAAGCCAATGAACATTAAGCAGCAACTCCATACAGACAAGCAAAATTAATTGTTCCTTCACTAAACTTACTAAGTCATAGTGCTACTATGGGGTCACTTTGTTTCACTGCAAACATGGGCAAGCTGACACTGTGGTAGGTGCCCGTTTGACTGACTTGTCTCTATTTCTCATGCAAATCCATACACCGTCACTACAGGAGGAGCGCATGAGAAGAGAAACAGTCACCACGTTGACCAAGTCCAGTTCCTAACCTGATCGGTCCACCAGCGTAGATCTCAGCCATCATCTTCTCCCTCCCACTGACAGGGCCGAAGTCGGCGACCTTCCACAGGGTGTAGTTCTGGATGATGTTGCAGACCCCGAATGTGGTGCAGGTTCCACACTGGTTAAACTGTTTGCACGCTGCAAGACAATATGGAGAACATGTTAAATCAGAGAAATGGCAAATTAACCACAATCTTAATTTTGTGATCAAGTCTATAATGGGAAAGCTGCTGAACCAAGTAAGTGACTGTTCAGCTGAGAGTTAAGATCTTGAGGCCTTACTCTGATCAATGGCCTGGTAGTTGTTGCAGGTCTCATCAGGGATGCCATGTTTGTTGGCATACTCCCATACCCCAGTGTGATCACCTCCATGACAGGAGCCAGCCTCACCACAGTCCACCACATTTTGGACTGACAGATAGGCAGAGGGCCAGGCTCCCTTCCGCTTGATGTTTATGCGATCTGGGAAAAGGAGCACACAAACAACCAGTCTATTAATTCAATACTTGTTCCAGACTCTGCTCATAAATGTGTAAGTCAAACTTAGTAAGGACAAGTCTAGGAATCTGAAGTCATTGTATTATGATAAAGGATTACTTGTATGAGCAGAGGAGGAAATTGCCTTTGCATTTTAAAAACAGATTTACCGGAAACCCAAATGACAGGAAACCATGAAGCTATAACTACACAGTCAGGTGTTCCACAAAATTCCTTGCCAGGCCAACCCCCAAATGGGTCAGGTGTTAAATGCCTGACAGGCAGTCATGTTTGAACAATTGCAATTCCACTTACGTTATAAAATCTAGTTTAAGTGACTTTAGACTGGTAAACTGTATTTATGACAGTCATCTTGAAGGGCAATTACCAAGCTTCAACACTGTACCTATAGAGAATCAAAAGTTTGCAGACATCCATAGCCAAATAGAATTTTACAGTCCGATCTTCATCCTGTCCATTTGTACCATGTAAACTGTATGCTTTGTTAATTTCTATGAGCTGTACAAATTAGATGACAGCAGAAAGGCGAGCTGGAAGTCAGGCTACCTGCCATGGCGCTGGTGCTTCCGTGTGCCCAGCAGGAGCCACAGTACTGGGGGATGTGCTGGTTGCGGGTAGTGCTGACGTAGTTGGTGCCGTTGATGTTCCTCCAGTCCCAGGCCTTGGGGAGCTCATTGGCTTCAAGGAACTCGTAGGGTCGGGGCATCGTCCTGATGAAAGACATGACATCAGGGTACAAGGTGCTCTAGATATCATTTTTGGGGGGATAAATTGGTCGTTAGTCTTGTCCCGTCGCTGCAATTCCTGCACGGACTCGGGAGAGGCGAATGTCGAGAGCCATTCATCCTCTGAAACACGACCCCGCTAAGCCGCACTGCTTGCTTAACCTGGAAGCCAGCCACACAAAGACAGAGGAAACACCATACAGCTGGCAACCGAAGTCAACATGCATGTGCCCAGCCCACCACAAGGAGTCGCTAGAGCACGATGACTGGCCAAACCCTCCCCTAACCCAGACGATGCACACTAGGCCAAATTGTGCACCACCTCATGGATATCCCAGTCAGCTGCGACCCAGCCTGGGATCAAACCCAGGTCTGTAGTGACACCTCAAGCACTGATGCAGTGCCTTAAACCGCTGCGCGGGAGGCCCTAGATAGCGTTCTAAATGTAGAGCGGCTCAAACTCTGCAAGCATGAAGGCGCTAAGCACTCGAAAGGGTCCCATGCAAAACCGGACCAGATTGAGCTTGGCAGAGCTGTGAGCACCCAATAGCAAAATGGGATGATAAGCTTTAAGCGACAGGTCAAAGTCTGCCCAGACTACAGTCATCTCCTAACCACAGACAAGTCAGAAACCTTGTCTCCGTCGGCTTTGATTGCTTTAAAACTTTAGATAGCCATGATGCGCCTTCCGTAATACACTGATTAAGTCTTAAAGGGGAGGAACTTGTCAACATTTGAACCATTAACCCGGTTGTACTATGTACAACAAACTCGCTCAGTGACTGACTAATAATATCAATGGCGTGCAGAAGATGCAGGCAAAGTACGCCTGAACAAATTAAGAACACAGAACAAAAAACAATTGAAACCACTAGAGGCAAAAAATAAGCATGCGCCTGCTGGCCGCCCTACTTCCCATATCAGATGGCTACGATTATATGAAACAAACAAAAAGTACAACATAAAACAAAAAAAAAGGATAGAGGGTAAAAAAATCTAAGTTCCTACTTACAATCATGTTGCAACAACTAGTTACTATTTATAGCTCAAGAACAATCACTAGACATATCAAATTTGGTGATGGAAGACATCACGGCTAAAGTTACCTGAATCCATTGTGCTTGTTCAGCTTGGGTCTATAGCATGGCTGCTTCTCGTTAAAATAGCGTCCAGCAAAGACACCCGACACCATAAACACGAATAACAACAGTGACCGAGCCATGTTGAAAAATATTTGTCATATGACTTCTTCGAAACTCGTTGGGATTTTTATACTGTTTCACCACGTGGGTCAACCTGAACAAGGCGCAAACGCGGCGCAGACTCGCAGAGTTTTGTGTCATAAGGATTATACTTCCCTGCCATTGATTACTGGGTTTACAGACAGCACGAGGTGGTTTATAGATCAGTGCTAACTGCAGTTCGACCTACGTGAACAACCACGTCGCAAACGCCATCCCGTGATTAGTGACTCATTACAAGTACACTACACACATAGGAACAGCTGAATTGATTTTGTTTTACAAACATTGCACCTTCTAATTAATTAACCAACCAAACATTGCCCTTGGCTTTAATCATAATCCTTTCAAAAAGTTACATTTTGGGTGGGGGGGTAATATTCCCGAATGGGCATAACATGGGCAGAACCTGCACTTGCAACATCCAGAAAGTGATGCATTGGTATGCTACAATTTGAGGCTTGCCAAAATATGACATTTCCATTTTACAGGCTTGCATGTTTCATTGCAAGTTTAATTCAAGAGAGTTATTGATACAATGTTAACAATTTTACAGGCTTGCCTGCATCAATGTGGCCTGCGATCTAAGGCACTGCATCTCAGTGCTAGAGGTGTCACAACAGACCCTGGTCCGATTCCAGGCTGTATCACAACTGGCACACAATTGGCCCAGCGTCGTCCAGGTTAGGGTTTGCGGGTGTAGGCCGTCATTGTAAATAAGACTTTGTTCTTAACTGACTTGCCTAGTTAAATAAAGGTTAAATAAATAATAATAACCCGTGGCATTCAAGTGTTGCTCCATGCAAATGATCCGTGGTGGAAAAAGTACCCAATTGTCTTACTTCAGTAAAAGTCATGATACTTTAATAGAAAATGACTCAAGTAAAAGTAACCCAGTAAAATACTAGTAGAGTAAAAGTCTATAAGTATTTGGTTTTAAATATACTTAAGTATAAAAAGTAAAAGTATAAATCATTTCAAATGCCTTACATAAAGTAAACCAGACTGCACCATTCTCTTGTTTTTTAGCCAGGGGCATACTCCAACACTCAGACATAATTTACAAACAAAGCATGTGTGTTTAGTGAGTCTGCCAGATCAGAGGCAATAGGGAAGACCAGGGATGTTCTCTTGATAAGTGTGTGAATTGGACCAATTTCCTGTCCTACTAAGCATTCTTCAAAATGTAATGAGTACTTTTGGGTGTCAGGGA
Organism: Oncorhynchus tshawytscha; assembly: GCF_018296145.1. Lineage (NCBI taxonomy): Eukaryota > Metazoa > Chordata > Actinopteri > Salmoniformes > Salmonidae > Oncorhynchus > Oncorhynchus tshawytscha. The sequence goes on along the minus strand of NC_056430.1, from coordinate 38,485,336 downwards.
AAATGTATGAAGTAAAAAGTAAATTAATATATTTAATGTAGTGAAGTAAAAGTTGTCAAAAATATAAATAATAAAGTACAGATACCCCCAAAACGACTTAAGTAGTACTTTAAAATATTTCTACTTAAGAACTTTAATGATATAGGGTGCATTCCTGTGTCTAGGCATTGCTGACAGATCTTACAACACTTGGATAGGTTTTACATGTCAGCTAAACACAATACAGCAATCTGTCAAGTCGATGACAACCAATGTGCTAGGCAACCAGGGGGTTGCTGAAATGTTTGGCAGGGGTAGGGGTAGCCAGGGTAGCCATGCAGTTATAATTATACAAGGAATATGACAAAGCATATAAGATTGCTTAATGTTTAATTCCAAGAAAAGCAGAAGACAAATTTCCATCTCATGTTGACTAATAAAGTTATAGACCCCCTTCAGCACCCAGCTGTGCCCTGGACCACATATGTGAATTGATCGCCCCCCATCTATCTTCAGAGTTCGTACTGTTAGGTGACCTAAACTGGGACATGCTTAACACCCCGGCAGTCCTATAATCTAAGCTAGATGCCCTCAATCTCACATAATTTATCAAGGAACCTACCAGGTACAACCCTAAATCCGTAACCATGGGCACCCTCTTAGATATCATCATGACCAACTTGCCCTCTAAATACACCTCTGCTGTCTTCAACCAGGATCTCAGCGATCACTGCCTCATTGTCTGCGTACGTAATGGGTCCGCGGTCAAGAAGAGAAGAAGAGGAACCAATATACTCAGTCAGTTAGGAAAGCTAAGGCTGGCTTTATCAAACAGAAATTTGCTTCCTGTAGCACTAATTCCAAAAGGTTTTGGGACACTAAAGTCCATGGAGAATAAGAGCACCTCCTCCCAGCTGCCCACTGCACTGAGGATAGGAAACACTATCACCAGATAAATCTACAGTAATCGATCATTTCAATAAGCATTCTTCTTCGGCTGGCCATGCTTTCCACCTGGCTACTCCTACCCCTGCCAAACATTTCAGCAACCCCCTGCAGCAACTTGCCCAAGGCCCCCCCGCTTCTCCTTCACCCAAATCCAGACATCTGATGTTCTGAAAGAGCTGCAAAATCTGGATCCCTACAAATCAACTGGGCTAGACAATCTGGACCCTCTCTTTCTAAAATGATCAGCCGAAATTGTTGCAACCTCTATTACTAGCCTATTCAATCTCCCTTTCATATTGTCTGAGATCCCCAAAGATCGGAAAGCTGCCGCAGTCATCCCCCTCTTCAGAGGGGGAGACACTCTAGACCCGAACTGTTGTAGACCTATATCCATCCTTCCCTGCCTTTCTAAGGTCTTCGAAAGCCAAGTTAACAAACAGATCAATGACCATTTCGAATCCCACCGTACCTTCTCCACTATGCAATCTGGATTCCGAGCTGGTCACGGGTGCACCTCAGCCACGCTCAAGGTCCTAAACGATATCATAACCGCCATCAATAACAGACAGTACTGTGCAGCTGTATTCATCGACCTGACCAAGGCTTTCGACTCTGTCAATCACCGCATTCTTATCAGCAGACTCAATAGCCTTGGCTTCTCAAATGACTGCCTCGCCTGGTTCACCAACGACTTCTCAGATAGAGTTCAATGTGTCAAATCGGAGGGCCTGTTGTCTGGACCTCTGGCAGTCTCTATGGGGGTGCCACAGGGTTTAATTCTGGGGCCGACCCTTTTCTCTGTGTATATCAATGATGTCTTGCTGCTGGTGATTCTCTGATCCACTTCTACGCAGACGACACCATTCTGTATACATATATATATATATATATATATGTATATTTCTGTATACATCTGGCTCTTCTTTCGACACTGTGCTAACAAACCTCCAAACGAGCTTAAACACCATACATCATTCCTTCCATGGCCTCCAACTGCTTTTAAATGCTAGTAAAACTAAGTGCATGCTCTTCAACCGATTACTGCCGGCAGCCTCCCACCCAACTAGCATCACTACTCTGGACGGTTCTGACCTAGAATATGTGGACAACTACAAATACCTATGTGTCTGGTTTGACTGTACTCTCCTTCCAGACTCACATTAAGCATCTCAAATCTAAAAATTAAATCTAGGATCTGCTTCCTATTTCGCAACAAAGCCTCCTTCACTCATGCTGCCAAACATACCCTCGTAAAACTGACTATCCTACCGATTCTCGATTTCTGCGATGTCATTTACAAAATAGCCACCAACAAACTGGATGTAGTCTATTACAGTGCCATCCGTTTTGTCACCAAAGCCCCATATACTACCCCCCATTGCAACCTGTATGCTCTCGTTAGCTGACCCTCGCTGCATACTCGTCACCAAACCCACTGGCTCCAGGTCATCTAGAAGTCTTTGCTAGGTAAAGCCAAGCCTTATCTCAGCTCACTGCTCACCATAGCAACACCCACCCGCTCCAGCAGGTATATTTCACTGGTCATCCCCAAAGCCAACACTTCCTTTGGCCACTTTTCCTTCCAGTTCTCTGCTGCCAATGACTGGAACTAATTGCAGAAATCACTGAAGCTGGAGTCTTATATCTCCCTCTATAACTTTAAGCATCAGCTGTCAGATCACTGTACCTGTACACAGCCCATCTGTATATAGCACTCCCAACTACCTCATCCCCATATTATTACTTACCCTCTTGCACCCCAGTATCTCTACTTGCACATCAGTAATGCTAAAATTGTAATTATTTCACCTCTATGGCCTATTTATTGCCTACCTCCCTACTCTTCTACATTTGCACAGTGTACAGATTTTTCAATTTTTTTCCCTATTGTGCTATACGTTTGTTAATGTGCAATTCTGCAGAGTTGTTTTTGTCACTGTGCTTTGCTTTATCTCGGCCAGGTCGCAGTTGTAAATGAGAACTTGTTCTCAACTGGTCTACCTGGTTAAATAAAGGTGAAAAAAAATATATATATATATATCCTATTCCAAATATCCAGCTTTACTATTCACATGGGTTATTCCCAATGTCCAGAATGAGAAGTTGGCCATCAGTGGCTAGGCTATGGCTAAAAACCAAAGTATGTGTTTGCCTGATACCTAAACAAGCTAATTTGCTCAAGGACATTGAAACAGAAAAATAAACCATCACTTACCACACAGGATCAAATACCTTATTCAGTTACTTAACCATTTAAGGCTGTATTTTGATTTTATTATAGCTATGGTTAATTTTGGAGAATGGTGATAATGCTCTGGTAATTCATTCAAGGAAGACAGAACCTTAGTGTTCCACATGCTATAAACATTTGCATATTCATCATCCCTCCCAATTATTCATGAACCATTTGGAGACTAAATTAAAGACAGTCAATTAAATACAACATGAACAAATTTGAGAGAAATTCTAACCACCTGCTCTTTTTCCCAAAAAATGTCACTTCATTGTGAATGAGTCGAATAAAAATTGAGGATTAGAAATGCTTTCTAGGTGTTCAGTGTATGTCAGTGTAAAGAGTGGAGGTGGGTGGGTCCAGAGGTGTCTGCTTGGAGGTTTTACACCAGTCTCCTCCACTTGCAGTCGTGCTCCATCGGGTCCCTGGATGCGGCATTCATGGTAGCGGCCCCCAGAGGAGACACAAGGTTGAGCATGGGGTCGTCTGAGGCCTGGCTGAACAGAGCCATGAGCAGAGTCACGCCAAAGTCGGTTGTGCGCTCCCCCTGCGGAGTGTAAGGCAGGGAAAGAGCGAGAGAGGACAGGTTACACCATGACTCAACTATATTTGGGCTCCCAGCCCCCATTCCCTTAGCTCCTACACATTTCTTCACCGATCTATAAGCACTAGATTGATAAGCTATACATAGGAAGATCCTTTGTTTATACAAGTCAGTCAAGATCTGTGAGGGGCTGAAATGAATTTAATATAGCATGTCTAGTCTATACTTTCTAAATATTAATTGAAACTTTAAGGAGCTGTTTCCAGACACATTAAGCCTAATGCTGGACTATAAAGCATTTTCAGTGAGGATTCTCCATTGGGTCTGCTTTTTAGATCATGACTAGGTTTAATCTGTGTCTCGGAAATCACCCCTACTAAACTCAAATATCTAGTCACTTACAGCATGGACAGGGGAGGCTATGTCCACATGGACCCAGACCCCAGGCCAGTCAAAACCCACGTGAGAGCCGATAAAGAGGCCGGCACAGGAGCTCGTGGCGTTCTTCCTGTCCTTTCACAGACACAGCAAAGACATCCATTTACATTTGAGTAATTTAGCAGACACTCTTATCCAGGAACACAAGGAACACAATTGCTTTTTGAATCGATGGCAATTTAAAGATACCGTGACGAGATCCTGAGACCCAAAGTCGTGCCATTCATCTGCCGCTATCACCTCACGTTTCAGCATGATGCCCCATGTCGTAAGGATCTGTACATAATTCCTAGAAGATGATAATTTTCCAGATCCTCCATGGCCTGCATACTCACCAGACATGTGACCAATTGAGCATGTTTGGGATGTTCTGTATTAATGTGTGACAGAGTGTTCCAGTTCCTACCAAAATCCAGCAACTTCGCACAGCCATTGAAGAGGAGTGGGACAACATTCAACAATCAACAGCTTGATAAACTTTATGCAAAGCAGACTGACTGGTTTTCTGATCCACACCCAAACCTTTTTTTTAAAGGTATCTGTGACCAACAGATGCATTTCTGTATTCCCAGTCATGTGAAATCCATAGATGAAGGCCTAATGAATTTATTTCAATTGACCGATGTCCTTACAAGAACTGTAACTCAGTAAAATCTTAGAAATTGTTGCATGTTTCATTTATATTCCGTATAGATTTAAACCTTTTCTGGTCGGCAACAAAAATCAGCCCCAATTTTGTGCTGATCAGCGACAAATGTTTCACTTGCAATTAGCTACTTCACTAGCTAGCACAAAAAAGTCTAATATGGTGCATCATGTGGTGTTTTCAGAATGAGCCAAATCAGCACATCATGAGGGTTACCACAGGATGTGGTGTTGTCATCACCAGCACGAGGTGTGTTTTGAGTTAGAAAATGACTGTTCTAAGGAAAATCTGTTTTTGTAGGCCTAACAATTTTGTGTGATTAACACCATCCACTTGTGTGAGACACCCTTGATAAGTTGTTTTGAGTTCCTCAGAGAATGTGGGGAGTTTGTCTTGGGCTAAAGATAAATGTCAGTGAGTGCAAAGATCAATGGAAAGTAAAACTTTTTCATTCCTAGGTATTATGTCTGTCACAAGCCCTGTTAACCTTTGCTCTGATTGAAGTTCCGTGAATGTAAAACAGTCCCAACTGGCTTTTATGAGTGTTTCAACAATGTACATGTGATGACTTGACTTTCTTGGGCTAACATTTATTACCCAAACCATCACTTCCGAACATTTTTTGGACTAAGTCTTATAGAAATACAAATACATCAAATATTAGAGGCCTAAATATATTATATAATTGCAAAATGATATCCCTCTTGCTGCAAAATGACAATAAGTGATTAAAGAAGTGTGGGGCATCAAAGTAATGTAGGCGAGTGTTGTTGCCAAAGCTGCACTGTTGTGGCTCTAGAGGCCACCCGTCACACACCTGTGCCCCTGTCAGAGTGGCCATATCCAGGATGATGTCAGCAGAGAGGTCCTTGCTGGCATACACCACACCATCAGAGAGCACTAGCCTACCTTCAGCATCAGTGTTGTTGATCTCCACTGTCCTCTGTGAGAAAGTTAGCAAAACAAGAGGGGGGAAAAAATGTATTTCAGGCCATAAATTCCTCAATCAGAAAGGCAGCAAAAAGAACAATAGGCTATTGAAACCATAAATTAACCAAACAACAAACTAAATGTAAGCCAATAATGAATCATTGCTCAAATGCCAGCTAATTGTTTCTTTCCCACACAAAAGCCCATCAGAAGGAAAAACTCTACTTACCTCCATCAGGTTGCAATCATATTAGCCCGGTTCCCATTACCTTGCCTAACCGGTTTACATGCTCCCCCAATGGCTACTCTTTCCAGAGTAGAGCGTGTGGATGTCATCTGGCCGTGTGGCAGTGGGTCCGACTGCATTCTCCGCCAGGCAGAATACGGCATGGAGATTGTCCTTGAAGCCCTGAAATAAAGACACATTTCAACAGCTCTAACCAAACTTTCAGTGCATGTTCCAATAGGGTGTCTCCTAACAGGACCTTATGTTTCAAATAAGAACTTGACTTGAAAGAGTAAGCAGGGGTAGTAGGTACAGTAGGCCTCACCTGATTGACAGTAGCTTTGAAAGCTCCTAAAATGGCTGCTGCCTCACAACAGTCTCTTTCATCCCAGGCATGTTGGTCTTGATGCAAAAGAAAAGTACATTCAACCTTTACAACATTGTAATTTAATACTTATTTGGCTGGAAACTCCCTAACATCCATTGAATTGGACAAAATAATCACATTAATGACCCATTCCAAATGGCACTCTAATTCCCTTTACCCATAGGGCTCTGTTCAAAAGTAGTGCACTACAGGGAATATGGTGCTATTTGGGATGCAAACCCAACTGACCAGCAATAAGCATACCTTTATACCTTTCCCTTGATGCGGAGACCTCCAGTGTCATACACGATGCCCTTGCCCACCCATGCAATAGTCTGGGTGGCACCATCTGGTTTGTGACTCAGGACTGCCAGGGCAGGAGGGTTCACCACTGCCTTGCCCACTCCATAGATCTCTGAAGGCCCAAACAATCCAAAGTGATTGAGTTGATGATCACAGAAACGAATATTGTGTTATCAGTCAGAGAACCATGATGAGTGTATGTGTATCATGACAACTCATAAACCAGAATACACACTTTGTTTCAATGTGGAAAAACTCATTTAATTTGACATTCCTTTTTGCCAAAATCTCTTGGGTCCCATTAAATCAGCTTGTTTTGTTGAGAAAGTAACAAAGCTGAATAGAAACGTTGTATATTCAAAGACAAAACGGAGAGGAGAACCACCAAACAAACATACAGAGCCGTATGCCCCCTTTCTAATTTGCTCTACTTTTGCATATTTTTTTTTTCAACCCAAACCTATATTAGATAAAGGGAACCTGAGTGAACAAATAACACAACAATTACATACTTAATTTAATAAACTAAATTATGCAACACACAATGCCCCTGTGTGAAAAAGAAATTGCCCCCTTACACTAAATAACTGGTTGTACCACCTTTAGCTGCAATGACTCCAACCAAACACTTCCCGTAGTTGTTGATCAGTCTCTCACGTCACTGTGGAGGAATTTTGGTCCACTCTTACATGCAAAATTGCTTTAACTCAGTGGCATTTGTGGATTTTCAAGCATGAATTGCTCGTTCCAAGTCCTGCCACAACGTCTCAAAACGTCTCAAAAATCGCTGCAGCTGTACATAGTCCATCGGTAAATAGCCCACCCAATTTACCAACCTCATCCCCATACTGTTTTTATTTATGTACTTTTCTGCTCTTTTGCACACCAGTATCTCTACCTGCACATGACCATCGAATCATTTATCACTCCAGTGTTAATCTGCTAAATTGTAATTATTAGCCTACCCCTCATGCTTTTTGCACACAATGTTTATAGACTCCTTTTTTTTCCTACTGTGTTATTGACTTGTTTATTGTTTACTCCATGTGTAACTCTGTGTTGTCTGTTCACACTGCTATGCTTTATCTTGGCCAGGTCGCAGTTGTAAATGAGAACTTGTTCTCAACTAGCCTACCTGGTTAAATAAAGGTGAAAAAAAAAATTGTGATAAGGTCAAAATTTGATTGATGTAGACTTGATTGTGTGTTTTGGATCATTGTCTTGCTGCATGACCCAGCTGTGCTTCAGCTCGCAGATGGATGGCCTGACATTCTCCTGTAGAATTCTGATACAGAGCAGAAATCACAGTTCCTTCTATGAAGGCAAGTCGCCGAGGTCCAGAGGCAGAAAATAATGCAAATAATGCAAATAATTCCACTATAATTGAGAATTTCAATAAGCATTTCTCTAAGGCTGGCCATGCTTTCCACTTGGCTACCCCTACCCCGGTCAACTGCCCGGCACCCTCCACAGCAACCCGCCAAAGCCCCCACCATTTCTCCTTTACCCAAATCCAGATAGCTGATGTTCTGAAAGAGCTGCAAAATCTGGACCCCGACAAATCAGCCGGGCTAGACTATCTGGACCCTCTCTTTCTAAAATTATCTCCCGAAATTGTTGCAACCCCTATTACTAGCCTGTTCAACCTCTCTTTCGTATCGTCTGAGATTCCCAAAGATTGGGAAGCTGCCGCGGTCATCCCCCTCTTCAAAGGGGGTGATACTCTAGACCCAAACTGCTACAGACCTACAGTGCCTTGTGAAAGTATTCGGCCCCCTTGAACTTTGCGACCTTTTGCCACATTTCAGGCTTCAAACATAAAGATATAAAACTGTATTTTTTTGTGAAGAATCAACAACAAGTGGGACACAATCATGAAGTGGAACGACATTTTTTGGATATTTCAAACTTTTTTAACAAATCAAAAACTGAAAAATTGGGCGTGCAAAATTATTCAGCCCTCTTAAGTTAATACTTTGTAGCGCCACCTTTTGCTCCGATTACAGCTGTAAGTCGCTTGGGGTATGTCTCTATCAGTTTTGCACATCGAGAGACTGAATTTTTCCCATGCCTCCTTGCAAAACAGCTCGAGCTCAGTGAGGTTGGATGGAGAGCATTTGTGAACAGCAGTTTTCAGTTCTTTCCACAGATTCTCGATTGGATTCAGGTCTGGACTTTGACTTGGCCATTCTAACACCTGGATATGTTTATTTTTGAACCATTCCATTGTAGATTTTGCTTTATGTTTTGGATCATTGTCTTGTTGGAAGACAAATCTCCGTCCCAGTCTCAGGTAGTCTTTTGCAGACTCCATCAGGTTTTCTTCCAGAATGGTCCTGTATTTGGCTCCATCCATCTTCCCATCAATTTTAACCATCTTCCCTGTCCCTGCTGAAGAAAAGCAGGCCCAAACCATGATGCTGCCACCACCATGTTTGACAGTGGGGATGTTGTGTTCAGGGTGATGAGCTGTGTTGCTTTTACGCCAAACATAATGTTTTGCATTGTTGCCAAAAAGTTCAATTTTGGTTTCATCTGACCAGAGCACCTTCTTCCACATGTTTGGTGTGTCTCCCAAGTGGCTTGTGGCAAACTTTAAACAACACTTTTTATGGATATCTTTAAGAAATGGCTTTCTTCTTGCCACTCTTCCATAAAGGCCAGATTTGTGCAATATACGACTGATTGTTGTCCTATGGACAGAGTCTCCCACCTCAGCTGATCTCTGCAGTTCATCCAGAGTGATCATGGGCCTCTTGGCTGCATCTCTGATCAGTCTTCTCCTTAGATGAGCTGAAAGTTTAGAGGGACGGCCAGGTCTTGGTAGATTTGCAGTGGTCTGATACTCCTTCCATTTCAATATTATCGCTTGCACAGTGCTCCTTGGGATGTTTAAAGCTTGGGAAATCTTTTTGTATCCAAATCCGGCTTTAAACTTCTTCACAACAGTATCTCGGACCTGCCTGGTGTGTTCCTTGTTCTTCATGATGCTCTCTGCGCTTTTAACGGACCTCTGAGACTATCACAGTGCAGGTGCATTTATACGGAGACTTGATTACACACAGGTGGATTGTATTTATCATCATTAGTCATTTAGGTCAACATTGGATCATTCAGAGATCCTCACTGAACTTCTGGAGAGAGTTTGCAGCACTGAAAGTAAAGGGGCTGAATAATTTTGCACGCCCAATTTTTCAGTTTTGGATTTGTTCAAAAAGTTTGAAATATCCAATAAATGTCGTTCCACTTCATGATTGTGTCCCACTTGTTGTTGATTCTTCACAAAAAAATACAGTTTTATATCTTTATGTTTGAAGCCTGAAATGTGGCAAAAGGTCGCAAAGTTCAAGGGGGCCGAATACTTTCGCAAGGCACTGTATATCTATCCTACCCTGTCTTTCTAAGGTCTTTGAAAGCCAAGTTAACAAACAGATTACTGACCATTTCGAATCCCACCATACCTTCTCCGCATTGCAATCTGGTTTCAGAGCTGGTCATGGGTGCACCTCAGCCACGCTCAAGGTTCTAAATGACATCATAACCGCCATCGATAAGAGACATTACTGTGCAGCCGTATTCATCAACCTGGCCAAGGCTTTCAACTCTGTCAATCACAACATTCTTATTGGCAGACTCGACAGCCTTGGTTTTTCAAATGATTGCCTCGCCTGGTTTACCAACTACTTCTCTGATAGAGTTCAGTGTGTCAAATCGGAGGGACTGTTGTCCGGACCTCTGACAGTCTCTATGGGTGTGCCACAGGCTTCAATTCTCGGGCCGACTCTCTAAAACTTGCTACCCTCTCCACTACTTTCTGTATACATCAATGATGTTGCTCTTGCTGCTGGTGATTCTCTGATCCACCTCTACGCAGACGACACCATTCTGTATACTTCTGGCCCCTCCTTGGACACTGTGTTAACTAACCTCCAGACGAGCTTCAATGCCATACAACTCTCCTTCCGTGGCCTCCAACTGCTCTTAAATGCAAGTAAAACTAAATGCATGCTATTCAATCGATCACTGCCTGCACCTGCTCGCCTGTCCAGCATCACTACTCTGGACGGCTCTGACTTAGAATACGTGGACAACTACAAATACCTGGGTATCTGGTTAGACTGTAAACTCTCCTTCCAGACTCACATTTAAGCATCTCCAATCCAAAATTAAATCTAGAATCCGCTTCCTATATCGCAACAAAGCATCCTTCACTCATGCTGCCAAACATACCCTTCTACCGATCCTCGACTTCGGTGATGTCATCTATAAAATAGCCTCCAACACTCTACTCAACAAACTGGATGCAGTCTATCACAGTGCCATCTGTTTTGTCACCAAAGCCCCATACACTACCCACCATTATGACCTGTACGTTCTCGTTGGTTGGCCCTCGCTTCATACTCGTCGCCAAATCCACTGGCTACAGGTTATCTACAAGTCTCTGCTAGGTAAAGCCCCGCCTTACCTCAGCTCACTGGTCATCATAGCAGCACCCACTCGTAGCACGCGCTCCAGCAGGTATATCTCACTGGTCACCCCCAAAGCCAATTCCTCCTTTGGTCGTCTTTCCTTCCAGTTCTCTGCTGCCCATGACTGGAATGAATTGCAAAAATCTCTGAAGCTGGAGACTCACATCTCCCTCACTAGCTTTAAGCACCAGCTGTCAGAGCAGCTTAAAGATCACTGCACCTGTACATAGCCCATCTGTAAACAGCCCATCTATCTATCTACCTACCTCATCTCCATACTGGTATTTATTTATTTTGCTCCTCTGCACCCCAGTATCTCTACCTGCACATTCATCTTCTGCCGATCTACCATTCCAGTGTTTAATTGCTATATTGTAATTACTTCGCCACCATGGCCTATTTATTTCCTTAACTTACCTCATTTGCACTCACTGTATATAGACTTTTTGTTTTCTTTTGTTCTACTGTATTATTGACTGTATGTTTTGTTTATTCCATGTGTAACTCTGTGTTGTTGTATGTGTCAAATTACTACGCTTTATCTTGGCCAGGTTGCAGTTGCAAATGAGAACTTGTTCTCAACTAGCCTACCTGGTTAAATAAAGGTGAAATAAAATAAATAAAAAATCCCCAAACCATCACACTACCACCACGCTGACCGTTGGTATGAGGTTCTTACTGTGGAATGTAGTGTTTGGTTTTCACCAAAAATAATGGAACCCATGTCATCCAAAAAGTGATACTTTTCAATTATATTCTCATAGGAAATTCTTCCAAGAGTCTTGATGATCATCCAGGTGCTTTTTGGAAAACATGAGCCAACTTTTTGGATGACAAGGGTCCCATTATGCAAATACTTTTTCATGGCAATGTACCAAGAAAACTCCATAAGGGAAGTGGAAGAAAGCATGTGGTCCACACGTGGCCTGATACATACAGTACATATTTATGTTGTTGTTTAAACACTTCACAAGAGTACAGCCAGTTTGGAAAAGGCTTTTATAACTGGCCCACACATTAGTCTGTGTGATTGCAAGCAAAGAACCCAACAGATTGGAGTTCCAATCCATAGCTAAAATGGCTTCAAATGGAAGCATAACACATAGCCAAGGCTTTGGATGCATGGCCATTATTTTACTTTTATTTTACTAGGCAAGTCAGTTAAGAACAAATTATTATTTTCAATGACAGCCTAGGAACAGTGCTTTTGTGAGTGATTTTGTCAGTGATTTTGTACCTTGTCAGCTCAGGGATTTGAACTTGCAACCTTTCAGTTACTAGTCCAATGCTCTAACCACTAGGCTACAAGCCTTCTCCTGATACAGTACCTCCAAATCCTTTCTGTTTCAGTTCCTCTCCACGAATTATGACAGGAGTAACGCCCAGTTCTGTCCCCACTGCCTTAATCTCCTGAAGACAAAAAGACATACCCAGTCAAATAGAGTATATTTGGTTTAAAATAAGTTGTTAGTTAGAGCTAGACTCCAAAGTCAGCTGGTTGGACCAAATATTAATTCATGTCACGAGGAGTAGCTAGGTTAGTCGTTGCCTGGGGTCCAGGTGGTGAATATCTAAATACACCATCTGGAACATGATAGTGTTTGTTCCTCTCAGATTTTCTACAAGCCAGAATGTTGAATACAATTATTTTAACTTACTCTGCACTGTTGGTCCTTCAGTTGCTTGAAATTTGAGATACAATATCCACAGGAAAGTATTGTTTAACCAACCTTTTAAAGCATCGGTACTGAAGTTAACATTTCTATCATCTGGCACACATGTAAAACCATATAAACACCTGCAGTATACATGGTTCACGTGTGTCCGTCTTGTGCACGTACCTTCGGTGATGAACAAAAGAAAAACAATTGCAGCCAGCAATTGTGAAGTCACTCAGAAAAATGAATCAAGTCAGTAAAAAGAGTTGTAAATTAACAAATTGTTCACAAACTGAACATCACTAATCTTGATTGCCACACACATAGACCTGTGTTTTGAAGTCGGTTTAATAATAACGTTACTTTCCTGTGGATAGTTTGTCAAAAATTGACCAACTGAGGGACCAGCACCACGGACAATCGGCAGAGTATGTTTAAATAGTATTGTATTCAATATTCGTGACAAACAAGGGACATTTAGAATGTTTATATGTAAATGTGCAGAGCCTTGCGACTTGGCACATGAACATGTTGAGAAGGTTGGAACATGTTAGCTAGCTAATACAGCAAGACTGACTTTCCCTCAGGCCGGCTTCCTCTAGTAAAATGGGGGAAAAGTTGAATATTACATTTAAAAAAAAAATAAGAATAGTGGCCAATTTCTTTTGTCAGGGATCAAGGAATTAGTCAATATGGTTGGTTGGAGAATACAGATGGCATGTTACAAACGAACAGTGGTTTTGACCAGTGGCGGCAGGTGAGATAAACATTTTTTTCATGAGCATGGCCTTATTTCTATTAGGCCTTACAACAAATATTGGATGACTGTCATTCATATTCCATTCACCCAGTTCAATGTACCATCGACAAGATTTAGGCTACTACATGATAGGCTACCCGAATTTGCCCTATAAACATCACGAGGTTGCTACAACCTATCCTACAAATTAAAGTTTATAACGTAGGTGTACAGGTCAAGAGACAAATTGGAGGAATAAAGGTGACAGACAGTGATACATTCAATACCACCTTGCACACTCTTACCTGCATCTAGCTTATCTGGACTGCAATAATTTCATTCTGTTTGCTTCCATTTAAGAATAGTTTGGCAATAGAAACAGCGGAATGAATACACCCCTGATCCCCGCACACACAGCTCACTTTCATAGCAGCCATATACAGCTTCATCACTTTGCTTGTTGTATAAATTCCTTCTTGCATCTACGCACTCTCCGCCTTTTAGCTTTTCCCTTCGCTTGTGGACTTCAGTGCACAACACGAGCGGTTTGTGACCAGGCGCAAAAAACTCTCCAAGCCTAACCTTCATACCATAACCGCTACACAGCCTACATCATTGTCAACATATTAACGTTGTCAACAAACTAGAACTAACACGTTAGTAAACCCACAATCCAATCCATGTATGCAATCACACAGTACAGCAAGCAGTTTAGCAGTTGTCCCGGTGGCAATAGATTTATAAAACCGAAAGCTTACCTTGACTAGGAAGAGTTGCAGTGTTGGATAGATAGCCAGCTAGTTAAAAAGAAGAAAAAAAGCCTACTCAACAACCTGACTCTAAATGAGCTAAGTAAGTGAAAGGTAAACTAAGAAAATATTTACGACATATAGCTAGCTCCATCACTCTGCTGCATCTCCTTAATTAAAAAAAAAAAGTCTTTATGCACTGCAGTGCTAGTTGGTTGTAGCTTTTTATTTATTTTTTTTTTTTTTAACCTTTATTTAACTAGGCAAGTCAGTTAAGAACAAATTCTTATTTTCAATGACGGGCTAGGAACAGTGGGTTAACTGCCTGTTCAGGGGCAGAACAACCGATGTGTACCTTGTCAGCTCAGGGATTTAAACTTGCAACCTTTCAGTTACTAGTCCAACTCTCTAACCACTAGGCTACCCTGCCGCCCCATGGTTATGCTTTCAGTACTAGATTTATTCTCTGATCATTTGATTGGGTGGACAAGATGTTAGTGCAAGAGCTCTGATAGGTTGGAGGGCGTCTTTCCGGAAGTGGTCATAATTACTGTGTAAGTCTATGGAAGGGGGTGAGAACCATGAGCCTCCTAGGTTTTGTATTGAAGTCAATGTACCCAGAGGACAGAAAATAGCTGTCCTCCTGTTTATACCATGGTGCTACCCTAGATGGTGCTGTTGAGGTTACTGTAGACCATTGCAAAACAGTGTTTTAATCAGTTATTTGGAGACATTAATTTATTATAGTTACATCTAAAAATGATAACTTTTTAAATGTTTCACAATTTTTATTACAATTCACTGAGTAGGATGGTCCTCCCCTTCCTCTGAGGAGCTTCCACTGGTTTTGACCAGAATGCTTCTCTCCAACGCTCTACATTCATTTTGCATAAAGTAGAGCAGAGTTCCGCTTTTGCTACCGCTCTGCTTGCAGGGTTCTAAATGCTCATTTTCTCATAGCGTGCCCTCCTTGAAAATGAATGGGAGCAGAACTTCTGCCGAATTCGTTGTCGGTGAAAACCCACTTTTCTAGCATGACTTGATTTGTGGTAGCTAAGCTAGTTTGCGAGCTATCTAACCATTGAACTATTAGCGTAAAAGTAAGCATTGTCATAGTATAATTACTAGGTAGAAAAAAAGTTACTGATACAGGTTAGCCAGCAAGCTTTGGTGAGTGCTTGTCGGAGAACTCCAGCGCCGCTCAGTTCAGCGCGTGCAGCCCTGCTTTTTTATTTCCTCACCTTTACGCTGACACCTGGCTGCAATTTCCCCATGACTTGGGTCCAGGTTGCTTGCTGCAGGTTGCTTGCTGCAGGTTATTCAGTTGACCGAGAATTAGACCAGGCGATTTTGGGGCTCCGAGTCTCCGGCAGAAACCTTGAATTCGAGCACCACATTCGCCACCTTTGGACATAGCGACGGATTGGTACACTTTATCGTACATCCTGCTTTTCATAGAGAAGTGTCACAGCTGAGGTTGAATTAGATGCCTTTTCCATATTTTTGTATAGTAACGTTAGTCTTTCTATTTAGTCTTTTCCACTTTGATTTTGCGGGGGAAATGACCAAAACGTACTGATTTAAGAAATCTATTTCACACACTATCTAACCCTCCTTTTGCAAAGTTTTTTTGGATCTCTGAAACTGCTGCTACAAACCTAATGCAATGCATCACCTTTTTTTTACTGCTAATATCCACAATCGTTTAAAAAAAACAAGCTAATATACCACAAGGACATAGCAAGGGTTTTTTCCACACAACACGAGCAATGCTGATTTACCATTGAAGTGTGTCTGTATAACCAAAGATTATGTAAGGAATAATCAACGGAGGGGCTTATGAGTTCTATGGGGAATAATACACGACGTGCAACTGCCCTTTTAACGGAGTTGCATTATTTTACAGAGAACGCATAGAGCCCGGAGATGATTCTCTTTCATACCATGGCTATAATTTAACATTAGCCACTAGACGTGTGTTTACTAGATGGCGACACAGACTTGCTAACCAAACCATCTGTCCTAGCTTGCTATTATGAAAATCGAATTCAACAATCAATACTGTTTTAAACTAGACTTTTGCTTTCAAAAGCTGCTCAAAGTAAAACATTTTCCCCCCAAAAGTAAAATGCTTCATAAGAAACAGAGTAGTGTGAGAAAAAGGTACTCAATTTTTAATTGATTTTGTAGTGGAATGGGCAAAGTCATTTCTGAGATCAAGGCTTGATCACAATTTTCATCCCCATACTTTAGGCCAAAGACACAATGTAGGCTACTCAATACATCTTTGTCATATTAGACAAAAAACGTTGAACTTTTATACAATTTAAATTCAAAATAAATAATTATAATTTCATATTATACAGGAGACCTTTCACAGCCATGAAACCAAACCCATCAGTCTTTCGATATGTGCAAACTGTGAGGGATAAAAGACAAGAACAAACTGAACTGATGTGTTAGTTAGCGATATCGGACAATAGAAGGTCATGAAACAAAAGAAAGCAGTCATCAAGTGATCTAAATGTGCAAATTCATTAAAGACACTACTCTTGGTAGACATGATGGTCAACTACAGCTCTTAACCCAAAAGGTTGTCTTTGGTATTCAATGAATCAGCTATTGTAGTTTTTCAGCCACTGAGATGCAAACCTTGTCATTTCTCTCTAAAAAAGTAACCATGATAAAGTGAAAAATCAAATGCAAAAATGACCAGGGTCGTGTAGAATCGCCACGAGACACAAATGTTCCTTGTTCATAGACATTCAATATTCATCTAGTTGAGTTGTCAGGATTCTTCTCTTGAAAACAGACATTGGAGGGCAGGGCTTACAGCTATAGCTTACAATAAAACTGGACATATGATGCTTACGCTCACACAAGCAAACCACTTATTTGCTTGAAAAACAAGCAAAATGTGTGGCCATGCCAATTAATCAGTAGTCTTCCACAAGGGAATATAAGGAGTGTTTTTTCTGTGTTTGTTTGCAGCAGGAACCATGACAGATGGAGGGTACAGTCATGTTTAAGAGGGTATTGGGGCGGACAGTGGCCATGTGTGCAGGCCAGTAGAAAAGTGAAATAGGAACTCTCCCTGGCTGTCCTCTCTTAGGGATCATGCATTCAATACATCTTCATGAGCCATACAGAGAGAGATTCGGGAAGGGTGATTGGAAAGTTGGACAGATTGTACTTTAAACGATACTGACAGACACTCCTCACACAAGCACACATAGATACACACAGACATACCAAAAGCAAAGGAATGCATCACTAGAACTTGGTCCCAAATAGAATAAGTATTAGAACAACAACTATAACAGTAAGAATTAAAATAACCAGCATCTTTCGGTTTTTCTTCTGATACTGTTCAGCCTGCAAGAAAACAAAGAGAGAAAATGTTTTAACTAAGTTTGTTGGCAAGATAACATCGTTCCCTTTTTTGTGGACATAATCAACAATTAGGCTGAAACATCAACAATTTTTAACATTGTGTCCTCACCTTTTGTAACTGTTTTAACCCCTCGTCTGTTTTGACACACGATTGCTCCACATTGAAGTCAATTCTGTCAAGTACTGTGCCCTGATATTGGAGAAAGCAAATCAGATTGAAGACAAAGTCATTTTTTTAAAAATTAGTTTTATAGTGATGTAAATCAGATATTCATATTACTGCAGAGTCAAATGAAATTATGGATAAATGGACTGTATAGCTTAAACTTTATTTCCATATAATTGTCGTGTTTCCAAACACTGAAAATGGTTTCCCTCACAGACCTGTTCCACCACCATTCCTGCCAGGTCTCGGAAAATCTCATTCAGGTCGGTGATGGACTGGACTATCTGTCGGACCTCTCTCTCACGTTCCTCCACCATCACTGTGTTCTGCTCTACCAGGACCAGCTGGTCATCTGTAAACCCCTGGGCGAGATCAGAGATATTGGCTCAGCGAGATATAACTTTGTCTGCATCCCAAAATGGTGCCATATTCCCTTTATAGTGAACTACTTTTTTTTTTTTTTGTGGTATCCAATTGTTAGAAGATACTATCTTGTCTCATCGCTACAACTCCCGTACGGGCTCGGGAGAGACGAAGGTCGAAAGCCATGCGTCCCCCGAAACATAATCCAACCAAGCCGCACTGCTTCTTAACACAGCACGCATCCAACCCGGAAGCCAGGCGCACCAATGTGTCAGAGGAAACCCCGTGCACCTGGCCACCTGGTTAGCGTGCACTGCGCCCGGCCCGCCACAGGAGTCGCTAGTGCGCGATGAGACAAGGATATCTCTAGTGTAAATAATAGTGTGATATTTATAATGGAAAGTATGTGAACATTTTTGGTGGCTATCCAAATAAATCATGTGGTATCAGATGAGTATTGTTAAAATTTAAAGGTGTTACATTGCGATAAAGCACAACACCCATTGATTTTCACAACACCCATTGATTTTCATTAGGCTTCAAGTCTACTTATTGGAACTCACATTCTTGTTACATTTAGCAAAAACAAGACATTTGTCTATGCATTACTATATTAATTTAACCAGGATATTATATTTTTCCTGAGAGATATGCATGAACACCTATGCTGATCAGGTAAATGTCAAAATACACTGTCAGTTCCAAGCTCACCATTTCATATAGTGCCAGGTCTTCATCCTCCTCCATTAGAGGACCGGAGTCAAAAAAGTGTTTGGATCTCTCCTCACGATTCTTCATGCCTGTAACAGAAAGCATCAACATTATGACAATAAAAGAGACATATGATATGAGGGTGGAGGTGAAAACAAAGATACATGTAGAGAGTGTTTGTGTAAGGAGAGAGAGAAGTGAGGGATGGAAGACTTGAAACTAATAGAAAGAAAACAATTCAGAAAGGATAGTTGCGAGGTATAGGAGTAAATACTGAGTGAGTGCTTACGTTTCAGATAGCTGGACTGCGTGTGTCTGAAGTTGGTGGACAACTCTTGCAGGCTCCCTGCCAATGAGGACACCACATTTCTCAGCAGCCTCTCCTCCTGCTCTGTGCAGTGGCCACAGCGAGTCTGCAGACCTGTCACTGCACGCTGACACCGGTGGAACATCTACACAGA
The DNA here is from genome assembly GCF_018296145.1 of Oncorhynchus tshawytscha. Taxonomy (NCBI): domain Eukaryota; kingdom Metazoa; phylum Chordata; class Actinopteri; order Salmoniformes; family Salmonidae; genus Oncorhynchus; species Oncorhynchus tshawytscha. The sequence continues at coordinate 38,466,013 of NC_056430.1, read as the reverse complement.
CAAAGGAGAGAGCAATACATCTTTGCCATAAGACAAAAGACCTTTGTACAATTTAAATTCTAAATAAATAATTATCAACACAGACCCAAGAAAATGAGAGCACGGAGAAATGCTCACTGAAAAATATTTTTCTTATTCTACTATATAACAAGAATGGCCAATAATTGTTGACATACAGTATTACATCAGAAGGCTCTATTTACCGTAGCCCCTTATAAAAGCCACAAACGTTAACATGTACAAGAAGTCTTAAATATGATCAGATCATACTAACAAATTAATATTCATAACAATAAGTTAGGAACTCATAATTGTCATACTTGAGTAAAAGTAAAGATACCTTAATAGAAAATGACTCAATAAAAGTCACCCAGTAAAATACTACTTGAGTAAAAGTTTACAAGTATTTGGTTTTAAATATACTTGTATCAAAAGTAAATGCAATTGCTAAAATATACTCAATTATCAAGAGTAAAAGTATAAATCATTTCAAATTCCTTATATTAAGCTAACCAGACAGCACAATTGTTATTATTTTTACAAACAGAGCACACTCAGACATAATTTACAAATTAAGCATTTGTGTTTAGTGAGTCCGCCAGATCAGGGGCAGTAGGTATGACCAAGGATGTTCACTTGATAAGAGTGTGAATTGGACAATTTTCCTGGCCTGCTAACAATTCCAAATGTAAGAAGTTCTTCAGGGAAAATGTATGGAGTAAAAAGTACATTATTTTCTTTAGGAATGTAGTAGAGTAAAAGTTGTCAAAAATATAAATACTGTAGTAAAGTGAAGTACAGATACCCAAAAAAGTATTTGTACTCAAGTACTTTACACCACTGCATAGGCATGGGCTTTTCCAGAAGGCCACTTATGAGGTGTGTCACCTTTTGCCTCAGCAGGTTTCCTATGTAGTAATAATAAATGTGACTTCTCTTCAAAGTTATTTCAATGTGGTTTCTTTCAAATGGGGTTTATTGTATAGAATGTGGTTTCTTTCAAAGGGGTTTCTTGTTTGCCTCAGCGGGTTTCCTATGTAATAACAGTTATAATTGTAGTAGTGACTTCTCTTCAAAGTTCTTAAAATGGGGTTTCTTGTATAGACTCCCATCTCTGTCACTGACCTACCTGAGTGATCTCCTGAGTGGTGATCTCTATGGCATGCTCCTCTTCACTGCTGTCATCGAGGGTAGGGCGGTTCATGTGCTTGTCATGGAGGGCGGCCAGCTCCTTCATTTTCTGACGGACCCGTGTGATTTCATACTGAATCTGATAGCCCACGCAACCACAGGATTTACACATGAGAGGTACGAGAAAACTAGACACCGAAAGATCCAAAGTTCCAAATAAGAAATCCATTTTAAAGAAAGATGAGTGAGATTGGATTTAGGAATTTTATATAGACTAATACATATTAGGCCTACATTTTCTAAAGTATCTAGCTTAATAGTTTCATTGTTTGTGATGGTGAAATTAAGCATTTGAAGAATGCTGCTTTGAGAAGAGACTAGTAATAAACATAATAATAAACTTTTCATACTGAAGTAGTTAAGAGCATGTGATTGTTTCTTACCTCAACGACCCCATCTACCCACTTGGGAGGCAGTCTCTTGGTGACTCCGATGGCAGCTTCTGGGTCCAGACTGATCCCTGAGACCAAGGCCATGCGGTCATCAGCCAACTGACAGTAAAACCATACACATTACACAGTTATCACTACCCATTTGAAACATTGTTTGCAGACTTTCCAACCAATACAAAGCATGGTTTATTATTTTTTCTGTGTGACAGTTTGGATACGAGGAGATTAGACAGTACCTCATCAAGCTCCTAATGTGATTGGCAGACCCCAGCGAAGTCCCATCCAATGAGGAGAGAGGGAGAGGTGAGATGAAGTAAGACAGCAGTGACAGTAAGTGAGACCCAGACAAAAAGCAGTGATCAGCTTCACACAGAAACATTTTGCATGCACTCGCAGACACTGTTTAAAGAGGGATCATACACTTTGCAAAATGTCTCATTTTGAGTCACCAGATTGTGTCTGAAAAAATGTCTAATGAATTTTATGTCAATCAATTGAGGTTCTTCAAACCTGTGAAATCCCCCTTTAAAATGTATCTGAGAAATCTATAAAAATTGTGAGGAACAAATCATTGGATATGCAATAAAAAATTCCTGTGATATATTAATATATATACACATACACACGGTCGGAATAATACTGTGAAATTGTAAAAATTATGAAAATGCCCTTTTAGTGTAAGAGCTGTTTGAAAAGACCGCCCGGAATGTCAGCATGTTTTGAAGGGTTGGAGCTTTGGCCTGCCTGGGGACATCACACCAATAATGTTTGTACCATGTATTGTGCTGCTACGAAGTTGTGTTGCTGCCATGTTGTGTTATTACCATGTTGCCATGTGTTGCTGTCATGCTATGTTGCCATCTTAGGTCTCTCTTTATGTAATGTTTTGGTGTCTCGTTGTGATGTGTATTTTCTTTAGTCTGACGACTAAAACATACAGAGCTTCCCGAAGACTCTGTGCATGTGCAGATCACCTTCTGCGTATGTGCACACTCAGTAACCAGTTTATTAGGTACACTAGTACCGGGCCAGAACCACCTTTGCCTCCAGAACAGCTTGAATTCTCTGGGCAATGAAGCATTGCTCAATTGGTATCAAGGGACCTAACGTGTGCCAGGAAAACATTCCCCACACCATTACACCACTGCCACCAGCCTGTACTGTTGACACCAGGCAGGGTGGGGCCATGGACTCTTGCTGCTTATGCCAAATCCTGACTCTGACATCAACATGATGCAACAGGAACCGGGATTCGTCAAACTAGGCAATGTTCTTCCACTCCTCAATTGTCAGGTATTGGTGACTGCGTGCCCACTGGAGCCGCTTCTTGTTTTTTAGCTGATAGGAGTTAAACCCGGTGTGGTCGTCTGCCGCAATAGTCCATTTGTGACAAGGGCCGACGAGATATGGGTTCTGCACACCACCATTGTACTGCGCCGTTATCTGCCTGTTTGTGGTCCGCCTGTTAGCTTGCACGATTCTTGCTATTGTCCTACGACCTCTCATCAACGAGCTGTTTTCGTCCACAGGACCACCAGTGACTGGATGTTTGTCGCACCATTCTCTGTAAACCCTAGACACTGTCGTGCATGAAAAGCCCAGTTTCTGAGATACTGGGACTGGCACCGACGTTCATACAACGCTCAAAATCACTTAGATCACTTGTTTTGCCCATTCTAACACTCAATCGAACAGTAACTGACTGCCTTGATGTCCGCTTTATATAGCAAGCCACGACCACGAGACTCACTTTCTGTAGGAGCAAACCATTTTCGTGAACAGGGTGCTGTACCTAATAAATTCTCTACACACAGAGAACAGGCTACTCAGGCAAATGGTGCTTGTTTATTAAAGTTAGAACAAGCTGAATCAATGTCTGCAAGATCTCACAATATTCTACATAACAGAACCAAATATAATAGCACAACGTTACCTTAAGACAAAAACACCACAGCATTTAATTGTGAATGATAATTCTTAAAGTTTTACCCATAGTAACCAACTATCAGATCTCAATCAGTATAATGGGGATTTGAATTTTGACCTTGAGTTATATAGTGTTGTTTTGAATGATGTACACTGAGCAAATTTTAGAGAACATGTTGTTAAACTGTAGCATAGCTTATCTGTGTATTTTGCCTAGAGACGCACATGGTTGAGTTTTAGCCTCATGAGAAAAACCAATTGTATTTTTGTCTTACAGTAACATTACATTGTGCCATTACATTTCGGTTCTGTTATATGATCTTGCAGACATTGAGTGAGCTTGATCTAACTTCCCCCTAGTAGCCTGTTCTCCGCACAGGGGTGCGTTCGAGCAGATCACTTTTGTCAAGACGTTGACCAACGTTGGTCTCCGCCTTTCAAAGTGTGTTGCATAACGGGTATAAAAAAAAGTTGCCACTACATGTCGACTGCATGAACTACACAAAAATCATGTGATCAAAAGTCATGCCGTTTTTGATGAAGTCAGGTTCAAGTCGCTGCAGTGTCTCCTCGCCAACTGCACCATGCAGCCATCACTTGCATTTTGGTTGGCACTATTTGTCAACCAATCATTTGGGGTGTTTTTGTTTGACCCACGAGAACGTGGCCAAAGATGTGACTGAAACAGGAACCAACTTTTCCTCGATACTAAAGCTACAGGGGATACAAATGAAAGTGATATTTGAGACCTCTTTAACCAATTAATCGTACACATTAGGTTTTCAGTTTGTGATATAGGGGTATAGAAAAGTGTATTTGGACATTTATAAAGAAAAACTTGTATAAACAATGTTGATCTGAGCCTGGCTGTTGAAAAACCACTATAGTGTCCGACTTTCGGCTGTCGCAGATTCATATCCCCCGACTTCACTTGCCGACAGTTGGATCCACAGCCACTCTGAATTAGTTACAGGGATACTTCAGGATTTTGGCAATGAAGCCATTTATCTACTTCCCCTGAGTCAGATGAAATCATAGATACCATGTCTCTGCATCCAGTATGAAGGAAGTTAGAGGTAGTTTCGCAAACCAATGCTAACTAGCATTAGAGCAATGACTGGATGTCTATGGTATCTACTACTGTAGCATGCTAGCAGTTATCATAGACTTCTAGTCATTGCGCTAACTCTAGTTAGCAACTTCCTTCAAACTGCACGCAGAGACATACAAATGGTATCCACGAGTTAATCTAGGTAAGTAGATGCCAATAACAGCTAGTTTGTAGTTTTCCCCCTCCCCCAATCAGACCACTCCAAGACAGTTCTAGAAAAATTCTTGCTTGAGAAATGGTTCGAGTTTCTTTTTTTTACAATTTAAATTGAAAACAATCACTGTAAGGTACTTAATTGTTACCCATAAATTATTTGAGATAAAAATTGGAAAATTGCATTGGACATTGAACTCCCTGAGATCAATTCCAAAATGTCGACCATAATAGTAAGGCACAACGGAGGGTAGTGCGTACAGCCCAGTACATCACTGGGGACAAGCTTCCTGCCATCCAGGACCTATATACTAGGCGACGTCAGAGGAAGGCCCAAAAGAAATGTCAAAAACTCCAGTCACCCAAGTCATAGAATGTTCTCTCTGCAACCGCAAAGGAAGCGGTAGCGGAGTGCCAAGTCTAGGTCCAAAAGGCTCCTTAACAGCTTCTACCCCCAAGCCATAAGACTGCTGAACAACTCATCAAATGGACATCCCCCCCCCTTTGTTTTTACACTGCTGCTACTCGCTGTTTATTAACTATGCAGTCACTTTACCCTTACATACATGAACAAATTACCGACTAACCTGTACCCGCGCACATCGACTCAGTACTGGTACCTCCTGTATATAGCCTCGTTATTGTTATTTATTGTGTTACTTTAAATTTTAGTTTATTTTTTACTTTTGTTTATTTAGTAAATATTTTCTTAACTCTTTCTTGAACTACATGGTTGGTTAAGGGCTTGTAAGTAAGCATTTCACGGTAAGGTCTACCTACACCTGTTGTATTCGGCGCATGGAGGCTCCAGAGTGGCGTAGCGGTCGAAGGCACTGCATCTCAGTGCTAAAGGCGTCACTACAGACCCTGGTTCGATCCCGGGCCATGATCAGGAGTCCCATAGGGCGGTGCACAATTGGCCCAGCGTCGTCTGGGTTAGGGGAGGGTTTGGCCGGGGTAGTCCGTCATTCTAAAATAAGCATTTATTCTTAACTGACTTGCCTAGTTACATTAAGGTTAAATAAAATAAATGTGACAAATACAATTTGATTAGTAGCAACCTATTGAGGTAAAGACGCTCATCTTCAGGAACTAGGCCTACATACATTGGGTCAGTGAAGTGTGATATGAGTGTGTGTGAAGGCAAAGATATAGGGCTAGCCTATGTCCCCGATCCCCAAATGATTAGCCTAACCACAGAACCATTTCATATAGGCCCAGAGAAAGGAAAGATGCAGGACAACAATTAGTATTATAAAAGAGGATTTTGATATGCAGATCACTCAGCATGAGCATGCAGATTGCAGTACGCCATACAAGAGACACAGTGACAAAAACAAGCACCTCAGAAATATCCATCAGATAAACTCAAAGCCTAGTAACCACCGGATTTGCTCTTTGATCCAAACAAACATTTGATAGTTGGTGCTATCAGTGCCATAAATAACCTATCCAAGCTACTATCCACAATCAGGTGAATTTTTCAAAGTCTGGATTGAGATCTACTATGAAGCTGCTTCACACAATAACCGTCCCAGAGTCAAAACACCTACAAGCCCAGAAGGAGGGTGAATGAATGAGCGACTGAAAGGGAAAACCAAACAATATAGAGTTTCGAAACTATACAAAGGAAATTAGGCTACAAGATATTATAGACTTACATAGAAAGTATTTGTAAAAGACCCGGCATCCTGGTCAATAATGAAAAATAAAAGATATACAGTACCAGTCAAAAGTTTGAATGAGTAGGTGTGTCCAAAGGTTTGTCTTTATTTTTACATTGTAGAATAATGGACATCAAAACTATTAAATAACACATGGAATTATGTAGTAACCAAAAAAAAGTGTTAAACAAATCTAAATATATTTTATATTTAAGATTCTTCAAAGTAGCCACCCTTTGCCTTGATGACAGCTTTGCACACTCTTGGCATTCTCTCAACCAGCTTCACCTGGAATGCTTTTCCAACAGTCTTGAAGGGAGTTCCCAAATGTGCTGAGCACTTGTTGGCTGCTTTTCCTTCACTCTGCGGTCCAACTCATCCCAAACCATCTCAATTGAGTTGAAGTCAGGTGATTGTGGAGGCCAGATCATCTGATGCAACACTCCATCACTCTCCTTGGTCAAATATCCCTTACACAGCCTGGAGGTGTGTTGGGTCATTGTCCTGTTGAAAAACAAATGATAGTCCCACTAAGCGCAAACCAGATGGGATGGCGTATCGCAGCAGAATGCTGTGGTAGCCATGCTGGTTAAGTGTGCCTTGAATTCTAAATAAATCACAGACAGTGTAACCAGCAAAGCAATCCTACACCATCCCAACTCCTCCTCCATGCTTCACGGTGGGAACTACACATGCGGATATCATCCGTTCACCTATTCTGCATCTCACAAAGACACGGAGGTTGGAATCAAAAAATCTCAAATTTGGACTCATCAGACCGAAGGACAGATTTTCGCAGGTATAATGTCCATTGCTTGTGTTTCTTGTCCCAAGCAAGTCTCTCCTTACTGTGGTCCTTTAGTAGTGGTTTCTTTGCAGCAATTCGACAATGAAGGCCTGATTCACAGTCTCCTCTGAACAGTTGATGTTGAGATGTGTCTGTTACTTGAACTCTGTGAAGCATTTATTTGGGCTGCAATTTCTGAGGCTGGTAACTCTAAACGTATCCTCTGCAGCAGAGGTAATGCTGGGTCTTCCTTTCCTGTGGTGGTCTTCATGAGATCCAGTTTCATCATAACACTTGATGGTTTTTGTAACTGCACTTGAAGAAATGTTCTTGACAAAGTTCTTGCCATTTTCCAGATTGACTGACCTTCATGTCTTAAACTAATGATGGACTGTCGTTTCTCTTTGCTTATTTGAGCTGTTCTTGCCATACTATGGACTTGGTCTTTTACCAAATAGGGCTATCTTCTGTATACCACCCCTACTTTGTCACAACACAACTGATTGGCTCAAACGCATTAAGGATAGAAAGAAATTCCACAAATCAACTTAACAAAGCACACTTGTTAATCGAAATGCATTCCAGGTGATTTGTTTAACACTTTTTTGGTTACTACATGATTCTACATGTGTTATTTAATAGTTTTGATGTCTTCAATATTATTCTACAATGTAGAAAATAGTACATATAAAGAAAACCCTTGAATGAGTAGGTATCCACACTTTTGACTGGTACTATATTTCAGTGCAGAATGTATGAAATTAAACAATGACCAACAGTGCAAACTAGGTATTCTAAAAATTCTAGCATACAAATATCTTAGTAACAACCATATTGATCTAAAGAGCATTAAATACGTTTTAAAAGAACAGTTTACCAGGCACAGGATCAACTAAATCTATAACTGAAACAACAGCACCATCTAGCCTAATCGAGAGGTTGAGGCATGCAATTCACTAAGGCAAAAGGGCAAATACAGAACCCACACACTATCAACAAACACCTCATGAAATGTAACATGTAGATTGTTACATTTGACCATCTGTATAACAAAAGACAAGCCAAGTCATTCCAGCATGCACTGTTGTTGTGACTTATTAAGTATTGAACATTGCCCCTAAAAATGCATTTCATGTTCTACCTTTATCTTTTACTTAGTTGCTTACTCTGACAAATGCATTCCTTCAATTGACTATCATGGCAAAGGAAAATGCACCCTCTTTGATGATTGGTAGCAAACGGAGCTGGTCAAATATTTTGGCAAGACAGGAAATGCAAGTCGAGGGCATCAGTACTCCAAATGCATACCTCTAACATGACTCAATGCAAATGAACGCATCTAGCTTGACAGCTATACGCAGCCAACATCAGGTTAATGCTGGGTAGATAGCTAACTAGCGAGTGACTAAGGAAGATATTTAATCAAGTTACGGCTAACATATGAATGTGTTAACTATCATAACACACAAATCAAATGTCAAATCCAGACGATTAACGTTAGACTCACCGCAGCATTGCTACGTGTACTCAGAGTACGACGGGGGTCGTATGTACTCACTTGCTCAGCCAATATCTGCCGATTTTGGATGGCATTGTTCCGCATTAATAAGAAGGCATCGGTCAGGCGCCTAGTCGCCATGATTAATTTACACACGAAGGATGTACAGCTATCAGATAACAAACAGTGGCAACGACGAGAACCTAGCTAGCTAACGTTAACTTACTAGTAAGTTACAATACAAGGAAAGTTAGCTAACGTGAGCTAGCCAGCAAAACAGCAGGCACACTCGCCGACCGGCTAATCGATGGGTTCTTCCGTTTTCTATCTTCACAATAACATATACTTTATCTGTAGCTTTCACGAAATGCATAAATAAAACCATAAAATACGAACGATACGGTTTGTTTTCAATGAAAAGTGGAAAGGATAGAGCGGGTCGGTGGTAAAAGAACGGCCTTCTCTAGCTACGTGGAACGGGTGCGTTCGTACATTCACTCAGGCTCTCTCGTCCGACTGTGCTAGAGCGCAGAATAACTGACGAATTTACCAATGTTGAATAGGGCCGCTGTCACTAAATGTCGTCAAAAAAAAACGGAATTAAATTGTTGCCAGCAGCACAGTCACCAACGCTCTGGATAACATGAAAACAACCTAACCGGCTCTGCTAGGGCGGGTAAATGGTCAGAGTGAGGTGTTCGCTCATTTGTGTCTGGAAGAAGCTAGCTAACGTTAATTTGTATGCTTGCCTGCCGTTAAGTGGCCAGAACGCTCGGATCAACCCTACTCCTCGGCCAGAGCGTGCGCTCTGAACACTCCGAGAGCGAAACGCTCAGCGTTTATGAACGGACAACGCTCGGAATATACGAGGGCCCATGGGCACTCTGGTACTCCAGATTGAATTTACGAACGCACCCGTAAATACACAGTAAACCCAGAGGCGCAACATCGGAAGTCTTCCGGGACTGCTTGCGAAACAGGCCAAGCAGACCAGGGCGGGGTTTGAGGTTTGAGAAGTCAATGAGAGAAGTGAAAAGTATTCCTCAGTTGTTCATTTTCTCGAAATCTAAAAGCACAACCTATATTGGAGACAATGTGTTAAGTAGTTGAACATGTTATTACTCAAACTTTGGGAAAGTGACAAACTGACACGTTTTTATTTTAGTCAAAAACTCATTTATACCGAAAGACTCTTTCATTTTGACCGCTTGCACATGCGCAGTTTGGCTCGAGACGACCGTTAGACCCGATGAGGTGTTTCTGCGTATGAGTTTAGCTAGCAAACGTCGCCATGACATCGCCTACAAGTGTGATCGGGGGTTTCTATTGGATAAATCTATCTTCATACTGTACTGTCTTTGGCAAGATCGAATCAACACTTTTATAATAAAAGTCCTCCTTTTAATTGAAGACCCCTATAAAGATAATTGTTTTTTTTAAACCTCAATAAAACTACATCTAATCATCATTGAAATTCATATTTTGTTATATTTTCATATAATTAACTGTTATATTTGATCAAATAAATACATGAAAACGAGAACATACATTTTTGTTTTTTTTCCGGGTCAATCCGACCCTAGTGTTCCAGTCCACAGATATTTTGGAAGGAGAGTTCAAATAATGAATATAATAATAAAGGATGCATTATATGTAGTTCTGGAATACATAGTATTATATGGTAATACAATCATTGCCATATATAACTGAGGAATATATTCGTTTTTAAAGAGAAAATCTATTTCACCCACGTCAGTATTGGCGCTACCCAATCAGCAACCTTCCCATTGGAAGGTGTAGCTCGCGTGCTTCCATAAATGCGTAGCGAATGGCTGAGGATAAACTACATAATAAGTCTAACAATTTGTATTTACAGTGGCAGTAAATGGAGAGGAAGAGAGATTCATGTTCTCTGTAGACGGTTTATTTGCTGATTCATTGTCTGATGATAACGTATACAAATTAATCGGTCAAGAGTTAAAGATCAGCCAGGTGTTCAGCGCCTGTTCACGATTTACTCCATTATTACAGTGACTGGCTTAAGTTTTTCAGAACATGATAAATAAAGCTTTGTTTATTAGTAGTGCATTTAATACAGTAGTCTTGTGCAAAGACTGCAATGAGATGCATTGTTGTATTTACCGTACTGTTTGTTACATAGGCGCTTCATCTATGCCGCTATTTTGAGGAAAACACTCAACCTGAAGGGAAAGCGCAGAGACTGGTAATTGTTGGCATTTTGGCAGCACGATTGGGTACTATGTTGGTTCATTCTTTGTCCGTCCAGTAGAGGTCAGTAATGATGTTCAGTAGCAGCCACTGTTATTTAATTCGCCTGAATCATAATTGTAAAACATTTTAATATCCGTTAACATATTTTTAATAGCCATTCCTATGACACTGTTCCATCATGTCACAAACATTAGCCTACAAATGCGCTTTTCTGAGACTTTGAAACACTAAAAATAGGTATAAATCACATTAATTTATGGGTTATTTACCTCATATTTCCCACTCTTACAGGAGCGGATGTGACCTTGACAAACCTCCCCCTTGCTGTCCCTTAACTGCAAAGCAATGTCTCAGCAAACATGCCATCTTCCGGCTGGCCTTCTTATGCCCCCTCCGTCCTCTCCCTCTCCTGGGTCCAGGACCAGGACAGCTTCCCTTCAAACTGGGACCCTGGTGCTGGGTGCAGATATTGTGTACCTGTCTGAGACTTACCCCCTCCTTCTGGACACACTGGCTCACCTGAGCAAGGACAGGACTGTGACGTACCTCTCATCCAAGATGCGAGGAGATCACGGGACACCTAGCTTCTACTGAGACACTCTGCCTCCATAGAAGGTTCCATGTAGAGCTTTTGCACCGCTACCCCACACAGAACATCAACATCTACCGCGCTACTCAGAGAGGGAAGTTGTGACCACAATGAGACTGGATAGGGTTGGAAGACTGTGATGAACAGTTGAATAGGTTGAGACCTGGAGGGGAATAACACAACAGTGAATCATCTGGTCAAGAGGGAGTCTTCTAGACATCCTCTCTGAGACAAGTATATGACTGTTACCAGTATTTTACTGCCAGAACACATATACCCTGACACATTACTATGGTCAGATAGAAAAGGAAGAACACGCACACATACAAAAACATTTTGTATGCGCTGGATACCAAAGGAGAGACTTTTTAATAGACATTAAAGAGCAACGGCTCCTCACTCAATTTTGAGTATTATTTTACACAAATATACACCAATATGTGTTCATGTTGAAGTAAGAAACAGAGATAAAATAATACTTTGTGAGCAGTAAAAGTAGTGCACAGATATTTTTCCTGTCTTTGTCAGGTTACTACAGTCAAATCATGTGAAGTTGTGTTTGATCCAGTTTGATGAAGTGCTCTATTGTAGAGGTTGAAGGGGTTGTTGATTACTAGTTAAAATATTGTTTATACCATGACCATCCACTTGCAGAACGTTTTTGTCAACATCGACAGATTCTGCCCCCACTCCCCCTCCCTCTGCCTGTACATACTTCATCCCCTCTCTTCTGCTCTCTGCTGATGTGTAGAGTTTCTGTTCAGAAAAGAAAAGCCTGTTTGTTCCGCTGGAGAGTTTCAAAGAAAGAGAGACCGGCGGTCTTCCCCCCTCCATCTCTCTCTTTGCTATAGCACTCCCGACAAAACAACAGATCCCTATCTATATTCAGAGTCTGCTCTCCACCAGCGATCCACAGAGTCCCCACACTAGAAACTGTCATTCACTGAGTGTGTAATAATCCTTTGATCAACATTGATATAGACCTTAATTGTAACGATAATGCCCAATGCAGGTTGGACGAGAAGTAACTTAAGGTACAACATAAAATACAATGTTATATGCATTACTTTAAAATGCTTATTGTGCCTGTAAGATAAATTCATACTTTTTGAATTATCAAATGATTGATTTGGCAGCAAAACTTCAAAGAAATAAAGTAAATTAAATGTTTTTTTAAATGTTGCAACGGAATATCCTTGTCTGCTTTGTCGGTATAATTGATTACTTGTTGTTATGCTTCTTACAGTTCTTTTTTACTTTGTTTTGTAATGTCAGTCACGAGAGGTAATTTATGGTACAACATAAAATACAATGTTATATGCATTACTTTAAAATGCTTATTGTGCCTGTGTAACAGTATAACTTTAGACCGTTCCCTCGCCCATACCCGGGCGCGAACCAGGGACCCTCTGCACACATCAACAACTGACACCCACGAAGCATCGTTACCCATCGCTCCACAAAAGCCGCGGCCCTTGCAGAGCAAGGGGAACTACTACTACTACTACTGCAAGGTCTCAGAGCAAGTGACGTCACCGATTGAAACGCTATTTAGCGCGCACCGCTAACATCCGTTACACCTGTAAGATAAATTCATATTTTATATGCATTACTTTAAGCACATCAACAAAGTGAAGCATGTCAACCATCAGTGTCATTTCAGCATTGTACAAGCTAACATGACAATCAAATTACTTCAAATCAAATCTTATTGGTCACATACACATGGTTAGCAGATGTAAATGCGAGTGTAGCGAAATGCTTGTGCTTCTAGTTCTGAAAGGAGGACATCATTGGAAAGATATCATCTTGTATAGTGTCATCCTCAAATCTCCCACCCCTGCAGTCCCTAATCCTCAATCTGACCCCCATGCTTTCAGTTAGTCAGTCCCAATAAATTCATGGTGGACAGCCTTTGTCACCCCCAAACAATTGACTTCAGCCAAAAAACGCTGAAGTAAGCGTTTGGGAGCAACCGTTGTTTTTTGAACTACTATGCCACATTGGTATGTACAGACACAGTCCATTTTCCCACTTCTCTCATCCTTCTAGCTGTCAGTCTACAGAAGGTGACTGAGTGGGGGATGTTTGTTTTGACCAGGAGACTGTGCCTTTTAAAATACTTTAATTAAAGAATTCCGTTGTGATGTTTTGACTGGGAAAGTTGGATGTGCACAAGAGGAGGAAGGCCTCTCTGGCACTGACAGGGGAGTGAGGGTGTGTGGCATGAGGAGGGGGGCTCAATATCATTCTCTTTTTAAACAAGCTGCCCAGTTGGCGTGGACAGCATCAGACCATACCCTAACAGCAAGGACCTTCATCCAGACGCGCTGACCAGCGGTATGTGTGATGTGACAGTCATTGGATTATTATGTGCTATAACTATATTTTTAGTTCATATTTATACAAACCCACACTTGTTGACATTTGTATGCAAGTCTGGACTATAAAAGTGTAGTTTTCAATAGTGAATCTGCATCTCATTTGATGAAACAGAGAAAACATATTTTTCAAAATTCTAAGAGCTATTCTGTAGTCAAAAAGGCATACATTAGGGATAAAATAATAACATCATTTTTTCCTTCTACAATAATTTCAGAAGTCAGAAGTCAGTCCATGGTTTTAAACCTAGTGTGATGGAGTTCTGGTCTGGGAGTCAGGGGCAAACGCCCCTGTATGCCAAATTTGGGACTGTTCCTGGACGAAACTTTGCACATGCGTGAGTTCAGTTCACTTTAAGCTGTTTCAAGGTGATAGTGTGTTTGTCTCTGTGAGAAACATTAACAAATAGCTATAGTCTGTTTAGATTGTTTTGCTGTCTCTTTGTTTGCGAACAGAAGAAGGGCAGAATGTCCATAATCCTAAACAAAAGAAACCTGCTTGCAATAGTATCACATAAAGATCATGTAAATAAGGTTGTTTGTATTCATACAAAAATACATTTGATTTACAAGTAAAGATGGATTAACCAGAATTGACTATATTATGCAATATGTTCTTTATTGTTTATATGGGTTATTAGATGTCCTTGTAACATGTTACTACACTGTGTCCTGCAATGCTTGTTATGGGGGTAATCTCCATGTTTTATTTTCTATATCCACAGATATCAGGACAAGCATCAGGCAGCAGATTTTCAACCGTACCTTTGTGAGCGGCAAGACCGGGCCAGGGAGCCCAGCTGTTGGACAGTACCAGGTTCTAGGACCGGAGGGGTCCTACAGGACTATACCAACGGGACTGATCAAGACCTGTCACCCTCTGCCCCTCATTTCCCCTTTGCTCTAGACAGCCAGCCTCGACAGCTTCACGGTTTGAGGGACTATCAGGCTCAAGAGAAAAGAGAGAGAGAATGGCTGGTGGGAGAGGCTCATAGAGCAGCAGCTAGGGAGAGGGAAAGGGAGTGTGAGAGGAGGATGCAGAAGGAGGTGTTGCAGAGGAGGTGGGAGCCCTGTAGTCCTGTCCACTACAGGAGGGAGCCAGCCAAGAGGAGTTTGAGCAACACTAGCTATCGGGAGTTGGAGGCCTGGGCGGCACGCTACAGCCACTCACTCCCCAGGAAGAGACGCCTGGAGGCAGGGCTATGGGGAGCCCAGGGGCCGCAGGAGAGTGAGAGAGTGCTGGAGAAAGATTCATGGGGCAACAGAGGTGGAACAGAACACAGAGCAAGTGCAATACATCTGGGGGGACTTCTTCAGCCGAGAGAATGGGGACAGTGGGAGAGAAGGGACACACAGAAAACTATGTCCCACTACTTGTCTCAGCCTGTCATTCCTGATACAACATACCCATCAGACACCAAGGAGAATGAGACAAGCTACCAGAAGAGAGTGTTTAGTCAACCTCCAGGCTACATTCCACCTCCGCCTTATAACGCCCCACATAACATTTCACCAGTAATGCAACATGCTGATAAATATACCACTGAAAAAGCAGTGGCTTCTGTGTACGCAGGGTGGAATCAGGGAGCTAGCAGACACATATACTGCACACTGCCTTCTCCAAGGAAGCAAGACAACTCTGTACTAGACTTTCATAGCGAGAGGGGAGGGGGAGATAGGTTTACAAAAGAGGATTGGAAGCAGAGGACCTGGTCTGATCCTGGAGGGCATAGGCAGCAAGGACATGCTGTAGTTGGTCAATGGACAGGTTCTTCTGCCCATCCACAGAACATCCGATCTGATAGCCTCTCACCTCTGCTGCAGTCCCCACAACAGCCTCAGACGTCCAACATCTGTGAGATGGCCAACCTCAGTGCCACCATGGAAAGGAAAGTCAGCCTAAAGAAAAGCAGAGGAGGGGAGACCATATTTTGCTTGGTGTCTCGCATGGGTGGAGCGGCAGGGTTGTCAAGTTCTCCTGAAGAACCACTAAAAACCCTTTCCCTGCCTCTCTTCACCACCTCACCTCGGACAACTGTGTCAAACAGTGAGGTAGATGGGGTATCTAGAGGCCTAGAGGAGTGTGGTGACATTAATGAATCGCATAAGCTTGCAGATGAAGTTGATTCAGCTGTGCCATCACTCCAGCATGAGTCCAGTGCTCCAGCCCAGACCCCTGCCTACAAAAGAGACAGCAATTTCAAACCTAAACTGAAGGGGGTACTAGAATGGATGGGAAGTGAGCAGGTAGCAGCCCACAGGGAGGAGCTTCTCAGGGCCATTCAGAGCCGACCAAGGCTTCAAGGAGAAGAAAGAGACCGTCAAAGCCTACCCAGTACGACGGACATTGAAGTTGCTTTGCCAGAAGGCACCCAGGTTAGTGCTTCATCCCCTGTATCCAGGAGAAAAGGGATGCAGACATTGGCTCCTGTGTCAGTCAAGTATCCCTTATGGAGGGAGCCCAGTTACATGGGCGGAGTCAAGAGTGACAATCCCTCACCTTGCTATTTGAAGGGTACTTGGAAGGAGGGCGAACCAGGTAAGGATCTGAATGATGATCATACAGAAAATAGCCCTGATGATGGCAATCATCCCCTTGATGTTGAAGTGAGGCGATTGGAGTTCAAGAGAGACACAGAGTCTGACGGAAGCAGTGGTCTTCTCGTCATCGACGCAACTTGTGTTGTAGTCAGAGTGGAGTTCATTTTCCCCCCTAAAACTGAACATGTCCAGTATTTGTGCTCACCATCTCCTAGTGACCCAGCTGAGCCTGGTCTAGACCCAAGCTCCCCTATCGACCTTAACCCAATACATAACCAAGTCAAGGAAGATACTTCACCTGAACAGAGCACTGATATATCAGCCCAGGTCTGCCCCCTGTTAGATAGTGAAGAGCCTGTGATTGATTTTAAAAAGCTAGATGTAGAAGAGCAGGTGGATAAAGATCAACATACTTACTCTGACACACCTTTCACTGAAACATACTTACCTCAGCAGAGAGAGGACATAAGCCAACTCCCTGAATCGCTCTCGCTCTCGCCCTCGCCCTCAACTTCAATTACTGATAGTAAGACATTGGAGGAGCGTGCTGAAAGGATTTTGGGGATCCCTCTTCTGAGCTGTAGTGTTCTGGATCAAACAGAGGAGGATGAGTCGCCACAGCCAAACAATGACAACAATGACTCCCTTGAGGGCCTTCCCATGATTACTCTGGAGGAGTCAGTGTCAGAAAGATCACCTGAGATTGTTCAAGCTAAAGATGACATTTCAGTTGCAGAGGCTGGTGTCACTTTAGATGCCCAGTCTTCACCAGACATAATTGTGGAGCCCAAGATGGAGGTGAGAGAACAGACATGTGATTTCTCAGTGCAGTATTCCAGTGATGGTCTGCCTGACATACAGGTAATGTATTCGCAGAAGACAGATACCACAAATGTGCCCCCATTCAAACACTGCGTTCCGGTCAGCCCGGAGGCAGGTGAAATTGGTGATGCTGGTTTTTCCCCACCCATCTCTCAGTGCCTCAACCCACAGCGAAGTTACCCTGATTCTCCCCCACACTCACCTTTAAATATGAATTCCCCCTCTAATTCAAGATCCTCATCTCCCTCTCATCACTTCTTGACTATACCCTCCCAGTTTACTTCTCAATCTGCTCCTCCTGAATCTAACACAGATCCCCTCTGTCTTCCTGAGGAAGTGCCACTCTCTAAATCAGACATAAGCTTATCCCTTCACCCTGATCCCTCTCCCTCGGTCCCACTCTCCCCCTCTAGATCTCCCTCTCTCTCAATCCCCCTCTCCCCCTCTAGATCTCCCTCTCTCTCAGTCCCACTCTCCCCCTTTCGATCTCCCCCTTCCTCTCTCTCAGTCCCCCTCTCTCCCTCTAGATCTCCCCCTCCCTCTCTCTCAGTCACACTCTCCCACTTTAGATCTCCCCTTCCCTCTCCCTCAGTCCCACGCTCCCACTTTAGATCTCCCCCTCCCTCTCTCTCAGTCCCCTCTCCCCCTCTAGATCTCCCCCTCCCTCTCCCTCAGTCCCACTCTCCGACTTTAGATCTCCCCCTCCATCTCTTTCAATCCCACTCTCCCCCTCCAGATCTCCCTCTCCCTCAGTCCCCCTCTCCCCCTACAGATCTCCTCCCCCTCCAGGCCCCTCCTCTAGACCCCAGAGTCCAGAGATACTGGTCAAGTCCTTTACCCCTGTCCTGTCCTCATCTTCCACACCAACCACACATAGAGAGGGGCCTGATTACCCCAAGTCCCTCTGGGATGCAGTGAAATGCATCCGGAAGCACACAGCACCTGATTCAGAGAATGAGGAGGAGGAGGGAGGTGAGCTGTGGGATCCAGAGAGTGCGGGTGAGGATGGTGCTCCACTAAATGAAGAGTTTGATTTGGGCATGGGGAATATGTTGTTCCAGAGTAGTGATAACCTGAGACAGGGGATCATGTTCAGCTCTGGGGGAAGTTCCCTTGAAGTAGCAAATGACTTAGAGGTGCAAAGGGATCACAAAGAGGAACACATTTTGGTAACAGATGAAAAATGCAGTGAGAAGGAGCCCAGCAGGCCGGCTGAAGATGACACGCTCTCCTGCAGCAGCACAGACAGCCACGGCTCAGGGGAAACGGTCATCATGGGGGCCGAGGGATTGTCTGACTCTGACTCTGAGACTGAGACTGATGAGGAGACAGATTGTGAAGCTGAGCACCGTGTTACTGAGGGAGAGGAATGGAGCTGCACTGTGAGGCCAGAAAGCTATGTTGTAGTGGAGGAGGAGCGAGAAGATGAGAGAGATGGGGAGGTGATGGACCCACCTGAGCTTTGTCAAAAGGAAGGCTATCTGTCTGAGATACAGGCGACAACACAACAAATTGAGGACAGGGATATGGTAAACTGTCAGAAAGCAGGGGAAGTCCGAAGCTCTGAGGGGGAGGAGAGCAGAGGTTTGGTCAATGCAACCACATCTGAAAGGTTCTCTGATGGGGCTATGGTTGATGAGGGTCAGTGTGGATGCGTGACAGTAGAGGGGCTAGAGGAGAGTGATAATGGGCAACACCATAACAATGGTGAAGGAGTTTACAGTAGTCAATGCACTGAGGTGGTGGAAAGGGTTGAGGAAATGTGTAGCAGCAATGTGACATCAGAAATGATGGATGATAAATCCTGTGACTCATCCTTAATGGAGGAGTCCTCTCAGGAGGATATTCCCTGTCAGTCAAGTCAATAAGTAGCGCTGCAAGTGGTATATCATGCTATCAGAGCATGAACTTGAACTTGCATACAATTGAAAATGAGCTAATTTACATTTTAAATTCCTTCAGAACCTTATATTGACATTGAGGACACGTCTATGTGTGTGGGATCTGACTTTTTATAGACATACAGGATTTGAAATAGTAGAACAAGGGTATTTAATTTATTAAAGAGCATTTTGCAAGACCGCCGAGATTTGTTGTATGGCAGGGTGTAGTTATTGCCAAAGCATCTCTCAATGGGTCCAATCTGTTTGCTGTGTTTTTCATTAATATTCATGCTGTGGGATTATTGGTTTAGAGATGTGCATTTTGAATTGTGCATTTTGACATACTCTGACATAATTTTGCTTCAATAATTGTGCTGTTTTAATTTAAAATTCTGTAATAAATGAACCATACTTTAGTCTGTGTAAAACATGTTTTTTCAACATCCACAATTTGTTTATTGGTTTTGGTCGCCTTTTTAAGTATTGGCATGTCCTCTTCATGATTTACATGACACAACAATAAACAACTCATTAGTCCTACTTTAAGCAAGGTGTCTTAAATATTTAATGAACAATTCATTCATATATGACAGAGATTACATTTCCATTTTGTAGAAATGAGTAAAACACACTGGAATTATTATCATAGAATGAAATGTATGCTACCATTTACTTTACAACTATTGAGGTTTGATAACTATCCTATGCAAACCTTCCTTGAATTCGTCCTACATGATGCCGATATTTTCTTACAAACCTTATTTATAAACTTTACAAATGCATTTCTATACAATTTGTGCATCACGTGAAAACGAAAGATATATTGAACATTTTCATTTACTGTTCCATGTTTTATTTATCTAATATTTGTTCTTCTGTCTTGTACAGAATACTATCTTAGTAGCAGTTAGATATTTATGTGCCATCAATACTTGGCAACTTTTTTTTGTTTGTTGCAAAAAAGCTATATAGTTAGCTACCTAGATGTTATTAGCAACATACCCTTATATTACCAGATCCTCTTCTCCTTCAGCCAGTGGAGGTCTTTATTTAAGCCCTTATCATTTCTACCATCTACAGTATATGGACGAGGTCAAATCTATTTCAATTCATGGTGTCAGAATGCACTGCTGTATTAAAACAATTCATGGTGTCAGAATGCACTGCTGTATTAAAACAATTCATGGTGTCAGAATGCACTGCTGTATTAAAACAATTCATGGTGTCAGAATGCACTGCTGTATTAAAACAATTCAGAACTAACTTGACATGTTCTGTTGCAGATTCAAATCCAGATGAACTCTTTACAGAATATATCCATAATCATGAATGAATAAGCATATTTATTTGACAAGAATGCACCTAGTCACCCGTCAATCCCATCAAACACCTGAACTTTACCAATTACATTGTTTTAAAGAAATCAAAATAGTAAACAATGCATACATATGCCTTTTATTCATAACATACAAACATCTGAATTTAAGTAAACATTCAATTATGTATTCATCAATGCCACAGACCTGGGACATCGAAGAGCACCATATGAACTATTATTACTATCCGAGAGCACACAGATTCTTATGCTTTTCCATTTTAGGAATTAGACCAGCACAAATAAATAAAAATGTAAAACAATGTTAGGTTCTAATTTTGAGTAAATAGAGAAGCTCAAGTTTAATTCTCCCCAAAGGCTCGATACAGCTGTAACTCAGACAAAAAAACATTTCACACAAGCACTGATATTTAACCCTTTCTCCTAGACTGAATCTCCTCCTACACAACTGAACAGTCAATGTATCTCTGTTGCTAGACAGAACCTTGGTGATATCTGTTCTTCCTCACTTCCTCTAACCTGACCTCTACCCCAAAGTGCTTACTCCTCCCCAACTCAAGGCTGTCATGGTTATTGATACCAGACTGTGTCTCTCCTCCTCCCAGAGGATCCCTGGTGGCTAACAATAACATATCCTGACATAATGTAAACGTTATACATTACCCTCTCTCCCTCAGCGACATTGTTAGTTTCTAAGATCTCCAGCCGTCTCCTCTTATCAATGCCTGCCACATGTAATCGCTTCCCTGCACTCAACACATTCCAAGCTTAGTTGCTCACACTATATGCCTTCCTCCTATAACCCTTAACCTCTGGTGTAGACCCTCTAAACCTTAGCACTCCATCAGTGACATGAATAAGTATATTTTCATATTCTCAGAACCCAACAACAGCATTATGGTGATTTTGGTGGCTGAGTTACAAAATGAGAAACTGGATGTGTAAGGTAGGTTTTATATACACTAAAGAAGAATATAAACGCAACATGTAAAGTCTTGGTCCCATGTTTCATGAGCTGAAATAAAAGATACCAGAATTTTTTCCATACACACAAAAAACGTATTTCTCTCAAATTCCTTTGCCAAGATAATTCATCCACCTGACAGGTGTGGCATATCAAGAAGCTGATTAAACAGCATGATCATTACACAAGTGCACCCTGTGCTGGGGACAATAAAAGGCCACTCTAAAATGTGCAGTTTTGTCTTACAGCACAATGCCACAGCTGTCTTTGAGGGAGCGTGCAATTGGCATGCTGACTGCAGGAATGTCCACCAGAACTGTTGGCCAAAAATGTAATGTTAATTTCTCTACCATAAGCCACCTCCAACATCGTTTTAGAGAATTTGACAGTACGTCCAACCGGCCTCACAACCGGAGACCATGTGTAACATCGCCAACCCAGGACCTCCACCTCTGGCTTCTTCACTTGTGGGATTGTCTGCGACCAGCCACTCGGACAGCTGATGAAACTGCAGAATATTTCTGTCTGTAATAAAGCCCTTCAGTCTGTAATAAAGCCCTTTGTAATAAAGCCCTTTTGTAATAAAGCCCTTCTGTCTGTAATAAAGCCCTTTTATGCCCTCACAGGTCCACACATGGCTGCACCCCTGCCCAGTCATGTGAAATCCATAGATTAGGGACTAATGAATTATAGAGTGCAGTGATGTGTCCTATAAGGAACATTGGCCCAGTTGGAGTGAGAATTTTGGAGAGAATGGATCCTTGCCTTCTGGAAGATCCATATGTGGTGTCAGGTTGGTTGGGGAATGTTGGGTCGTTGAAAGTGACTGAAATTGGAATCGTGTCCATTTTTGTTGCGTTTCTCCGCACCAAACGACTGGGGACAAGAACTGTGACTTGTTGAAATGACTGGAGTGGCATTAAGTATTGAGAAGGTTCAACTGAATTGATGAAAATGTATATAAATCAGAATTCAACAACATTTGGATGGATCCTATAGCCTTCTTAGACTCAACAACAACGAAGAAATGATCAGCAGACAAATAAGAATGACAAAAACAGAGCACCCAGAAATAAATATTAGATACTGTTAATAAAACAGTCATGCGGCGAAAAGTACGGATGGCTTTCCCATATAATTATTTTCAACATTTATGGGACAAAAATGCACACAAATGACAACACATATATCACTCAATTCAGTACTTCCTACTTCCATTTACCAAACAGTTATTTCAGTTATATCAAAACCAGGAAAATCTGCAGAGATCCCTGCTTATTATAAACCCATAAGTTTAATAAATTGTGACAATAAAATAATAAGCAATAGAACGGCAAGTCTTACCAGACTTGATACATATCAATCAAATAGGTTTATACAAAATATACACTTAAAAACAAATACAAGAAAATGTTTCAGTTTAATACAATATGAAAAAAAACAAGATGTAGATTCATCAATAATGGCTGTTTATGCCGAAAAGGCGTTCAACCGTCTTGAATGGCCTTTTCTACTCAAAACTTTGGAAGCTTTCAACTGCCCAGCTAAAATAATACATTAAATAAACATATTATATAAATCTGCTAATATACCTGACTAATACTGATAATATTTTCATAACATTTTCATAATACTCTAAAATCTCAGGATATAAAATGTACGTGAAAAAATGAAATAATGGAAATAAGAAAAAGAACAACTCACGATCTACAGCAATCCTTTAAGTGGACCACACAAAATATTACATACTTAGGATACTTAATAAGTGACAACAAACAACAAATATATAAAGATAACTTTATTCCATTACTCAACGATATGAAAGCCGATCTAATTAAATAGAACAATCTTCCCATGAATCTTACAGGTAGAGTATACCTCTTCAGAATGGCATGGCTCCCACAGTTTTTGTATTTATTTTCTAGAACACCAATTACCCCACCAAGGACATTCTTTAAAAAAGTTTACTCAATAACAACAGACTTTATATCGGCAAATAAAATGCATAGAATAAAAACGAAAGTTTTACATCTTCCCAAGACTGAGGGTATTTTTTACAATCTAGACTTGGAATTGTTTCAACTCGCTACCAAAGGCTTTTACTTGCTACTTATATTTAAATTCACTAAATAGGAACAATGGGTAACTATTGATGACGCACATGCTCATCCCCAGAATATTTTTATTTTCAAAGGATAAAGCAAGGAACATTTAACAACGTCATACACTACATGGCCAAACGTACAGTGGGGCAAAAAAGTATTTAGTCAGCCACCAATTGTGCATGTTCTCCCACTTAAAAAGATGAGAGAGGCCTGTAATTTTCATCATAGATACACTTCAACTATGACAGACAAAATGAGAAAAAAAATCCAGAAAATCACATTGTAGGATTTTTTATGAATATATTTGCAAATTATGGTGGAAAATAAGTATTTGGTCAATAACAAAAGTTTATCTCAATACTTTGTTATATACCCTTTGTTTGCAATGACAGAGGTCAAACGTTTTCTGTAAGTCTTCACAAGGTTTTCACACACTGTTGCTGGTATTTTGGCCCATTCCTCCATGCAGATCTCCTCTAGAGCAATGATGTTTTGGGGCTGTTGCTGGGCAACACGGACTTTCAACTCCCTCCAAAGATTTTCTATGGGGTTGAGATCTGGAGACTGGCTAGGCCACTCCAGGACCTTGAAATGCTTCTTACAAAGCCACTCCTTCGCGGTGTGTTTGGGATCATTGTCATGCTGAAAGACCCAGCCACGTTTCATCTTCAATGCCCTTGCTGATGGAAGGAGGTTTTCACTCAAAATCTCACGATACATGGCCCCATTCATTCTTTCCTTTACACGGATCAGTCGTACTGGTCCCTTTGCAGAAAAACAGCCCCATAGCATGATGTTTCCACCCCCATGCTTCACAGTAGGTATGGTGTTCTTTGGATGCAACTCAGCATTCTTTGTCCTCCAAACACGACGAGTTGAGTTTTTACCAAAACGTTCTATTTTGGTTTCATCTGACCATATGACATTCTCCCAATCTTCTTCTGGATCATCCAAATACTCTCAAGCAAACTTCAGACGGGCCTGGACATGTACTGGCTAAAGCAGGTGGACACGTCTGGCACTGCAGGATTTGAGTCCCTGGTGGCGTAGTGTGTTACTGATGGTAGGCTTTGTTTCTTTGGTCCCAGCTCTCTGCAGGTCATTCACTAGGTCCCCCCGTGTGGTTCTGGGATTTTTGCTCACCGTTCTTGTGATCATTTTGACCCCACGGGGTGAGATCTTGCGTGGAGCCCCAGATCGAAGGAGCTTATCAGTGGTCTTGTATGTCTTCCATTTCCTAATATTTGCTCCCACAGTTGATTTCTTCAAACCAAGCTGCTTACCTATTGCAGATTCAGTCTTCCCAGCCTGGTGCAGGTCTACAATTTTGTTTCTGGTGTCCTTTGACAGCTCTTTGGTCTTGGCTATAGTGAAGTTTGGAGTGTGACTGTTTGAGGTTGTGGACAGGTGTCTTTTATACTGATAACAAGTTCAAATAGGTGCCATTAATACAGGTAACGAGTGGAGGAAAGAGGAGCCTCTTAAAGAAGAAGTTACAGGTCTGTGAGAGCCAGAAATCTTGCTTGTTTGTTATTGACCAAATACTTATTTTCCACCATAATTTGCAAATAAATAAATTAAAAATCCTACAATGTGATTTTCTGGATTTTCTTTCTAATTTTGTCTATCATAGTTGAAGTGTACCTATGATGAAAATTACAGGCCTCTCTCATCTTTTTAAGTGGGAGAACTTGCACAATTGGTGGCTGACTAAATACTTTTTTGCTCCACTGTATGTGGACATGACTCAATGAATTTAGCTATTTCAGCCACACCAGTCACTGACAGGTGTATCAAACGGAGCACACAGCCATGCAATCTCCATAGACAAAACCTTGCCAGTAAGATGGCCGTACTGAAGAGCTACGTGACTTTCAATGTGGCAGCATCATAGGATGCCATGTTTCCAACAAGTCAGTTCATCAAATTTCTGGCCTGCTAGAGCTGCCGCTGTCAACTGTAAGGCTATTATTGTGAAGTGGAAACGTCTAGGACCAGCCGCGAAACCACGAAGTAGTAGGTCACACAAACTCACAGAACAGGGCCACAGAGTGCTGTAGTCTGTAGTGCATAAAAATCGTCTGTCCTCGGTTGCAAAACTCACTACAGAGTTCCAAACTGCCTCTGGAAGCAATGTCAGCACAATAACTGTTAGGTCGGGATCTTCATGAAATGGGTTTCCATGGCAGAGTAGCCGCACAAAAGCCTAAGATCACCATGTGCAATGCCAAGCTGGAATGGTGTCAAGCTAGCCGCCATTGGACTCTGGAGCGGTGGAAACGCGTTCTCTGGAGGGATGAATCACGCTTCACCATCTGGTAGTCCGATGGACGAATCTGGGTTTGGCGGATGCTGGGAGAATGCTACCTGCCAGAATGCATAGTGCCAACTGTAAAGTTTGGTGGAGGGGGAATAATGGTCTGGGGCTGTTTTTCATGGTTCGGGCTAGGCCCCTTAGTTCGAGTGAAGGGAAATCTTAAAGCTACAGCATACAATGACATTCTAGACGATTCTGTGCTTCCAACTTTGTGGATAAAGTTCGGGGAAGGTCCTTTCCTATTTCAGCATGGCAATGCCCCCATGCACAAAGCGAGGTCCATACAGAAATGATTTGTCGAGATCGGTGTGGAAGAATTTGACTGGCCTGCACAGAGCCCTGACCTCAACCCCATTGAACACTTTTGGGATGATTTGGAATGCCGACTGCGAGCCAGGCCTTATTGCCCAACATCAGTGTCTGACCTCACTAACGCTCTTGTGGCTGAATGGAAGCAAGTCCCCACAGAAATGTTCTAACATCTGGTGGAAAGCCTTCCCAGAAGAGTGGAGGCTGTTATAGCAGCAAAGGGGGGACCAACTCCATATTAATGCCCATGATTTTGGAATGAGATGTTCAACGTACTTTTGGCAATGTAGTGTAGTTAAGAACACTATAACAATTAGGGAAGAAAATGAAACGTATTCTAAAAGAACCATTATCACTCCCTAAAAACACAACCCTATGGAATAATCCTTGGATTGCTTTTCAGAATTCACTGATGAAGTGCACATGGAAAACTAAAAGCATAGAAACCGTAAATGACTTGGTAACAGGAAATAAATGTATTTCCATAAAATAATTAAAAAGCAATTTCGGACTGACCAATGTGGATAATTTCAGATACATGATGCAACTTAAAAGTTACATTTCACAAAATGTAGATTTGAAATCTTTTGGACATCAGAGCAACTTTGAAGGAATCTTATTATTCCAGTATTTATGCTGCAGTAGTTTATGTGTTGGGGGGCTAGGGTCAGTTTGTTATATCTGGAGTACTTCTCCTGTCCTATTCGGTGTCCTGTGTGAATTTAAGTGTGCTTTCTCTAATTCTCTTTTTCTCTCTTTCTTTCTCTCTCTCGGAGGACCTGAGCCCTAGGACCATGCCCCAGGACTACCTGACATGATGACTCCTTGCTGTCCCCAGTCCACCTGGCCGTGCTGCTGCTCCAGTTTCAACTGTTCTACCTTATTATTATTCGACCATGCTGGTCATTTATGAACATTTGAACATCTTGGCCATGTTCTGTTATAATCTCCACCCGGCACAGCCAGAAGAGGACTGGCCACCCCACAGAGCCTGGTTCCTCTCTAGGTTTCTTCCTAGGTTTTGGCCTTTCTAGGGAGTTTTTCCTAGCCACCGTGCTTCTACACCTGCGTTGCTTGCTGTTTGGGGTTTTAGGCTGGGTTTCTGTACAGCACTTTGAGATATCAGCTGATGTACGAAGGGCTATATAAATAAATTTGATTTGATTTGATTTGATTTATTTGAGTCAGAAAAGGAAGTTCATATGACAGGTAAGATATACAGTAGGTAATGCTAAATTTGGTAATGCTGATGTGCCAACTTTTGTCTGTAGCGTCTGAACCATTTTGACTATAACTAATATGTAGAAAGGGGAGACTCTCAAGAACACAATAGTGTTCCCCGTTTTGCTCTATGACCCTCACAAGTGTCATGGGACTCATATAAAGGTAACCCATACCAATTAATAGTAGTATGGAGGAAGTTTTGTGCCCCCCAATAAAGGGGTGTACCAAAAACAAAAACATTTCCTGAGCTTTCTTGTATATCCTAGATATAGGACAGACATTTCAAAACCCTGTTCCTTGTGATTTATTTGGACTTTTCCTGCCGTTTATGAATGTGTTATTCAATGCTATTCAATATTGGCTATAGCAGTAAAGGTCAAAATCAATTCAATTCCATATGTCAGCTTGGAGAGGACCTATGTCTACACCAGGTACTCTCACTACTGGTGTCCCCCAGGGCTCGGTCTCCACTTCTCTTTATACACCAAGTCACTCGGCTCCATCATATCCTCACATAGTCTCTCCTATCATTGCGGATGATACTCAACTACTTTTCTCCTTTCCCATTCTGACACCCAGGTGGCAACACGCATCTCTGTGTGCCTGGCAGATATCTCAGCTTGGATGTCGGCCCACTACCTCAAGCTTAACCTTGACAAGACGGAGCTGCTCTTCCTCCCAGGGAGAGCCTGCCCGCTCCAAGACCTCGCCATCACGGTTGACAACTCCACAGTGTCCCCCTCCCAGAGTGCAAAGACCCAGGACAACACCCTGTCGTTCTCTGCAAACATCAAAGCAGTGACTCGATCCTGTAGGTTCATGCTCTACAACATCCGTAGAGTACGACGATACCTCACACAGTAAGTGGCGCAGGTCCTAATTGTCATCTCCCGTCTGGACTACTGCTACTCACCTTTGGCTGGGCTCTCCACTTGTGCCATAAAACACCTGCAATTTATCCAGAACGCTGCAGCCCGCCTGGTGTTCATCCTTCCCAAGTTTTCCCATGTCACCCGCTCCTCTGCACACTCTACTGGCTCGCATCCACTACAAGACCATGGTTCTTGCCTACGAAGCAGCAAGAGGAACTGCCCCTCCCTACCTTCAGGCTATGCTCAAACCCTACACCCCAACCCGAGCACTCCGTTCTGCCACATTTGGTCTCTTGGGCCTCCCACCCCTACAGGAGGGCAGCTCCCGCTCAGTCCAGTCCAAGCTCTTCTCTGTCCTGACACCCCAATGGTGCTGTCCCCCTGAAGTATCTTAAATAATCCCACAGGACCTCACCTTGCACCACCTCCTCACTTTCGTGATCTAACACATGCATTTGACTTTTTCCCCCCCTTACTAGCTCTGAACTTGTTGATAGCTACTTTATTGAGGAACATTTTTCTTACTATGACTTTGATATGTGGTTGTTCCACCTAGCTACCTTAAGATGAATGCACTAACTGTAAATTGCTCTGGATAAGAGCATCTGCTAAATGACTCAAATGTATAATGTAAATGTATTTACATATTTGGAGTATTTGTAGTATTGGTGATCTTTTGCAGAAATGTATGAAATGGAGAAAGTGAAAAATTAGATGAAAATTCTGAAAATGAAGGAAAACGAGGAATGTGGAAACGGAACAATTAACTGTGAAAATGGTTAAAACCACTGGTCGAGTACCTAAGTTTGAGGCTACAAAATAGGATTTTGATTCCTATTTAGAGCATTTTGAGTGTTGGCTGGCTGCAAATGAAGTCAAAAATGAAAAGAAATCAGACATATTTCTCAGTGCTCTCAAATCCATATGGATTGCTGAAAGGTCTCATTGAACCAATAAAAGCAGTGGAGTTGACCTATGCAGATCTGACTGAAACTCTCTCAAGATATTTCATGCCCAAGCCAATTCTCATTGCAGAATGCGTCAGATTCTACCAATGTTACCAGAGTCAAGGGAAACCGTGGCTGACCTCATCATTGCTTTGAAAAGGCTGGCAAGTACATGTGAGTTTCCCAATTTCTTGATGACGCTCCCCGAGTCACCATTGTGACTCAGCATTTTTAGGTCCTATATAATATCAGTTTTTTCATTTCCAATTAGGCTCTCAGCCTAACAGTCAGAACAAGACTGTTGGACTGATGGTTTCATTATTGCAATAATTAATCAATATTAAATAAAGATGATTGTTTGAAGAAATGACCAAGTCTCTCTCAGTATTGAATTTCCACGACAGATGTCAAGACTGGATAAATATGGAGTGAGATTGAAACACAGCAAGTGTGAGTTCCCCCGGGACTCAGTGGAGTATCTCAGATACAAGATTTACAGTGCCTTGCAAAAGTATTCATCTCCCTTGGTGTTTTTCCTATTTTGTTGCATTACAACCTGTAATTTAAGTGTATTTTTATTTGGATTTCATGTAATGGACATACACAAAATAGTCCAAATTGGTGAAGTGAATAGAAAACAATAACATGTTTGAAAAAAATTCTTTGCTATGAACCCCCTAAATAAGATCTGGTGCAACCAATTACCTTCAGAAGTCACATAGTTAGTTAAATAAAGTCCACCTGTGTGCAATCTAAGTGTCACATGATCTGTCACATGATCTCAGCATATATACACCTGTTCTGAAAGGCCCCAGAGTCTGCAACACCACTAAGCAATGGGCACCACCAAGCAAATTTTGCTTTTTGGCCATCAAGGAAAACACTATGTCTGGCACAAACCCAACACCTCTCATCACCCTGAGAACACCATCCCCACAGTGAAGCATGGTGGTGGCAGCATCATGCTGTGGGGACGTTTTGCATCGGCAGGTACTGGGAAACTAATCAGAATTGAGGGAATGAAGGATGGCGCTAAATACAGAGAAATTCTTGAGGGAAACCTGTTTCAGTCTTCCAGAGATTTGAGACTGGGACGGAGGTTCACTTTCCAGCAGGACAATGACCCTAAGCATACTGTTAAAGCAACACTCGAGTGGTTTAAGGGGAAACATTTAAATGTCTTGGATTGGCCTAGTCAAAGCCCAGACCTCAATCCAATTGAGAATCTATGGTATGACTTAAAGATTGCTGTACACCAGCGGAACCCATCCAACTTGAAGGAGCTGGAGCAGTTTTGCCTTGAAGAATGGGCAAAATCCAAGTG
This sequence comes from Oncorhynchus tshawytscha, assembly GCF_018296145.1. Classification (NCBI taxonomy): domain Eukaryota; kingdom Metazoa; phylum Chordata; class Actinopteri; order Salmoniformes; family Salmonidae; genus Oncorhynchus; species Oncorhynchus tshawytscha. The sequence continues at coordinate 38,435,445 of NC_056430.1, read as the reverse complement.
GCTACATGTGCCAAGCTTATAGAGACATATCCCAAGAGACTTGCAGCTGTAATTGCTGCAAAAGGTGGCTCTACAATGTATAGACCTTGGGGGGGTGAATAGTTATGCACGCTCAAGTTTTCTGTTTTTTGTCTTGTTTCTTGTTTGTTTCTCAATAAAACATATTTTACATCTTCAAAGTGGTAGGGATGTTATGTAAATCAAAAATCCATTTTAATTCCAGGTTGTAATGCAACAAAATAGGAAAAATGCCAAGGGGCACTGTAAGCACAAGGCCTGCACCCAACCAACAGCAAGTTGGAAGCAATTGTCAACACATCAGCACCAACAAATGTCTCAGCTGAGGTCATTTTTGGGCCTCCTGAACTATTACGAAATGTTTGTGGCAAACTGCTGCAGGCCGATACAAAGTGGAATTGGTCTCCACAATGCAACGAACCATTCAAGACTTGCAAACAGTGTCTGCTGAAGAGCAAGTTGCTTGCCCACTATGACACAGAGATGAAGCTGAGACTCGGGTGTGATGCATCTCCATATGGAGTAGGAGCCTTCGTTTCACATGTTCTACCATCAGGTGAAAAACACCCCATCGCGTTTGCATCATGGACTGCTCATATTGAGAAGGAAGCCCTGAGCATATTATTCGGAGTGAAGAAGTTCCAACTGCTGACAGATCACAAGCCTCTGTTGGCCATCCTTGGACCAAAATCAGCCATACCAACCCTGGCTGCACTTTGAATACTCTGATATTGTTAGCCTACAACTACGAGATCGAGTACAGACAATCCAGTGATCAGGCAAATGCCGATGCACAATCAAGACTACCATGCAAAAGTGACACCAACAGTGAAGATGATAGAGCAGTCTTCCAGATCTCTCTCATCGGCGAACTGCCCATATCTGCTTCAGACGTAGCAGAGGAAACAAGGAAAGACCCAGTGTTTTCAAAGTCTTGGACTTAACATTGGCCGGCTGGCCAACCTTCGTAAACGATGATAACCTTTGTCCAGTCATCAACAAGAAAGACCAGTTGTCTACTGATCAAGGATGTGTTCTGTGTGAATCAAGGGTTGTGGTGCTTCACAAATTCAATACGAGTATGCTCTCTGACCTGCATGAGGGACATCCAGGGATCAGTCGAATGAAAGCACTCACCCGCAGTTTTCTGTGGTGGCCTGGACTGGATCAGGACATTTAGCAGCATGTAGGCCACTGCTCACCCAGTGAAGCTGTTCACAACAAGCCTGCTACTGCACCTCTTCATCCATGGTCGTGGGCTGCAACACCATGGGAACGCATCCATGTGGATTACGCTGAGATTGACAAGCAACATTTCCTTGTTGTCGTCGATGTCTATTCTAACTAGATGGAAATGTTCCCTAGCGGAAAGAGCCATGCAA